>NC_041399.2:20900887-21225054 GCF_900747795.2 Erpetoichthys calabaricus
TGCAGAAGGAATAATATTAGAATCGATGGTCTACCTGAGAATTGTGAAAGTTCAAACTCAGTGAAATTCGTAGCTGAACTATTCTCAAAAAGAATTGGAGAAGACTTTAAAGCAGATACCGAGATAGCAGCAGCTTATCGCATACGTGGATCAAATACCTCTAAACCTAGGACTTTAATTGTCTGACTTTGAGAGATTACAATTTAAGCTTAATGTAATGGCACTTCTCAGACACAAACAAGAGATTTCATTTGAAAATAACTATATTCGTGTTTTCCCTGATTTCTCACCCTCAACAGCTGCTAAACGTGCAGCTTTTTACAACATTAAACAGCGGTTACGGAAAGCCAATATCAGATACAACCTCTTGTATCCTGCCAAAATGAAAGTGGATATTCAAGACAAATACATCACATCTTTTCCTCCAAGGAAAAAGCAGAAAAGGAGTTAAGAAAGCTGATCCCAACGCTTTTTTGAAATACAAAAGTAAGTTGCATCCTGTCATGGTATGGCAAGAACTTATTACCTGCTGGCTGATCTGCTTGCAATGATACGGGTACCATAATTATACATTCTTTTTCTTCTCGGCCACTTTTTGTATACTGTATGTTTTAATTACAATTATAGGCGTATGTATGGAAGAAATTAAAGTAGTTCTTTTTTTTTCTAAAGGAGACTGTTTAACATCATACCCTTGGTTTATTGTTATTATCATTATTGCATTAGGGTTTACTATGCTTATCCAGGGCCACTTTTAAACACCATTCCCTGGGTTTACTGTCTTAATATTTCAAGACTGTTGATGATTATATTTTATGCTTATAGCATTTGGACTTTATTCGCAATAGATATCTCTACTTTTTAATCCTCAAATGCCACTGCTGGGGGGCTTGCTTTTTGCTTTGGACGTGCTCTGTCTCTAGGTATGTCAGAGGACTGGGACTTTGTGAAGTGGGGTTCAGCCTCATGTGGGGAGGCAAAATGGGGGGGGGGGGATAAGGTGGGGGAGAGAAAGAGAGCAAGCTATATCTAATCTATCCTTTTAATCCTTATAATTATAACTTCCAACGTAACAATAGGCTGCATGGCAATAACTTGTGGGAAAATAGGAAATTAAGGTTAAAGCTGTCTCACTTCCAGTTGAGACTACAAAATGACATCAAAAATTCAGAATCAATGTCTCCATGATGGGAGAGTTAACTTTGTGAGCAGGAATGTTAAAGGCCTGAATCATGAATTAAAGAGAAATAAAGTATTGTCTCACCTAACAGGTCTAAATGCAAAAATAGTATTTTTACAAGAGACCCACTTATTAGCAAAGACCAGTCCCGACTGAAAAAAGACTAGACTGGCCAAATGTTCCATTCCAGCTTTACAAAGAAAACTAGAGGTGTGGGAATTCTTATACATAGAACAGTCTCATTTGTAGCATCAGATGTAGTATCTGATCCTGAAGGGAGATATGTGATTGTCATGGGTAATTTATTTAACTGTAAAGTGATTTTGATAAATGTTTATGAACCCAATGTCAATGATAGGGAATTCATGCAAAATGTATTTGCATCTATTCCCAATGTGAACACTCATAAAATTATAATGGCTGTGGACTTTAATTGTGTTTTAAATTCACTCTTAGATAGGTCTCCTGTCACAGGGGGGATGACATCTAACACTGCAAACACAATTACACAGTTTTTAACTGACCACAACTTGTCAGACCCCTGGAGGTTTCTAAACCCAAACTCAAGAACATATTCCTTCTACTCACCAGTGCATCATTGCTAATCAAGAACTGATTTTTTCTTTATAGATAATAATTTCTTGCATACGATTAAGTCTTGCAAGTATGACGCTATTGTTATTTCTGACCATGCCCCTCTGATCTTGGAGTTGAAATCATTATGCCCCACATACTCATCTTGCAGATGGCGTCTTAACCCACTTCTATTAGCAGATGAGAACTGTACAGAATTTATATCAAAACAAATCTGTTTCTTCCTAGAGACAAATACATCCTCAGAGATCTCTGCAGGAATACTCTGGGAAACTCTAAAGGCCTTCTTAAGAGGACAGATTATTTCATATCTTTCCCACAGAAATAAATTAGAAACCAAGAAGGTATCAGAGCTAACCAGCGAAATTACTAGAATAGATCAAGAACATGCCAGGTGTCCAAGTGAAGCTCTTCATAGGAAAAGGCAGGCTCTGTATTGAGAGCTCAACCTCTTAACAACCAAAGAAACTGAAGAACTCATTTTTAAATCAAGACATCATTACTATGAACACGAAGAGAAAGCTAATAAGCTCTTATCTTAAAAAATCCATAAGCAAGAAGGTCAAAATACAATCCCAGCAATCACCAACACAAACTGAGATAAAATCATTGACCATAAAAATATAATGCACACATTTAGAGACTACTATAAATCCTTATATTCTACTGAGTTCAAAGAAGACAACACACAATCTAATGAATTTCTGGATACATTACAGATACCACAAATAGATACTTTTATTGCAGAGGAATCGGATAAATCCTCTGGCGCTATCAGAATTACTAGATGCTATAAAGTCACTTCAGAGCAGGAAAGCAGCAGGCCCTGGTGGCTACCCTGTCGAATTTTATAAGAAATTCTCCACTCAGCTAGCTCCCCTCTTATTAGCAACATTTACAGAAGCTAAAGACTATCAAATTCTACCTCAAACTTTTCACCAAGCATTAATCACTGTCTTTCCAAAACAAAAATAGGACTTATCACAACGTGCATCATACAGACCAATTTCACTTCTGAATAATGATGTTAAGATACTCTCCAAAGTCCTAGAAGGATGGAGAAAGTGCTGCCTTCAGTAATATCACAAGATCAAACTGGATTTATTAAAGGCCAACACTTATCTTTCAATCTCCAACGCCTGTTCAATGTAATATATTCACCTGCAAAGACAAACACCCCGGAGATATTATTACCGTTGGATGCAGAAAAAGCATTTGATATGATTAAATGGAACTACCTTTTCACTACATTAGAGAAATTTGGGTTTGGCCCGAATATTTGTGCATGGATCAAACTACTGTATACCAATCCAGAAGCTTCAGTTTGTATTAACATCATTTGCTCAGACTACTTTAAACAAGAACGTCGTACCAGACAAGGATGCCCCTTGTCACCATTGCTATTTGCAATGGCAATTGAACCACTGGCAGGTCACTGTAGAAATGCTTATCAGATAATGTGGATTATCAGAGAAGGACATGAATAGAAAATGTCTCTATATGCAGATGATATGGTTTTGTATATATCAGAACCCACAAAATATTGTGCTTGCAGTCTTAACAGCACTTACAGTATTTCAAAAGATCTCTGGTGTCAGAATTAATTTGAATACAAGTGTTCTCTTTCCAGTGAATTCTCAAGCATACAATATTAGATTGGACACCTTCCCATTTATTATTGCAGATCAGTTTAAATACCTAGGGGTAAATATCACAAGTAGACATAAATCTCTTTATCAACAAAATTTCGCCGTCTGTATGGAAAAAATTAAGCAAGACTTGCATAGATGGTCAACCCTACACCTCACTTTAGCTGGAAGAATTAACGTTGTTAAGATGAATATCCCTCCTAAGCTTCTCTTTTTGTTTCAAAACATTCTAATATACATCAATAAATCATTCTTTAAGCAAATAGATTCAACCATAATCTCATTTATTTGGAACCTAAAACATCCACGTATCCAAAGAGCGACCCTACAAAGACCTAAGACAGAAGGTGGCATGGCTCTACCTAACTTTCAGTTTTATTACTGAGTAGCAAACATACAAGGTATAAAAACCTGGACACAAATAGATGAACATACACAGGCTTGATCAGCAATAGAAATAAAATCCTGCAGTACTTCTCTATATTCCCTGCTTTGTGCCCCAATAAATGCAAGTTATCGCCAATATACTAATAACCCAATTATGCTTCACTCACTCAGAATATGGAACCAATGGAACCATTTTAAGACGGAGAATCTTTTATCGGTGGCACCTCTTCATGAGAACCACCTTTTTCAAACATATGCAGTTTTTAATATCTGGAAAACATTTGGGGTTAAATTGTTTAGAAATCTTTATATAGACAACATCTTTGCATCCTATGAACAATTACATTCGAAATTTGACACTAGAATTACCAGAGCCTACGAAAAAACTCGTAGATCCAGCCCACCTTAAATCTGTTTGCACCTCTCCCTCAGCATCTTTTGTCCTGTATATGTGCCGATTAAGACAAGCAGCAAGCAGCCTGCTATTCCATCCCCACACTGCCACAGAAAGTGCACAAAGTTCTCCCAGCTCATGCCTTGATTGGTTATCTGGGAGTGAAGTGCTGGAGTTTTAGAGTGAAAATAATAGATCGTTATTTGGAACACACGCATTTCATGTGTGTTCTGTTTCTACAATAATCTGTGTAAACACATTATTAAAACAGAAATGTTTTTTATATTTTAGTAGTAAATGACAAAATGTTGGCATAAACTATATAATGTGTGAAGCCTGAAGTTCAAAGATCAAATAAACACTTTCACAAAAGGTTCAAGGATAAAATAACAGCTTTTGTGGAGTTGCGGTAAGATTTGCTGACTTGTAATCAAGAGTCCCCAGTTCGATCCCCACTGCCTCCTATATTTGCCGTTGTCAGTAGTGAGCTGCTCTTATTGCTAATATTATATAGTGCATAAATACATTTGTTTTGCGTCTGTAACAGACGGTGTAGATTTATAGGACTTGTAAAAGTTACCATTTTTCACTTTTATTCTCTCAGTCACGATCACGATACATACTACCGCCCTAGGGATCTGACACTGTTAGTTTTTATTTGAAACTGGGAATAACTGTAGATGTGAGTGGTGTTTTGAGGCAATGGAACTGGACATTCTCTGATCTGGAGGGATAAAAACTGGCACACAAACGCTGGTGAATCTGCCTTCTTCATATCTCACTGTCACTTGATTTATTTTTTATTCAGTTTTACTGAGTGTTCCTGCTCATGCTGAATTAGTATGCGCCTTATGGTCTATGATGTCAAAAAAAAAAAAAAAGAAAGAGAGCCATAGTTATATATGATATTTGGAATTATTCATTTTATGACCTGTATAGTACATTTCGGAAAACATTGTGGCACGGATGCAACATTATTCATATTATTCATATTCATTCGCATAACACTGCATGTTTTTTCCCAGTCCCCACATGTTGCTGCTTCTTTTGTACTCCAGGACATGCAGAGGCGACAATAGTACAGAGAGGTCAGTTCAGAGCTTGATTGCATGGAGAACTTTGTGCATGTTCTGCAGCGGTGTGGGGATGGAATAGCAGGCTGCTTGTCTTAATTGGCACATTTATAGGACAAAAGACACTGAGGGAGAGGTGCGAATGGATTTAAGGTGGGCCGGATCTACGAGTTTTTTCGTAGGCTCTGGTAATTCTAGTGTTAATTTTCCAGCAACACATTTCTTTCACTATCTTCAAATTAGAAACTTTGTCAAACAGAACCTTCCCGATTTCCCCCATCTCCCACCTCTATGCTGAAAAAATATTGCTCAGTTTCGAGGACCCAGCCAGCATTTCTGCAATACATAAAAATATTTTACAGCCCCTCCCTTTCAAAGATCCAAGAGGACAATGGGAAAAGGATCTCTCTTTCAACATATCAGAAAAGGAGTGGAAGGTGGCAATGCAGTGAATTCATTCGAGCTCCATATGCACAAAGCATACAATTATTCAGCTCAAAATTATATATCGAGCACATCTGTTTCACTTGAAATTGTCAAAACTGTTTCCAGGGCAAGATCCAACCTGTGAACGCTGCAGTCAAGTTCCAGCCTCACTGGGTCACATGTTTTGGGCCTGCACCAAATTAACATCATTCTGGGCAAAATTTGTTAAGTGCCTTTCAGACAGCCTTGGTGACCCAATCCCTCCTAATCCACTAACAGCTGTGTTTGGTGTTCTTCTAGATGGGCTTAAAGTGGAGAAGGACAAACAAACTGTGATCGCCTTCACTACACTATTGGCACACAGACTTATTTTGTTAAACTGGAAGAATCCTAACTCTCCTCTTTTATGTCAGTGGGTAACTGATGTTATATATTATTTGAAATTGGAAAAATCAAATTCTCACTTAGAGGATTCAAAACCTGGTAGGACCTAATCAATAATATTTTAGAATAAGCTCTTAAAGCACTGAGGAAGTAGATTCTCTCCCTATTTATTTTTCTTCTCTATTTATCTGTATCCAACTATTAAACTCTTCAATTTATTTATTTTTACTATTTTTAAGTTTTAGTCCGTTGGCTATGCTCTCTTTCTCTCTATTTGCTTCAAAATAAATTCTGCAGTAAGAGCACAAGGACAAGGTGGGAAACCTAAGTACCTTTGTGTTAACCACAAGAATCTCTCAGGCTCAGAATTCTATGTAAAAATGGTTAGATTCTTTTGTCTGTTATGATCCAATGTACAGTTGTTAAGCCTGACTAATGTATTCTGTAAGTATACTGCTGCAACAAAATCGTGAATATTTGTTTTTGTTTTGCCACTCTGAGCTAATTCATCAAAAATTCATAAGTGGAGTAGAGCATTCAACCAAGAAGCACAATAGTGTGTAAACCAGAAGCTATAAAGCCAGTTTTAGAACAAAGAGAAACTGAACCATTAGCTGAATCAAGCGATAGTAATGATGATGTGAATTGGTCATCAGATGTTGACACGGATAGTAAAACGGATACATACGGAAATGTACGTTATATGCCTGGTGACGTCAGCCACATAAAGTTCCAGTAGAGTGCAGTATCTATGTAGCAAAAAGGCAAAATGATTGTGATCAAGTGGAAGACCAAGAAAGACGTTTGGCTCCCTAAGCACTGTTCACAATGCAGCAACTGCTAATGTTCATGTCTGGGGAAATGTGGAAGTCACTAAGTGCTGCACGGTGGTACCCTAAAATAACTCAAAGGGCAACGTCTGTTGTGCAGATCAGGAACTGACATTCTACCCACTCATGCTCAAGCAAAAGAAAAAATATTATAAGGGCAGTGTGCAAAGAAACACATTTGAACTGTCCTGATTGCAACACTGGGCTGTGTGCTGGCGACTGTTTCAAAACATATGACATTAAAGATGTGTATTAAATCTGCATCTGTACAGCAGTGGATGCTAGACATTGTTTTTCTGCTGTATTTATGTTGATAGTTTGACATTCATTTGTTTCCGTTACATGTAATATTTTTTCTTGTTGAAAAAACTGCAACGATTTTGGCTAATTTTTCCAAGGTAAACATAAGGCTACAGGCAAATTTTGCATAAATGTTAGAAAACTTTAAGCAAAGAACAATAGACATATGGAATACATTTCCAAGTAGTGTGGTGGAGAGAAGAACTTTAGGTTAATTCAAATACCAACGTAATGTTGTTTTGGAGAATCTAGATGAATGTCCTGGATGAGCTTGTTGCGCTGAACGGCCTTTTTTCATCACAAATTTTTCTAATGTTCCATCATGGACAACAAAGCTCGCCCTTCTGAAAAGCTCCTTGAGCAGCATACTGATCCAAGAGCACTTATGCAGAGAGGCCTGTATCAGGACACTTTTCCAACAGATCTTAGGGTGTACTCATACTAGGCACGTTTCTTCCGTACTGTGCCCATGAGTGATTGCTCCCCTTCCATACTAGCTGGCCTGCTCTCACACTGGTCCCGGCCACGCTTTTGTCATCACCATGTGACTTTGTATAAAGCCAAAACAAGATCCGAAAACAGAGTACATGAACACAGCGTGCATGATTTTCCTTATTTTGTGTTTTTTGGAGTCATGTGGATTAGCAGGATAACATTCTATTCTCTTACAGATTTACTGAGTGTTCAGTGCAACATTTTGCTGTTAATTGTGCTGATTTTTAGGAGACAATTGATGTTAATGGAGGAATTAGCAGGTTTTATTGTCAAGTTCAATTCACGTCCATCTGTAAGGTGAGAATAAAAACCTGTTTATAACTCAAATGGTATCAAATGAACTGTTGTTAACTGATTTGTTGCATCATTGACTTCATGTGTGTATTCCATGCTCAGGCACATTAAGCGATCACACTGTTCCTGAATCCTACTGAATTGTGCCTAGGCCCACCTCTTCCAAGCATACCAGGGCACAGTACAGTTGGCCTGGCACAGTGTGATCACATTAGTGAAACGAACTAGACGTTGGGGAGTTACATGATGACACAATTTGCTCAGGCACAGAAAAAATTGCTAGTGTGAGTACACATTTACACATTAGGGCAGTGTTTTCAAAGTGTGCCTTGAGAGCTAACTAGGTGTGCTGTGGAAAAAATAAAGTAGCACACCTCGGTCTGAACCTTAGAAGGACAAGCTCCTCAGGTAGTTGAGACCTGTTTGAGGAGGACAGGACTACCTGGAGAAACTGGCATAAAAGCAACACTATGCTCTGCTCACTATGATGCAGACACAGCACTTAGAGCACTTTGGACACGTCTCCTGGCTGCTAGAGTCCATGTGCTTGGGAGTGTGGTCATAGTCTCACATGGTCAGTTGATACAATACAATACAATACAGTTTATTTTTGTATAGCCCAAAATCACACAGGAAGTGCCGCAATGGGCTTTAAACAGGCCCTACCTCTTGACAGCCCCCCAGCCTTGACTCTCTAAGAAAACAAGGAAAAACTCCCAAAAAAAAAAACCTTGTAGGGAAAAATGGAAGAAACCTTGGGAAAGGCCAGTTCAAAGACAGACCCCTTTCCAGGTAGGTTGGGCGTGCAGTGGGGTGTCAAAAGAAGGGGGTCAATATAATACAATATACAGAACAGAACAAATCCTCAATAAAAAATTAAAAATAAAATTTTTTAGAAGTATGGAGCAGAATTTAACAGTAGATGATATCACATAATAAGATTTGGATAATTTTAGACTCCTGGAGACCTCATCCATCAAGCTGCCTCCCCCCATTTGGCCATTCCACGGCTGAAACAGCACTGGGCCAGCCAATCCGATGAAAGGACCCCCTCTTTTTCATGATTCCTGTGATCCTCCATCAGGGATGACTTTACCATAGGCACGCAAAACAACTTGGCAGGTGGGCCGTGGCACCAAGTGCCACATTTGAGTACCGAGAAAAGAAACAGAATAGGTGAGGGTTAGTATCCAGTTCTAACTATCATGTTACTTATGTTTTAGTGCTAATGACTAACAACAGAGATGCAGTCTGTACAGTTAATCAGCAGCTCTAGTCAAGGTGTGCTAAACTGAAGTAGTGAGTCTTCAGCCGGGATTTAAAAACTGAGACCGAAGGGGCATCTCTTATAGTAGCAGGCAGACCATTCCACAGTTTAGGGGCCCTGTAACTAAAAGCACAACCTCCCATTGTTATTTTATTAATCCTTGGAATTATAAGCAGACCAGCATCTTGAGATCATAATGTGCGCTCTGGTTTGTAAGTCATGATAAGTTCAGACAAGTAAGCCGGACCTTGGCCATTTAATGCTTTATATGTTAAAAGAAAGAGTTTGAAATCTGACCTAAACTTAACCGGGAGCCAGTGTAAGGATTTAAGAACTGGAGTTATGTGATTATGTTATAGTGATAGTGGGCATATGAGTTACCTGTGAGGCAGAGAAGGGCGGGCAAAGGGACAAAGCAGCTGGGAGATGCCAACAAAGTGCTCACTAAGTGTCGTGTCTGCGAAAGCTATTCTACCGGCTTCTCTGGTAGTCCCACCCCATCCAAGAGTTGAGCACGTGTATTAGATATTGTGAAAGAAGTCACCCTCGGACACACAAAAAGAATTGGGGCAGCCACCCATATATTGTACCTAGCTACAATGCTTAATTGAAATTGCACAGATGTGCTCAGGATGAGTTCTCAACATGAACTGATGAGCAGTGGCAAAGATGGAGGTTTTAAAGTCCATCAAAGGAAGTGATGTCATCTGTGTCGGAACCGGAAGTGACCTCTTTCTAGGGCGAAGTGGTGGCTCTGAGGCTAGGGATCTGCACTGGCAATCGGAAGGTTGCCGGTTCGAATCCCGTAAATGCCAAAAGAGACTCTGCTCTGTTGGACCCTTGAGCAAGGCCCTTAACCAGCAATTGCTGAGCGCTTTGAGTAGTGAGAAAAGCACTATATAAATGCAAAGAAATTATTATTATTATTAGGGGCCGGAACCAGACGTGTCCCCCGGCCTTGGGGCCGGAACAGGAAGTGACATCTTATTGGGACCCGGAAACGGAAGTCACACCACACTTGGCGCCGAAATCCAGAAGTGATGTCTTGTATGAGAAATCAGGCAGGTTTTCCCATGTTTGGTCTGCAGAGAAAATAGGGAAAGGTTTAATTCACCCTGCCGCCCCCTGACCTAGTATAGAATTACCTTCTTTCGGTCCACTCAGCTTCCTCCTACTCACATGTGTGTGACAATATAATATAATATATTTGTGGTTAGTAGTATAGTGGTGTGTTTTGGGGTGTGTTTGGTTACAAAAATTGTGCCACCGCAGAAAAAGTTTGAGAAACACTGACCTAGAATGAGTCCCTTCACTGCCAGGGTGTTGTGTTATTCTCAAAGGGTATCGAGTTGTTGCTTGCACTTTATCATGACTGCCACATTTCTCCTTATAGTGCGTTATTTGAAAGCTGCTGCAACTTTGTTTGCAAATTTCTTTCAAACTAATAAACAATCTATTTACTATTGTAAACGTTTTCTATAACTGTCTAAGGCATGTATCAGATGAGAGCCTTTCATCTGCAAAATGTTACAAAATAACTCTGTTAGTCAGCACAGTACATTTACAAAGAAATGCTATTTAACAAGAAGAAAAATGTCTTTTCACAAAGATAATAAAATTGGCCTATAAATCCATGAATCATAAGCATAAAAATTCCGAGCAAACCATTACTCACATTGCTTCCACAATGCTTATTAAATAGTGATTTTGGCAAAGCCATGTACAGCACATTTGGAATAATAATTCAATGTTGATTGCAATCAATGGTATTGACAAACACCACCCGAGGTGATTCAGTAATAAAAGCCCACAATGAGGTCATTCTATTATGCATTTTGCTTGTGATATGAATAATTACATCCTTTCAGAATTATCACTTATCCTTAAGTAGTCATTAAAAAAGATGTCTCCACTTTTGAATAGATTGTTTAATTCCTTTGTAGCCTAAAAACCTAGAACTTCAAAGAGGCCGCCAGACATAACTGCACAGGAGACAGATGACTCGGACTATTCCTGGAACATTTTTAGGACAATGCTGTGTGATGTGCTGCAAATTGCCACACTTCAAAGGACACTTGAACTAAAGGTTTTTTAAAAGCGGAGAAAGAAACTTTTTTTTTGCAGACAACAGGAATTTGAAAAGATTTCTTTTGAAAAAGTATCTTCAGAAACATTTTCTGCATATTTTGAGACATCAAAATTATATATATATATATATATATATATATATAATATATATATATATAGTATATATATATATATATATATATATATATATATATTGTGGCGGACAGACGGGGCCCTTGTCTAGCCAGAATGCCTCCACACTGAGAGGACCAGGGGAGCAAGTGTGGCCAGAGTGTTACCTCCCCCAGAGCGCTAAATGGTTGCACGCGGTGCCTAGGACTTCCACAGGGCTCCATGGGAGTTGGAATTTGGTGCAGCCTTGTTGGGATCCATGGGGCACCGCCAGGGGGTGCTGCAGCAACTGCTGAGCGCTTATGGGGTTCTTCTGCCACACCCGGAAGGGTGGCCGGAAATACATCATCAAGCACCTGGAGCACTTCTGGTGGTGTTATACAAGGGGCCAGCAGACACTTACTTGGTGAGCCGGAGTCGGAAGGTGGAGGACAGAGCTTGTGAGGAGAGAGAAGGAGAGGAGAGGAGTGGAGGCGGCAGAAGAAATAAGAGAGAGAGAAAAGGAAAGGACCAAGCATTGCTGGTGATTTGTGCACTGTGTAATGTGTAAAGAAAAAAAATAGTGTGTTGGCTTTTGGGACTTGTGTGTTTTGGTCTCTATCTCTGTTTGGGCTGATCTCCACAATATATATATATATATATATATATATATATATATATATATATATATATATATATATATATTATATTGTGGTGGACGGGCCGGGGTCCATGCTGTATATTCAGGGGGAGCAGCCCTGGACTGTGCAATACCTCCCCCTGGACACCAGATGGCAGGTCCCCTGGATTGGAGCGGTGCCCCTGTTTCCCGCAGGGCTCCAAGGGAACTGAAGTTGGGTGCAGCCCTGTTGGGTCCTGCAGGCGCCGCCAGGGGGTGCTGCAGCTGGGACTCCTGAGCCTGTATGGGCAGTGTATTCACCACACCCGGGTGGACTATTAAAGTGGCCAGCAGCCACCACTCAATGGCCAGAGTCGGGAGGATGAGGACAAAGCTTGGAGGAGGAGTGGTGGTGCAAAAGAGGAGTGCGGTGTGCTTTATTTTGTGTGTTTTGGGACTGTGTTGTGCCTGTGGGGATCACTTGGAAGATGTGCCCCAAAGGTGAAGAAAAATAAAAGTTCTAAGTTCTTTGATTTTACAAGTGTCACCGGTGTGAGTCTGTGTCGGGTCAGGTGCCTATATAGCGCCTTTTACAATATATATATAGTAGTTGTGTATTTAAATATATATATATGTGTGTGTGTGTATGTATATATATATATATATATATATATATATATATATATATATATATTATATATATATATATATATATATATTGATGTGTGGGTCACAGACTTGCACAAGAATTTCCCCTTGGTATTAATAAAGTATCTATCTATCTATCTATCTATCTATCTATCTATCTATCTATCTATCTATCTATCTATCTATCTATCTATCTATCTATCTATCTATCTATCTATCTATCTATCTATCTATGAGACCAGGAGGTGAGTCCAGGTTTCTGAAAAAATCAGCTTTATTGTTGCCCAGACAGGAACATTCTCAAACCATTTATCCAAACAGGAGTTGTCACTTCAGTACACACAAACACAGCAAGCAGCAGTGATGCTATCAATTGTCCTGTATTAAATCCCTTCTTCAGGGGAACCTGCAGTTGTGGAAGCAGCAGAAAACCAATTACTGCCTGTTTCAGTGCACAGTTTGGGGGTTGTGAATAATTGTGGTGCGGAGGTCTCAAAAATCTCACTATATATATATGTATGTATGTGTGTGTATTACAGTAATCCCTCGCTATATCGCGTTTCGACTTTCGCGGCTTCACTCTATCGCGGATTTTATATGTAAGCATATCTAAATATATAACGCAGATTTTTTGCTGCTTCTCGGGTTTCTGCGGACAATGGGTCTTTTTATTTCTGGTACATGCTTCCTCAGTTGGTTTGTCCAGTTGATTTCATACAAGGGATGCTATTGGCGGATGGCTGAGAAGATACCCAATCAGAGCACGCAGTTAAGTTCCTGTGTGCTGATTGGCTCAGCGACGGAGTGCCGAATTCGGTTCCTCTGCATTAACCAGGAAGTCTCGTCTCACTCATTCAACATCAACATGTTTGCTGTTGTGAACAGTTACTGTAACTTTTGTGCTCTTTTGTGTTTATCTTTGTGCATAGTCAAGTCCTTCGTTATGGCTCCAAATCGAGCTGCTCCTGCTACTGCTTCAGGGGCCGTGCCCAAGCGCCAACGGAAGATGCTAACGATTGCCGAAAAGGTAAAAGTTTTGGATATGTTGAAGGAAGGGAACAGCTACACCGCTGTAGGACACCATTACGGATCAGTGAGTCCACGATTCTTTTTATTTAAAAAGGAGGAAAGGAGTATAAGATCTACAGCCGCAGTGTCCTTTAACCAGGGCGCAAAACGAGTTGTAAGTGGACGTAATAAGGCGGTAGTCCGGACGGAATCTGCTTTAGGGATTTGGATTGAAGACTGCCGGAAGAAGAACGACGGCGGTGCTACACAATCGCCTGAAGAGGCTCCTTTAGAAGAGCTGTAACGCTCTCCTTTGTTGTGCAGTAAAATTAAACTCATCGTTATCGGACAAGTCGTCGTGTCATTGTTGGTGAGTAATCATAATTAATTTTCTACTTACAGCACTTAGTACATGTACTGTACATACGTTTAGTGTCACTGTCCACACATTTTACTGTATACAATTTTTCTTGCATTGTACGTATTTATTGCTGGTGGCCTGTCTGTTGTAATGGCTGTAACATATGTGATATCGGAGACGCTCGATATCTTTAAAATAATATTTAGGTTTTACTGTATATAAACAGTGTGTTTACATACATAATTTCAACGAATCTTACCTAATATCTAAGAGAATACAAAGGATTTATGCTGTATAGCTGTGCGGGAAATGCTTATAAGAGTGTGGGAGAGTTTATAAGGGCTAAAAATATATAAAAATAACCATATGAACATATGGTTTTTACTTTGTGGATTTTCATCTTTCGCGGAGGGTTCTGGAACGCAACCCCCGTGATCGAGGAGAGGTCACTGTACTGTATATATATATACATATTGTCACACACAGTCAAAGGGCTTGAATGAGGGTAATTCCATGTCCAGAGGGTGGCAGAGAGCACAAACCCTTTCTCTTTTTCTCCTGCAGACCAGTTACGGGAAATTCTGCCTGGCCCTGATGATGCCATTTCTGGTTCTGGGCCCGATGACCTCACTTCCGGTTCTGGGCCCGATGACCTCACTTCCTCTGCCAGACTTTAAAACTGCCATTTTGTCCCACATACAAAGTTCTGAAAATCAGTTTGTTTGCTTCTTGCTGTAACTAGCCTACAATATACAAGGTGGCACAATATTTTTCAGAATATTACATATGGGCCTTCTTCAGAACACAACTAATAGGTTACAACCTACAGATGTTCTGCAGCAATTAAAGTAAAGTAAGCCTTGCAAGTTGAAGCAAACAATTTGCACAGATGTCCCAACTTCTGTTGATTACTTACAATCCCTCTGTCTGTCTTAAAATAAAGTTGGAAGAGACTACTGTGTTACTCTACCCTCTAGAGCACAGGTGTCGAACTCTGGTCCTCGAGGGCCGCAGTGGCTGCATGTTTTCATTCTAACCATCTTCTTCATTAGTGAGCCGTTTTTACTGCTAATTAACTTCTTTTGCTTTAGTTTTAATTAACTTGACTCAGGCCTCTTAATTGTCTGTTTTTCCTTAATTAGTAGCCAAACAATAATGAGACATCAAACAAGCCACCATATGATTAGCTCACCTGTGTCCATCACACAATATCTGAAAATAAAGAAAGGTGAAGATCTCGGTAAAGTTGATCTCTCAGGTCACCAAACATTTTGACGGTGTTCTTAGAAAAAACAGAAAAATCAACAGATTTGAAATGTCTGCTGTGGTAGAATGAGAGCAGCAACAAGCCATTGAATTAAATAACGGGCTTAATTAACAGCAAGAATCGGCTTCTCATTAAGTGACTGTTTGGAGTGAAATTGATTGGAGTTTGAAATCCCAGTTTAGCTGGTCATCTGTTGGCTCGTTTCACGTCTCATTTCTGTTTGGCTGCCATTTAATGAAGAAAGGAATCAATTCAGAGGACTGAATCCTTAAAAAACAGGGCTATTGAAATGAAGGGAAAAGGAGTTAATTAGCAGTGAAAACTACTCACTGATTAGGAAAAGGGTTTGAATGAAAACCTGTAGCCACTGCGGCCCTCCAGGCCTGGAGTTTGACACCCCTGCTCTAGAGCCTAGAAATTTGTAAAAGGCCCATTTAGGTCATTCATTTTATTTGGACTGATTAAGTTTGAAGAAAAACTTGAAAAACTGAGGTGTTCTAAAATTTTGACTGGTAATGTGATGGAGGGCTGGGGCAACTTGCCTGGCCAGGAGTCCCCTATGATGGAAGGACTGGGGGGTGGGGGGAGATATTCAGGGCAATTCCTCTCCTGGAACAAAAGAGGGAAACCCCCCTGGTTCACAGCGGGGCCACGGGTTTGGAGCTTACAAGCTCAACCTTGCTGGGGCCTGGACAGTTTCAGAGCCCTGGGTTGCAGCACTTCCGCCACACCCAGAAGAGGATCTGGGAGCACCGAGGGCCTATAAAAGGGGCCTTCTCACTCCTTTCGAGGAGCCAGAGTCAGGAGGAGGTGGACGAAGCTTGCTGGGAGAATGGAGGCAGCAGAGAAACAGAAAGAGAAAGGAAGAAAGGCCTGGGTTGTCCTACTGTCCAACCTGTGAACTGTACTGTGCTGTGCTGCATAGTGGGGAACAAAGGGAAAAGGATTCCCCACGGGAATAAACGTGTGTGCTGGACTTGTGTCTGCCTGTCTGTGCTGGGCAGGGTGGCTGGTAAGCTCCCTTGGTGGTCCACAATGTATATAGAAGCGAAGGTCTGTTATACGGTTTGCATGTTTGTAGCTAGAAATTCACAAAGGGAGAAGATGAGTCTTATATATATCTTAAAATAGTTTTTTTATTCCTAAGCTTTCAACCCCTAATAGGAGTCATCATCAGAGGAAAATGCTTAGACATACAGGAATCAAATGCAATATATAACAATGAAGAAAGGGGATTAGGTGGGTGTAAGGAGGATGGTGGAATAATAAGGTGGGGTTCAGAAGGAAGGACCCATAGTCTCTGATATATGCACATACAAGTTCAACTGGACACATGTTTAACTGGCACAAGGTGCAAATAAAATTCAAGGCTAATGCTAAAAGTGCCAGAGAGCTAGCTGAATCGTGGCTATCAAATGAATATGCCATCAACAGACACTTGAATATGAACCCAGCATATTCATGCTTAAAAGGAAGAACATCCACATATTAAATTAGACTTTATAACTGGGATTGTGGAAGACATGTGAAGAAGAGAGTGCAGGTAGGGTGGAATGAGTGGAGAAGAGTGTCAGAAGTGATTTGTGACAGACGGGTATCAGGAAGAGTGAAAGGGAAGGTCTACAGGATGGTAGTGAGACCAGCTACTGTATGTTATATGGGTTGGAGACGGTGGCACTGACCAGAAAGAAGGCGACAGAGCTGGAGGTGGCAGAGTTAAAGATGCTAAGATTTGCATTGACGAGGATGGGCAGGATTAGAAATGAGGGCATTTGAGGATCAGCTCAAGTTGGATGGTTGGGAGACAAAGTCAGACAGGCGAGATTAAGTTGGTTTGAACATGTGCAGAGGAGAGATGCTGGGTATATTGGGAGAAGGATGCTAAGGATAGAGCTGCCAGGGAAGAGAAAAAGAGGAAGGCCTAAGAGAAGGTTTATGGATGTGGTGTGAGAGGACATGCAGGTGATGGATGTGACAGAACAAGATGCAGAGGACAGGAAGATATGGAAGAAGATGATCCGCTGTGGCAACTCCTAACGGGAGCAGTCGAAAGAAGAAGACCAACACCCTCTGAAACCCACCTTATTACCCCCTTTACACCCACCTAACCCCCCCCATTATAAATCAGGTAAAAAAATTTCAACTTTCATTTGCACTTCTGGGCTGAATGGATCAATCGTTAATCCAACAATACACCCTGAAAGCCTGCTGTGACTTTGTCAGTGGTGTTGTGGATTTTAAATGTTCTTTCCATTTCTGCTTGGTTGTCTTGTGGACACTACAGTTTCCTCCCACAGACACCATACAGTATGTGTAGGTTGTGGAATTTAATTTTTACTGATAAATATGATTATTACAAATTAACTATATATTGGTTATACTGAATAACTTCTGTCTATTTTAACTGACAGCTTTTGCCATTATCACTCTATTAAAGCTTTTTAATTAAAGCTGTGACCCAGCCCTGATACAACTTTAGCATAAATTTAAGCACTGATAAGAGAACCTGTACACTCTAGTGAAGCAGAATCCTGGCACTAAGGTTCCCATTAATCAGTAACTAGCAAGGACATGAGTAATGAAACTAATCACGCACTTCTGCAATTGACAAGCATATTTAAGAAGTGCTACCACCATCTGTAAGTCAGTGATATCTCTCCATGTACAGAGTGACTCCATGTACTTGTCAATAAAGGCGTTCTTTTCACCCTGAACTGGCTCTGTGATCTGACTTTGACAAGGTCATCTTTGAATTCACTCAGTCGGAGTGAGTGTATATTATTGTCACGTGTGAGTCCCTGTCTTGCACCCCAAAACATGAGGCTGAGTCTCAGTACTTTAGCAAAACCAACTTTATTCAGCTTGAAACAGGAACAGCACGGTTATTTATTGTAGTGGGATTTGCTACTCTCCTATACACAGACACAGCAGTCAGGCAGGGTCGTGGCCAGGTCAGTGGCCAAGTAATTCTGTTCCCTGCATTCATAATGTTCCTTGCGTCACCCATCGACTTCAAGTGCTTATAGCACGACCGCAATCGACTCTGATCTGCTGTAGCTGCGAGGCGCTGCTCCGTTGGGAGCCCGCGGTTACCCCAGCAACTGATACACTGTCTTCCACAGATGTGGCAATCGCACTTCGGGATGATCTTCAGTGTGTCGTCCCGTTGGGGTGAGTCCCAAACAAATTTAAACCTTTCATTATGATATCATTATATCAATATATCATATATTATTAAGGAAAATTGCATTTAAGATGGAAGCCAGGAAGCACTTCTTTACGCAAAAAGATGTGAGACTCCAGAACAAACTACTGAGACATGGAGTTGAAGCAAAAACCTTAACAACCTTTAAGAAGTGTCTGGATGAGTTATTGGGACAACTTAGTTTTAGCTAAACAAATGAGCTTGATGGTCTAAATGGTCTCCTCTCGTTCTCGTTAGTCAAATTTCTTATGATCCACTGGTGTTCCATTTGCACTCGTGACTACCAGGATGGAGTCAGCTCTCCCAAAATGTTGTATTAGAGAAACAAATCATCAGAGTGATTGAAAAGTCTTAGCACACTGGCAATAATCAACATGATCCCCTTATGATGCTAGGAGAGAACAGAGCAACCCACCTAGGGATGGAAAGATTGTTGCCGTTAGGGTAGGATAATAATAATAATTTTACTTATATAGCACCTTTCCATTGCTCTGTGATAGTAGCAAATTAAGGGGGGCAACAGCGTCTTTTATATAGGGGTATTTCTTGTAAACCAAAGGTAATAGTGACAGGCAATAAAAAGGTGGTAGATGTAAAAAGGAAAAGGTAGCATTTATTATAAGCAGTTCTATAAAAGAACACACAGTTCTAAGTATAAAAATATTTAAGGTGAAATAACAAAAACTCAAAAATCTAAATCAACGTAAAAGTATTATATTCCATTAAAAAAAAAACAAGATCAAAACCAAAACTGGTCTCAAAACAAGGAGGTTCTTACAAGTAGCTTCTCACAAATGAAAAATATGGAGCCTTTCCTGGCTAATAGGGGCTTACGCTCTTCTATGCAGCAGCCAACTCACACACTACACAAACACACACAACTTTAAACACACAAGTGTTTAAAATTATAAAGGGAATTAGTCCAGAAACACAGACACTTGGATTAAGTAACCAAGTAGTGTGGTAGACAGTAGGACTTTAGGGACTTTCAAAACTCAACTTGATGTTTTTTAGTAGAATTAAGAGGATAAGACTGGCAAGTTTTGTTGGCCTAAATGGCCTGTTCTCGTCTACATTGTTTTAATGTTCTAAACAAGACCGACATTAAAACACAAATGTGGTCAGAACAAAAGTATCTAGCTATTATAGCCTGTTCTACTGACTGAAAGGTAAGTTAATTTGAATTTTAGAGACCACGGGATATACAAAAAATGAGCCAAAAGTCATAACCCGGGAAATCAGTTTTGCTGAGCTGTAGCATTGCCTACATTTTTGGAAATATTATTTAATTCACCAAATATCTTCTTCAAAAAGGGTACAAGATCTGTCTTCAGTTTTTTTAAGCACCTTCATTTCACCCTGAAGTTGTCTAAACTCTTTTGTATTGTCTTATCTCATATTTTGCTCATTTTATGTGCAGCCGAGGCTCTGTTCTGTTGACTGAAAGTCAGGTTAACTTGAATTTTGTCGACCATGAGATAGACGAAAAACTGAAGCAAAGGTCATAATCAGGATATCTGTCTTAAAGACGTCACTCACCAGAAATCAATATCAAACCAAAGGATTTAATTCCAGAAGAGCTTTGACAGAAAATCTCACTATACTGTATGAAGTAGCTTTTGTTTTGAAATATCTGGTCCAGCTCAGATGATAGAATGTGCAGCTCCTACTTTTTAATGCATTGCTTTGATGACATCCCACGCCGCACACTCCAGATGAACTCTGATACAAAAACAAAACATGCCAACCGTAAACAAAACAGTTCCATTAATGGTAGTGAACGTGACAAATTTAAAATCATTTTAACATTTCCAATTGACATCCTAGATAGATAGATAGATAGATAGATAGATAGATAGATAGATAGATAGATAGATAGATAGATAGATAGATAGATAGATAGATAGATAGTGAAAAACTGATTTCTTATTCTTTTGCATGTTTGTCACACAAAATCTTTCTGATCATCAAACACATTTAACCATTAGTCAAATATAACACAAGTAAACACAAAATGCAGTTTTTTAAATGATGGTGTTTATTATTTAGGGAGAAAAAAAATCCAAACCTACATGGCCCTGTGTGAAAAAGTAATTGCCCCCTTGTTAAAAAATAACCTAACTGTGGTGTATCACACCTGAGTTCAAATTCCGTAGCCACCCCCAGGCCTGATTACTGCCACACCTGTTTCAATCAAGAAATCACTTAAATAGGAGCTGCCTGACACAGAGAAGTAGACCAAAAGCACCTCAAAAGCTAGACATCATGCCAAGATCCAAAGAAATTCAGGAACAAATGAGAACAGAAGTAATTGAGATCTATCAGTCTGGTAAAGGTTATAAAAGCCATTTCTAAAGCTTTGGGACTCCAGCGAACCACAGTGAGAGCCATTATCCACAAATGGCAAAAACATGGAACAGTGGTGAACCTTCCCAGGAGTGGCCGGCCGACCAAAATTACCCCAAGAGCGCAGAGACGACTCATCCGAGAGGTCACAAAGACCCCAGGACAACGTCTAAAGAACTGCAGGCCTCACTTGCCTCAATTAAGGTCAGTGTTCACAACTCCACCATAAGAAAGAGACTGGGCAAAAACGTCCTGCATGGCAGATTTCCAAGACGCAAACCACTGTTAAGCAAAAAGAACATTAGGGCTCGTCTCAATTTTGCTAAGAAACATCTCAATGATTGCCAAGACTTTTGGGAAAATACCTTGTGGACTGATGAGTCAAAAGTTGAACTTTTTGGAAGGCAAATGTCCCGTTACATCTGGCGTAAAAGGAACACAGCATTTCAGAAAAAGAACATCATACCAACAGTAAAATATGGTGGTGGTAGTGTGATGGTCTGGGGTTGTTTTGCTGCTTCAGGACCTGGAAGGCTTGCTGTGATAGATGGAACCATGAATTCTACTGTCTACCAAAAAATCCTGAAGGAGAATGTCCGGCCATCTGTTCGTCAACTCAAGCTGAAGCGATCTTGGGTGCTGCAACAGGACAATGACCCAAAAAACACCAGCAAATCCACCTCTGATGGCTGAAGAAAAACAAAATGAAGACTTTGGAGTGGCCTAGTCAAAGTCCTGACCTGAATCCAACTGAGATGCTATGGCATGACCTTAAAAAGGCGGTTCATGCTAGAAAACCCTCAAATAAAGCTGAATTACAACAATTTTGCAAAGATGAGTGGGCCAAAATTCCTCCAGAGCGCTGTAAAAGACTCATTGCAAGTTATCGCAAATGCTTGATTGCAGTTATTGCTGCTAAGGGTGGCCCAACCAGTTATTAGGTTCAGGGGGCAATTACTTTTTCACACAGGGCCATGTAGGTTTGGATTTTTTTTTTCTCCCTAAATAATAAAAACCACCATTTACAAACTGCATTTTGTGTTTACTTGTGTTATATTTGACTAATGGTTAAATGTGTTTGATGATCAGAAACATTTTGTGTGACAAACATGCAAAAGAATAAGAAATCAGGAAGGGGGCAAATAGTTTTTCACACCACTGTAGATAGATAGATAGATAGTTAGATAGATAGATAGATAGATAGATAGATAGATAGATAGATAGATAGATAGATAGATAGATAGATACTTTATTAATCCCAGGGGGAATTTCACATACTCCAGCAGCAAAAATATTAAATTAAAGAGTAATAAAAAATGCAGGTAAAAAACAGACAATAACTTGAATAATGTTCAACGTTTACCCCCCTCTGGTGGAATTGAAGAGTCGCATAGTTTGGGGGAGGAATGATCTTCTCAGTCTGTCAGTGGAGCAGGACAGTGACAGCAGTCTGTCGCTGAAACTGCTCCTCTGTCTGGAGATGACACTGTTTAATGGATGTAGTGGATTCTCCATAATTGATAGGAGCCTGCTGAGTGCCCGTTGCTCTGCTACGGATGTCAAAACCGTCCAGCTCTATGCCAACAATAGAGCCTGCCTTCCTCACCAGTTTGTCCAGGCGTGAGGCATCCTTCTTCTTAATGCTGCCTCCCCAGCACACCGCTGCGTAGAAGAGGGCACTCACCACAACCATCTGATAGAACATCTGCAGCATCTTACTGCAGATGTTGAAGGATGCCAGTCTTCTAAGGAAGTACAGGCGGCTCTGTCCTTTCTTGCACAGAGAATCAGTATTGGCAGTCCAGTCCAATTTATCGTCCAGCTGCACTCCCACGTATTTATAGGTCTGCACCTTCTGCACACAGTTACCTCTGATGATCAAGGGGGCCATGAGGGGCCTGGGTCTCCTAAAATCCACCACCAGTTCCTTGGTTTTGCTGGTGTTCAGGTGTAGGTGGTTTGAGTCGGACCATTTAACAAAGTCCTTGATGAGGTTTCTATACTCCTCCTCCTGCCCACTCCTGATGCAGCCCACGATAGCAGTGTCGTCAGCAAACTTTTGCACATGACAGGACTCCGAGTTATATTGGAAGTCCGATGTATATAGGCTGAACAGGACCAGAGAAAGTACAGTCCCCTGCGGCGCTCCTGTGTTGCTGACCACAATGTCAGATCTGCAATTCCCAAGACGCACATACTGAGGTCTGTTTGTAAGATAGTCCACGATCCATGCCACCAGGTATGAATCTACTCTCATCTCTGTCAGCTTGTCCCTAAGGAGCAGAGGTTGGATGGTGTTGAAGGCGCTAGAGAAGTCTAGAAACATAATTCTTACAGCGCCACTGCCTCTGTCCAAGTGGGAGAGGGATCGATGTAGCATATAGATGATGGCATCTTCCGCTCCCACCTTCTCCTGGTATGCAAACTGCAGAGGGTCGAGGGCGTGTTGGACCTGTGGCCTCAGGTGGTGAAGCAGCAGCCGCTCCATGGTCTTCATCACATGTGATGTTAGAGCGACAGGCCGGAAGTCATTCAGCTCACCAGGACGTGATACCTTTGGGACTGGGGTGATGCAAGATGTTTTCCAAAGCCTCGGGACTTTCCCCTGTTCCAGGCTCAGGTTGAAGATGCGCTGTAGCGGACCCCCCAACTCTGATGCACAGACCTTCAGCAGTCGTGGCGATACTCCATCTGGACCTGCTGCTTTGCTGGCACGAAGTTTCCTCAGCTCTCTGCTCACTTGCGCTGCTGTAATTGTGGGTGGGGATGTCTCTCCTATGTTGGTATCAGCAGAAGGATGTGTAGAGAGTGCAGTACTCCGAGGTGAGAGTGGGTTAGGGTGGTCAAACCTGTTAAAGAAGATGTTCATTTGGTTTGCTCTCTTCACGTCTCTCTCGATGGTGGTACCCCGCTTCGAGCTGCAGCCAGTGATGATCTTCATCCCATCCCACACTTCCTTCATGCTGTTGTTCTGCAACTTCTGCTCCAGCTTTCTCCTGTACTGCTCTTTCGCCGCCCTGAGCTGGACTCGGAGTTCCTTCTGCACGCGCTTGAGCTCATGCTGATCACCGTCTTTAAAGGCCCTTTTCTTCTGGTTCAAAAGGCCCTTGATGTCACTTGTAATCCATGGCTTGTTGTTAGCATAGCAGTGTACAGTTCTTACTGGAACTACAGTGTCCATACAGAAGTTGATGTAGTCAGTAGTGCAGTCAACAACCTCCTCAATGTTCTCACTATGTGATCCCTGCAGGATATCCCAGTCTGTAGTTCCAAAACATTGTCTCAGAGCATTCTCAGCCTCCGGGGTCCACTTCCTGAATGATCGTGTGGTTACAGGTAGGACTCTCACTTTTGGTTTGTAGTGAGGCTAAAGCAGAACCAGGTTATGATCTCCTTTCCCAAGCGCAGGCAGCGGGGTGGCGCTGTATGCGTCTTTAACGTTTGCATACAGTAAATCAATAGTCTTATTTCCCCGGGTGTTACAGTCCACATACTGGGAGAATGAGGGTAATGTTTTGTCCAGCGTCACATGGTTAAAGTCTCCAGCGATTAGTACAAGTGCCTCGGGGTGCTGCGTTTGTAACTTAGCAACAGCAGAATGGATGATGTCACTCGCTATCTCCACGTCCGCCCGAGGAGGAATATACAGGATAACAACAATGACATGTCCAAACTTTCTGGGCAAGTAATAGGGACGCAGACTTACGGCCAACAGTTCGATGTCCCTGCAGCAAGTGGAGATTTTGACTTTAACATGTCCAGAGTTACACCACCGTGTATTAACATAGAGAGCGAGTCCTCCTCCTTTGTGCTTCCCACAGGTACTTGCGTCTCTGTCCGCTCTAACTGTGCTAAACCCGGGTAGCTCCACATTAGCATCTGGGATGGTGTTAGTTAGCCACGTTTCGCAGAAACACAACAAACTGCATTCTCTGTAGCTTCTGACATTTTTCACCAGCGCAGCCAGTTCGTCGATCTTATTTGAGATTGAGTTCACATTCCCCAGAATAACAGAAGGCACCGAAGGCTTAAAACGCCATTTTCTCGCAAGCCGCTTAATTTTTAGCTTAGTGCTGGCTCTGCTGCCATGATATCGCCTTCTTACCTCGTCAGGTAAATAGGGAACCACACCGGCACTGGCATTTGTTCTCAGCGCTCGAAGTTGAGTACTTGAATAGGCGAGTCTCGGCGTGTAAAAATCCATGCCCATGTTGTAAAAGTAAGTGTGTCCAAGGAACAAATCCACATAAAATAAAGTGGTAGAAGTGATCAATAAATAAAAATAGAAAAATAAAAGTAGAAAAATACACATACACATATAGTCCTACACGGAGCTGCTGAAAAGGCTGCCACTCTCGGTGGCGCCGTATGTTGATCATTCCTAATCATTTTCTCAGTGGTAAAAATGTATTCTCATTAGCAAACCTCCATTGGAAGCAGGAGATATACAGAAACACACAGAGACAAAAAAAAAAACTCTAATAAGACCTCTAGGTACATTTGGACAGGATATGACATTTACATTAAGCTGAAAGCATGTATGCAGTCTTTGACTGCTAAACTAAGACAATTTACAATGCAATGCTTGTTGAGAATATTGCCCTTCTGAGGATGGCTTTCTTGTTCTGCACTAAAATACTGAGAGAGTCCATTAGTTTTACAGTTATGGAAAACATAAAAAATAGAGAGAATGAAAGATCACCCAGTGAATTCAATTTTATATTTTGAGATCAGCCCACCACTTATGCACTTTTGCCCCTACCTTGAAACAGTGACTTCACATCTTTACTTAGCTTGTGATTCTCAAACAAGAATACACATCTGGGGACAACCGATTAAAAAGTTTGTAGTGAATCAGTCACTGCAAAGGCTACTGCCTCAGGGATTTTTGCAGTTCCCAATTCCTCCAGTCCGTGCACTTTGAACCACTGGGGTTTCAGGGAGAGAACAAATGAAACTGAGAAAAAGAATTGAAGTTAAAAAAGTAAAAATTGCTGTTTCAAGAGGTCAGTAGCACAAGATAACTGAAACTTATTGATTAATGTTTAAATTGTAATGAGCGGAGCAACAGAAGAGAAAGACAAACACACACACACACACACACACACACACACAAGTAGACCACTGCAGGTACTTGGCTCAATGCGTTTGAGAATTGCTTTCATCTAATGTAAAATCTCTCTGTCATTTTACTATTATATTGCTACTAGGGGGTTACCCCCTGCTCGCTTTGCTCGCCAACCACTTTGCGTCTCTGTCACTCGCGTTGTGAAGAGGGGGCTGAATGCACCCCAAGGAGACACAGTTGCTCCTCCGAAACTCCCTCCTAAATGATGATACAATGGGAAACAAATACAGTTTTTTTTACCTCCTCTTTGCTCGATCAGCTGCTGTTGCTGCCGTGCCATATGATCTACATCTTGCACGGTGCTTCAAACATTTAAAAGCCTGTACAGTAGCTGTTCTACTCTTTGTCTTTTAAATCTGCTAAAATAGAAGTTAAAAATGCAGTCTCGCTCTTCACACGATCTCAACCCACCTCCTTCTGTCTCCCCGGCTCACCCATCCCTCAAGGAGTCGGCGGAGACTCAGCAGCCATGAACTCCTTTCAGCCGACTCCCATCTTGGCTGCCTCCACATTGTGCAGCCAGACCGTCCGAGGTCGGCTCACCTCTCGTCTTCCTTGGCGCTTAGTCGGTCACCTCTTGGATCCATTGGGAGGTCTTCAGTCCTGCTCACCCCACTCTACTCAATTATATAGTGTTGCGAACCAGCCCCTAGAGCGCCACAGCTTGCGCTCCCTTACGGAGCCCCAGCTCATGCTGCCTTCTCCATCCAGATGTCTGGATTGTCTGCCCTTCACTGCCTTTCACATTTTTTTAACCTCCGTCTTCTCTCCTGTTCTATCATGTCTCTTTTTCCTTCCTCTCCCCTTGTGCAGGCCTGTACATATACGTCTCTGTGTATATATGCATGGACGCAGGACGCATCGAAGCGCACGCGCACTGCGACTCAGCACCCCAGAGTCAAACCCAGCGGCTTCCCAGACTCAGTAGGTAGCACCCAAACAACACAACACAACCTGTAAACTAAACTTCAGGTCACAATACAACCGCTGCCCGAACGCGCACACCACCACATATAAAACCTTTGTTTAGTAATGTTTACGAAGGTTGTATATTAGCACGGATGCCAGACGCAACCCATGCCAAAAGCGCACGCACACTTGCACAGCGCCCAACAGTCAAACCCAGCGGCTTCCCAAAGTCAGTAAGTGGCGCCCAAACAACACAACACAACCTGTAAACTAAGCTTGACATTTAGCTGCCATGGTGCCATATTTAAACATTGATATAGAATAACTAGACGCCTCATGACTAGCAGAATCGTACGTCAACGTCGCCGCCATATTGTGAGTGGCACTGCTGTGGAGTGAAGTAATGAATAATGTGCTGCTTTGGATTGTACAAACCGCTGTACGCTCCAAACCAGATCCCGGGGGATTACATTTCATAGGTAAGGCTGAACAATTGTTTTGGTTATATTTGGCCGTTAGAAAATCCCGTTTTATAATCTTTACTTTAGCTACGCCAGGCTAAGCTAGCAAAGCTATGCATTTATGTGCTCAAGTGAGCCTCCAAACAACATTTTGGCTAAACGTATTTAGTCAATTTGTAGATTGTTGTTAGCTGTTAACATGTCTCAAACTTGATGATGTTTTTTCTCAAGGAGCACTTTGAGTAAACACAGTTTGAAATTGACAACCATCATTTTATGCTCATGTCTTTAGTTGTGTCTGTCTTCCACAAAATTAAGCTGCACCATATTGCCAGACTGAATACTCTCAAAGTACAAGATCTGAGTGAGCGAGAGGAGTGTAAGTCTGGAGGAGATCAGTGAGGTTGTGGAGAGCTTTAAATGTTAAGAGCGGTATTTAGTATTGTATTCTGTAGTTAACTGGGAGCCAGTGAAGTTGAGAGAGAATAGGTGTAATATGTTCAGTGGGTTTACAACAGCAGGATATTATCTTGGCAGCAGAATTTTGAAGAAGTTCTAAGCGATTGATAAGTTTTTGTGGGATGCCAGATAGAATACCATTACATTAATCTATACGTGACGTGACTCGGGCATTAAACAATACTTCAGTACTGTGTTGCGTAAGAACAGGACAAAGTTTGGAAATGTTTAGACGATAGAAGAAGGCAGTCCCCGAAATGTTACTTATATGGGAGGAATGGTTAATAATAATAATAATTATAATTATTATTATTTCCATCCATCCATCCATTTTCCAACCCACTGAATCCGAACACAGGGTCACGGGGGTCTGCTGGAACCATTCCCAGCCAACACATGGCACAAGGAAAGAACCAATCCCGGGCAGGGTGCCAACCCACCGCAGTTATTATTATTTAATAATTGCCATTATTAGTGTATAAATAGATATAAATAATTGCATTTCAACGATTCGCCAAAATCTGTTGTATGTAAACGATACTGTTTTAAACGTTATTGTTTTTTCATCAGAAAACCCGGTTTCCACGTCTAACTGTATTAGTTTAAATGGCACTTTTGCCACTCGCAATAAGGCTGACGTATCATGTCTACTGGGAAACACAGTGAATGCGGCGTCTATCTATATATGTGTATGTATTTAAACTTGAAGTAGTGGTGACTACTGACAGTGCCAGCAGTCAGCTACTCCACAGTGCCTGCGGTCAGGGGTTCAGTTATGGTTCCTAACAGCAAACGACTTCTAGCTAACAACACACCCATAGAAAAACAAAAACGAGACTGCATGGATAAAAACAATGAACGAAGGTGCCTACAACGCGCTTCTGAAACACCAGAACCAAAAAGAAACAGCTTTACTACAAATATATTTATTTCATTGAATGAAAACCTTCCCAGGACGCTCCCACCCTCCATGATTTTACATCCCTTCAAAGATTAGAGGGAAAAGAAAGTTATTGCCATTCTTGCATTTGCGATTCTTTAGAGAATCGGGGGTTTACTGGTTTCTTCCTAGAAGTCAAGGGCAAGTGTGTCTATTTGATTTGTAATTAAACTATTGCAGTGATGAAAGAGTATAATGTGTGTCAACACTACGAAACCAAACATCCAACCTACACATCCTACACTGGTGCCGAGCAAGAACACAAAGTTAAGCAAATGGTAGCTAGTCTGCTAGCTCAACAACAAGGTTTTTTGTCGTGCTAACAAAACACAAGAAAATGCCACATTAGCCAGTTACGCGGTAGTGCAACTCACTGCCCATCACAGGAAACCTTTCTCAGATGGTGACTTCATAAACCAGTGCCTCACTAAAGTCACAGGAATAATGTGCCTGGAGAAAATGCAGGAATTCAACAACATTCGCTTGTCCAGAAACGTAGTTGTGCTTCAAATTGAAGATTTGTCAGCTAACTTAAAATGTCAAGTGCCGGATACAGCTTGTGCTTTTGATTTTTACTCAATTGCATGTGATGAGAGCACTTTATAATAAAATAAATGAAAACCCATTAATGGAGAGCCATGATGCTGTTTTTTCTTTAAGCATATTCAATTACGAAGCATAATTTACCGATATTTGATTGAATTTGCTAGCTTAATACACAGAAGGTGAGGCAATATAGTGGGTGGCCCAACCCTTCATATATTTCTCTGTGTGTGGCCCCCAGTGAAAGAAGTTTGGACACCCCTGATATATATAGAGTAGATATGGGATAACAATAGCAAGCACAGATTACATAAGAATTGCTTATGGATGCACTACATGGTTTAAATGCTGAGGCCATATTCTGGCATGGCATGTTTGTATTTCCAATTAGACAGCAATGTTAACTTTCTTGAGTTATTCATTTAGAAGTGCAGTTGGAGAGTGAGTGCTATGCAGCCTTGTCCATTGTTGTACTTGTGTTGTGAGGCAGATTCATTGATTTGGGTGTTTTGAGCCCTGAAAATCTGCATTGTCTGCGGTTCTTCATTATCAGATTTCTTAAAGGCAGTCCTTTTAATCTCATTTTGAAGGGGTATCACACATTGTTTACTTCAAATGTCCATCCATCCATCCATCCATTTTCCAGCCCGCTGAATCCGAACACAGGGTCACAGGGGTCTGCTGGAGCCAATCCCAGCCAACACAGAGCACAAGGCAGGAACCAATCCTGGGCAGGGTGCCAACCCACCGCAGTACTTCAAATGTATATTTTGTAATTCATACTTTCATGAACAAAGCTGTCAGTTCTTTCAGCCTCACATCGACTCTGACACTGTTGTAGTAAGTGAACAAATGAGTGCACATAGACTCTACAACAACACACCATTTGCTTTTGCTACTAGTCCATTGATGTCTTTCAATACCAATACATAATCTGATTTTAGAGAATGATTTTTCCCTTGCAACACATTATGTTTATTTTTCAACACACGCAATGTGCTCTTTGCATATGCAACACACGTTTATATGTTTAATAGGGGTCTATTTAGGAACCCAGCCACAGGGGATGCACAAACCAGTGTGTTTCTTTGTGCCGGTCCCAAGCCCAGATAGATAGATAGATAGATAGATAGATAGATAGATAGATAGATAGATAGATAGATAGATAGATAGATAGATAGATAGATAGATAGATAGATAGATAGATAGATAGATAGATAGATAGATAGATAGATAGATAGATAGATAGATAGATACTTTATTAATCCCAATGGTAAATTCACATTCAAATGGGGAGGGTTAAGTCGGGAAGGGCATCCAGTGTAAAATTTTGCCAAATCAACAATACAAATTTCCATACCGGATCGGTCGAGCCCCGGGTTAACAACAACCGCCACCAGTACTGCTAGCCAACAGGGTGCTGGCGAAAATTGGGCTACTGTTGGCCAAAGAAAAAGAAGGAGAAGAAGAGGGGGAGACGTGTCCGGAGGCAGGAGGAGAGGAGGAAAGTAAAGGGAGTGGAACTGAGGGTAGGAACTTTGAATGTGGGCAGTATGACTGGTAAGGAGATAGAGTTAGCAGATATGATGGAGAAAAGGGAGGTTGGTATATTGTGCGTGCAAGAGACTAAATGGAAGGGGAGTAAGGTCAGGTGGATCAGAGGTGGATTCAAATTGTTCTATCATGGTGTGGATGGGAGGAGAAATGGGGTAGGAGTTATTCTGAAGGATCAGTATGTTAAGAGTGTTCTGGAGGTGAAAAGAGTGTCGGGCAGAGTAATAATTATGAAGCTGGAAATTGGAGGTGTGATGATGAATGTTGTTAGTGCATAAACCCTGCAAGTTGGGTGTGCACTGGGTGAGAAAGAAGATTTTTGGAGTGAGTTGAATGAAGTGATGAACAGTGAACCCAAGGGACAGAAAGTGGTGATTGGAGCGGATTTCAATGGGCATGTTGATGAAGGGAACAGTGGAGACGAGGAGGTGATGGGTAGGTATGGTGTCAAGGAGAGGAATGAAGAAGGTCAGAGGATAGTGGATTTTGCCAAAAGGATGGACATGGCTGTGGTGAATACGTATTTTAAGAAGAGGGAGGAACATAGGATTACGGATAAGAGTGGAGGAAGATGAACACAGGTAGATTACATCCTATGCAGAAGAGTTGATCTGAAGGAGATTGAAAACTACAAAGTGGTGGCAGGGGAAAGTGTAGTTAAGCAGCATAGGATGGTGGTCTGCAGGATGACGTTGGAGATCAAGAAGAGGAAGAGAGTGAGAGCAGAGCCAAGGATCAAATGGTGGAGTTTAGGGAGGAAGTGAGACAGGCACTGGGTGGCATTGAAGAGTTACCAGACAGCTGGGAAACTACAGCAGATGTAGTAAGGATGACAGCAACACGGGTGCTTGGTGTGACATCTGGAAAGGCGAAGGAGGAAAAGGAAACCTGGTGGTGGAATGAGGAAATACAGGAGAGTATACAGAGGAAGAGGATGGCAAAGCAGAAGTGGGATAGTCAGAGAGATGCAGAAAGTAGACAAGAGTACAAGGAGATAAGGCGCAAGGTGAAGAGAGAGGTGGTGAAGGCTAAAGAAAAGGCGTATGATGAGTTGCATGAGAGGTTGAACACTAAGGAGGGAGAAAAGGACCTGTACCGATTGGCTAGACAGAGGGACCGAGCTGAGAAAGATGTGCAGCAGGTTAGGGTGATAAAGGATAAAGATGGAAACGTACTCACAAGCGAGGAGAGTGTGTTGAGCAGATGGAAAGACTACTTTGAGAGGTTGATGAATGAAGAGAATGAGAGAGAGAAGAAGTTGGATGATGTGGAGATAGTGAATTAGGAAGTGCAATGGATTAGCAAGGAGGAAGTAAGGACAGCTATGAAGAGGATGAAAAATGAGCCGTTGGTCCAGATGACATACCTGTGGAAGCATGGAGGTGTTTAGGAGAGATGGCAGTGGCGTTTTTGACCAGATTGTTTAATGGAATTTTGGGAAGTGAGAGGATGCCTGAGGAATGGAGAAGAAGTGTACTGGTGCCGATATTTAAGAATAAGGGGGATGTGCAGGACTGCAGTAACTACAGGGGAATAAAATTGATGAGCCACAGCATGAAGTTATGGGAAAGAATAGTGGAAGCAAGATTAAGAACGGAGGTGATGATTAGTGACCAACAGTATGGTTTCATGCCAAGAAAGAGCACCACAGATGCAGTGTTTGCTCTGAGGATGTTGATGGAGAAGTATAGAGAAGGCCAGAAGGAGTTGCATTGCGTCTTTGTGGACCTGGAGAAAGCATATGACAGGGTGCCTCGAGAGGAGCTGTGGTATTGCATGAGGAAGTCGGGAGTGGCAGAGAAGTACGTAAGAGTTGTACAGGATATGTACGAGGGAAGTGTGACAGTGGTGAGATATGCAGTAGGAGTGACGGATGCTTTCAAGTTGGAGGTGGGATTACATCAGGGATCGGCTCTGAGCCCTTTCTTATTTGCAATGGTGATGGACAGGTTGACAGACGAGATTAGACAGGAGTCCCCGTGGACTATGATGTTTGCTGATGACATTGTGATCTGTAGCGATAGTAGGGAGCAGGTTGAGGAGACCCTGGGTAGGTGGAGATATGCTCTAGAGAGGAAAGGAATGAAGGTCAGTAGGAACAAGACAGAATACATGTGTGTAAATGAGAGGGAGGTCAATGGAATGGTGAGGATGCAGGGAGTAGAGTTGGTGAAGGTGGATGAGTTTAAATACTTGGGATCAACAGTACAGAGTAATGGGGATTGTGGAAGAGAGGTGAAAAAGAGAGTGCAGGCAGGGTGGAGTGGGTGGAGAAGAGTGTCAGGAGTAATTTGTGACAGACGGGTATCAGCAAGAGATGAAAGGGAAAGTCTACAGGACAGTAGTGAGACCAGCTATGTTATATGGGTTGGAGATGGTGGCACTGACCAGAAAGAAGGAGACAGAGCTGGAGGTAGCAGAGTTAAAGATGCTAAGGTTTGCACTGGGTGTGATGAGGATGGACAGGATTAGAAATGAGGACATTAGAGGGTCAGCTCAAGTTGGACCATTGGGAGACAAAGTCAGAGAGGCGAGATTGCGTTGGTTTGGATATGTGCAGAGGAGAGATGCTGGGTATATTGGGAGAAGGATGCTAATGATAGAGCTGCCAGGGAAGAGGAAAAGAGGAAGACCTAAGAGGAGGTTTTTGGATGAGGTGAGAGAGGACATGCAGGTGATGGGTGTAACAGAACAAGATGCAGAGGACAGAAAGAAAGAGGAAGAAGAGGAATAGGGGTCTATTTAGGAGACTTTTCCACTGTAGGCAGTTTATCGTATTCAGAAGCATGCTCTCTGTCAGATCTGGGTAACAAGAGCACCATTGTCCTTTGCAGTTCAAAATCACCGCCCTTTACTTTGAGGGCCGCCTTGAAGTGGCATGGGATTGGTTTAGAAATGTGACACTCAGTGAGCCATTTAATTGTTCTCACCCAGGTTTAAGCAAAATCCACTCATGGTTGTCTCCAGATGTATATATTATACAGTACATTATGATCAGTGAGACTAGCACAACCTTGACAAACCTTAAATAAACATTTGTATGTATGGCCTATTGAAAGTTGTTGAAATATACAATGGTCATAGACACTGCTATCTTCTTTGGAGAAATGTTAACATATTTCTGAACTCAGCAATTGGAGGAACATGGGGACACAGATGAAAGCTTGTCAAGGGCAGATTTCGCAGAAATGTTAGAATATTTTCTGACACAAAGAACCTTAGACACATAGAGTAAGGGGCCAAGCAGCGTGATAGACAGTAGGACTTTGGTGACCTTCAAATTGCGACTTGTTGCAATCAGATGACAGAACATGCCTTTTTAAAGCATTGTATAGATGAATGTGCACACAGATGAACTCTTGAGAAACAAAACCGTGACATTCCTTACAACAATTGTAATGTTTCCAAATACCATACCACTTTCAAAGCCCGTTTAATTCTTAGCAGGCACGAATGGGGGCCGGATCCTATCCCAGGAGGTTTAGGGTGCAAGCCAGGAACAATCCCTTTGGACAAGCATGCCAGTCCATGGCCGTGGTGAACACTCACACTCACACATGCACACTGAGGCCAATTTAGCATTGTCATAATTTAATTGTTGCATCCAAACCAACTACCCCTATATTTCACCAATCCCTCAGGCAGACTACCACTCAGAAAGGGATAATATATACTGGACAAAAGATGCAGCAGAAAAAATTCTCACTCTCTGGACCACATTTGTAAACTTTCAGTAATTTAATAGGGAGACAAAAACCTACCAGTGAGGATCTAACGTTCCCATAAAAAACATATACTGTCTAAACAGGGTGAAAAAGTAATAGGTTGGGTCCTCAGTTCAAAAAATTCCCGGCGATGGCTGGGCACCCAGGCGACCAGAAACAAAGCACTCAAATTTTATCAATGTGGTTGGAGCCCGTGGGAACCCTGTCTTTCCCTAAAGCTAATCTGTATGTTTTTTAATGGGTAGAGGAAAGAAGAGCACCCAGAGTAAATCCATGCAGACAGGGGATAAACATATAAGCTCCATGCAGGGAGGACACAGGACATGAATCCTAGTCTTCCTACTTCCAGGCAGTAGCACCACCTCTACACCACCATGCCCCCCTACCCCCATTTGTAAATCATGGCCTAATAATTTTCTAAGAGGTGAAGATGTATTCTTCACATTAGCAAACTGCCATTACAAGGAGGAAAGATACATAAACACACAGAGACAAGACAAAATAAAACGAAACAGGAGCATAAGTCAGTAAATAGCCCTCCAAGGCCAGGACTGCCCATCCCGATCTACGCGTTCAGATGATGTAAGTGCAGGAGGAGAGTACTGGCCCCATGGGTCACACTCGTATTACATTATATAAAAGAAAACTATAGAAATAGTCACAGAGGTAGTGCCCTGTCTTAACAAGAGAAGAATGATGAAGGAAATGTGGTAATACACCTGAGGACTCAGTTAGTAAGGAGGCGTATGACACTGAAACCCTAGCTGACATGAAATTCAGACAATTACAATAAAGCCCTCTTGACGACTCACTTTAATAAAAGTAAATGCCTTATTTTTAAAATGTTTTGCATTATTTTGGGGATTAATATTATTTTAGTGCCTTTGCAGTACAAAATGCACAGGTATTTTAATAAAACATCAAGTGGGATACATGTGCACTGTGAAGTGTTTATATTCATAGCAGTGAGTGGGCGTTTTAAATAATTATATACTGGCATCTGTTAAATTTGAAATTGACCTTGTGGTGTTTTGTGTGGGATCAGAATATTTCTGTGTACAAACACGTATACACTAAGGACACCCCTAGGTACATTTAAGCACTTTTTTATTAACTGTACATTTGGACAGAATATGACATTTACATTAGCATTTATGCGTTTTTGACTGTTAAACTAACACAATTTACAGTGTAACGCTTACAATGAATATTGTTCTTCCAAGAATGGCTTCTGTTTTTCATAGGTTTACTTTCTCATTCTGCACTAAAATACTGAGAGAGTGTTTTATTTTTACAATTACAGAAAATAAAAAAAGATCAAGGCATGTAAGATCAACTCATTAGAAATTCAGAAGAATTATTACATATTATTATATTTTAAGATGTGCTTACCACTTGTGCAGTTTTATCCCTACCATGACATGACACCTTCACACCTTTTCAGCTTGTACAGCTATAACTTTGACAGACCTGAAATAAACATTTTTATTGATGACCAATTGGAAGTTGGTGAAATATTAAATTGGCAGCTCTATCTGCTCCTGTGAAGAAATGATTAATATATTTATTTAAACAGATACTCAGTTTTTGTATAAAGTGGTGTCACCTATGTGCGAATACGTCCTCAGGGCTCCGGAGAGGTAAGCAATACCACCTACGGGTAGAGAGGGGGCACTTTTGCTGATACAACCTCTTTTCTTTCCATCTTTTCTTCTCGGTTGGATGTCATGTGCCCAGGGTCCTGCGAGTAAGGTCCACCTCTTATGTGGACCAATAATATAAACCACATTCTTAACCTTGAATGTCATAAAAATCAGGAGCTCAGCTTTCTTTTGATTTATTAGCACCCACCAGTGCTTTTTATTTTGATCTTTTAAATTAAACAGGGACCTGTTGGTTCCCCAACACTTCCTTTGGCTCTCAAGGCTTATATTGTGACAATGGGAACACAGCTGGGACCTTGTTAATATATCCGTGGCATTCAGTTCCTCTATGAGTGTTTGTTTGGAAATGGCTTGTTGTGGGCCTACATTGATTGCCTGTAGCAATTCTTGCCTGGTGGCAAATGCATGGCAGCATAGCAGAAGTCCCTCTCCATGAACATCGTCTTTTGACCACAGTTCTGGCGACAATTAGCAGTTCACTGCTGGAACACCCATTGGAGAGTAGGCCTTGACACACCAGCAAAATTGGCAACTTCATTTACACTATGCCCTTTGGCATCCCCAAACACAATAATCCCTTTTTGCCAATCATTCATGTCTGGTGTGTCACCCGTATATTACACTTACTTACAGTGCATCCGGAAAGTATTCACAGTGCATCACTTTTTCCACATTTTGTTATGTTACAGCCTTATTCCAAAATGGATTAAATTCATTTTTTTCCTCAGAATTCTGCACACAACACCCCATAATGACAACGTGAAAAAAGTTTACTTGAGGTTTTTGCAAATTTATTAAAAATAAAAAAACTGAGAAATCCCATGTACATAAGTATTCACAGCCTTTGCTCAATACTTTGGCGATGCACCTTTGGCAGCAATTACAGCCTCAAGTCTTTTTGAATATGATGCCACAAGCTTGGCACACCTATCCTTGGCCAGTTTCGCCCATTCCTCTTTGCAGCACCTCTCAAGCTCCATCAGGTTGGATGGGAAGCGTCGGTGCACAGCCATTTTAAAATCTCTCCAGAGATGTTCAATCAGGTTCAAGTCTGGGCTCTGGCTGGGCCACTCAAGGACATTCACAGAGTTGTCCTGAAGCCACTCCTTTGATATCTTGGCTGTGTGCTTAGGGTCGTTGTCCTGCTGAAAGATGAACCGTCGCCCCAGTCTGAGGTCAAGAGCACTCTGGAGCAGGTTTTCATCCAGGATGTCTCTGTACATTGCTGCAGTCATCTTTCCCTTTATCCTGACTAGTCTCCCAGTTCCTGCCGCTGAAAAACATCCCCACAGCATGATGCTGCCACCACCATGCTTCACTGTAGGGTTGGTACCAGGTTTCCTCCAAATGTGACGCCTGGCATTCACACCAAAGAGTTCAATCTTTGTCTCATTAGACCAGAGAATTTTCTTTCTCATGGTCTGAGAGTCCTTTAGGTGCCTTTCGGCAAACTCCAGGCGGGCTGCCATGTGCCTTTTACTAAGGAGTGGCTTCCGTCTGGCCACTCTACCATACAGACCTGATTGGTGGATTGCTGCAGAGATGGTTGTCCTTCTGGAAGGTTCTCCTCTCTCCACAGAGGACCTCTGGAGCTCTGACAGAGTGACCATCGGGTTCTTGGTCACCTCCCTGACTAAGGCCCTTCTCCCCCGATCGCTCAGTTTAGATGGCCGGCCAGCTCTAGGAAGAGTCCTGGTGGTTTCGAACTTCTTCCACTTACAGATGATGGAGGCCACTGTGCTCATTGGGACCTTCAAAGCAGCAGAAATGTTTCTATAACCTTCCCCAGATTTGTGCCACGAGACAATCCTGTCTCGGAGGTCAACAGACAATTCCTTTGACTTCATGCTTGGTTTGTGCTCTAACATGAACTGTCAATTGTGGGACCTTATATAGACAGGTGTGTGCCTTTCCAAATCATGTCCAGTCAACTGAATTTACCACAGGTGGACTCCAATTAAGCTGCAGAAACATCTCAAGGATGATCAGGGGAAACAGGAGGCACCTGAGCTCAATTTCGAGCTTCATGGCAAAGGCTGTGAATACTTATGTACATGTGCTTTCTCAATTTTTTTATTTTTAATAAATTTGCAAAAATCTCAAGTAAACTTTTTTTATGATGTCATTATGGGGTGTTGTGTGTAGAATTCTGAGGAAAAAAATGAATTTAATCCATTTTGGAATAAGGCTGTAACATAACAAAATGTGGAAAAAGTGATGCGCTGGGAATACTTTCCGGATGCACTGTATTTGGCTGACACCTTTATCCAAGGCAACTTACAACATTTATGATACAATTGGTTACATTTCTTTTAGTTTTCCAATTGGAGCTCAGGCAGGTCATGGTGACATAGTGTCAGTAGTGAGATTTGATCCCACAACCTCTGGATTTGAAGTCCAAAGCCTTAACCACTATGTCACTAAACACACATGGAACACCGCTACTGCTCGTCACTTTACTCTGTTTTTACACTTTACACTTTACTTGTCTGTTTTTACCTGCATTATTATCAATCTTTAATTTAATATTGTTTTTTGTATCAGTAAGGTGCTGCTGGAGTATGTGAATTTCCCCTTGGGATTAATAAAGTATCTATCTATCTATCTATCTATCTATCTATCTATCTATCTATCTATCTATCTATCTATCTATCTATCTATCTATCTATCTATCTTTACGAACCCTGTGTAATCAGAACATAAGTTTAATATGTCACTGTGCTCTGTGAAAATATTTTAAATGTACATTTCCTTTCTACTCACATGTACAGCACATAGGAGTTCACCATATAAGAACTGCTAGGCAAGCATTAGAAGACAAGACAGGGACAACTGCAAAATGGGCATTGTACTATTTCTGTGTGTCAGAGGCAGCATGACATTGGATCTTCTTTTCCTTGTTTGGAATGGCATGATTTACCTAAGTGGGGGCTTGCACATGGAGAAAGAGTATAAAGCCTTGGAACATTGCCCGGCACACCTTTGAAGCCGACGGATGGATGGGAGATAACGTCCTTCCAGCACAGCAACAAAAATGTCAGACTTTATACACTCTACCCGAAGGTCTTGTCATGGCTTCCTCATCTGTTATGCCGCATAAACTATCATTAAGGAAAGCTAATTTATTTCTCCTATGGGATTTCTTACCGCCGTATTACTATGGGAGGGGTATCGCCTTTTTTATTATATCTATATAGTTTTGGGTTATGTAACATGCTGCAATTAAAAAAGAACTTATTCCAACAAGGGAGCTAGTGCCCCCTGCTGGATATACCCTGTGGCACACGACACAGATATTGTAGGACTGTAGTCATACTGGGGCGCCCACTGTTGGTGTCTGATGTACAGATCACCTCTTGCACAGGCGGTGACTAATTTTTTGTCTATTGAGCCTGGGATTGATTGTGTGGTTCATTCATCAATTGATTTCCTAAACTCTCTTTCTCTTTTATAGGATTGCTAATGATGAGGATAATGTATAGGAAGCTGGTGCGGAGAGTTACCCTGCTGCCTCACAAGTCCACAGCCCTGGGTCCAAATGCCAACCACTGTCACTGTCTTTGTGAGGTTTGCATGTTCCCCCTGTAGGTTTTCTTATTTTCTTCCACGTCCCACATGGGACGGCAGGGAAAGTTAATTGGCAGCTCCAAACTGGAATGTGTGTGAGGATCCTGTGATGAGCTTACACTTGATATTGCCAAGATAGTTTCGGGTCCTATAATTAGATATATTTCCCATATTGTTTAAATAGGGTGGCAAAGTGCTGCCTCATCAATCCTGGGTTTCAAACCTGCTCCTGGTTTCTGCTGCTGTGTCAAGTATCCACATTCTCTCAGGGATTGTGTGGATTTTTCATGAGCTTTAAAGCTTGATTTGTGTGAGTAATATGTGAATGATGGTCTTGCCCCTAGTGTTGCTGAGATAGACCCCTCTGACCCTGAATTATATTTAGTGGATTTGATAATGGATAGATATATTTTGTATAATTCAAAATAGTCATGCTGAAATTTCTAACAATAAATTCAAAAGACCGAAAGAGATAGCAGGGGAGTGTGTCATATCATCCATCAGTTTTTTGATGTGTTAATCGAGCACAGTGTAATGGGGCAATATATCTCACATTGTGTACTATATCTATCTGCTATATTTCATTTTCAAGTAACTCTCACAATTCTATTACTAACTGCAAAGTTTTAAGTGTTACTTAATTTTTTTGTTAATTTTTTATACCAAATTTAATAACATTGTTAAAATTTCCTTATTTGGATTATCACACCAACAAAATTCCAAACCTTAAAGAGGTCAGTCACCACCATCGAAATAGCATCACTTCTCAGTATTATGATTTAAAAGTTTTGTAGTGTGCATTTTTATTTTTTTCATTATTAAATTTATTTTAAGACGTTATGTTTATATGCTGCCATTTTGCGTATTGTTTCGAATTGTGTGTGGCGCCATTTTCTGTATGTTCAAAGTGCTAATTTTACAGAGCTTTTTGTATTTCAACTTACAAACTGCATGAATTTTTATTTAGAATGTTATGGCAAACTTAATTAATATTTAGAGATTTTTCAAAATGCATTTTAAGATATCTGGAAATGCATTTAAAGTATCTCAAAAAGAATTGCAGATATCTGAAAATACTGTACATCCACGTCAAGATATCTGAAATGTGTTTTAAGATTTCTCAAAAAGATTTCCTGATATCTTGAAATGAAACTCTGTACCTGTGATATATTTCAAGATATCTTAAAATAAGTTTCCGTATGGCAAATCGAATTAATATTTAGTGGTACCTCAAAATATATTTTTTAAGATACTGTATATGGAAATGCATTTTAGATATCTCAAATAGATTTCAAGATATCATCAAATGATATGCTGTGCAATTTGAGATATCTGAAATGCAATTCAAGATACCTCTCTATTATAATAAAAAAATCTTGGGAGACAAGACTTTTTATCCTGCAACGAGATATGATCTTTTGAAGAGAGACTCTTTCACTTCCCACAAGATGAGACTTTGTTCCAAGAGATTTCACAACACCCGGGGCCGGAAATAAAAGACAAAGAGTAGATGTCAAAGTAGAATGTCGTAAAGAATTTAAAAATGTTGGCGCAATATACATGCAGAACAGGTTAGAGATAATGGAAGTACGAAAATTCGAAAGCCTCAAAAAAATGATAGTAAAGATCGCATTAGCTCAAACAAATGGAAATTATTACTCAGTGAAATAACAGAACAACGAAAAGAGAATAAGTTTTGTTGTTTGCAAGCGTCAGAAACGCGAGGTTGCTGGTGCGCAGCACAGGCAGGGGGTTGGTAAGCAAAGTGAGCAGGGGGCAAAGTCCCCTAGTCTTGAACTAAGTTTCTGTGCATTTTGAGATACCTTAAATACATTTTGAAATATCATAAAATACATCCTGTGGCTGGGAGCAAGAAAGAAAAGTCACACTAAGGTAACATTTAGAAGCCAGCTGGGCCGCTCTGTTTCATCAACAGAAAGGTCCAACAGAAAGGGACACCTCTTGGTGTTATACTTCAAACCCAATCTGATTCGGCTGTCAGCCTCAGAATTAGGGGTCGATCACAAGAGCTTCATCCGGCAGGTCACTCTGATCGAAATAGACAACTCCTTTTGGGTAGGCGGGTTTTTTCCAGCTGATTAACCTGCAGGGGCGGAGCTAAGTGATCTCACTGGATGGTTTCTCACCACTGCGGGGAGAGATGTAGTAAGGTATGTTAGCAATAGCGCCCTCTCTTGTCCTGGCAGGTTATTACATTACTTGACCAAGCCTATGAGGAGGTCTTCCAACTCGCATGCGTGACAATTCATAGGCGTAATTCTTTGATGGTACATAGCATCACATAACTGTTTTTTCTAAATAAAAGTATGGTGTTTTGTCTGATTACTCATAAGGTGTTTTCCCACTACAGAAACTTTGTTTTCAGAAACCAGTGAGTTCTTGTGCAATGTAGGCCCTGGGCCACATGTGGTCCCTGACCACTTTTGTGTGTTGAGTTTCCACCGTACAATAGGAACTGTAACCTTTATGCAAAATATGTGACGTGTAAAAAAGAGTAATGTGGTGCAAAATAAGGCACATTTGGGAGTTCACAGGGGTCCTTCACATTGTGTTGCTTTACTGTGGTTTAGTGTAGTGTAGTTTGTTTTTTCTGTCCTCCTGGCCATCAGACCTTACTTTATTCTTTGTTACTTAGTATTGCCTAATCTTATTTTTATATTTTTCTTTTTCTTTCTTCATTTTGTAAAGCAATTTGAGTTATATCATTTGTATGAAAATGTGCTATAGAAATAAATGTTGTTGGTGGTGGTCCATGGCACAGTGCACCAGGGAGGTGACTATGAAGAGTGGTACAGAGCGAAGTGCGTCAAGGTTGCGAGTTCACAGGTGTTGGGGAGGTGGCTCTGAAGAGTGACATGATGCACATCGTAGTGATTGGAAGTTCACAGGGGATCCACCGCATTTTATTGCTTCAAAGCAATCACAACTTCACTGTGAAGATTACTGTATTATGATGTGGTGCATCATGTGATGCACCAGGGAGGCGGCTATGAGGAATGATACAGTGTTAAGTATGGCACTCCATCTTCACCACTAACTCTCCAAAGTTCAAACTAGTCTTAGATTTGTAAAATGGCACCAGCGCTTTTGGTCAACCAATCAGCACAATTCTTCACCCAAGCCCCACCCTTGAAAATTCCTGGTTGAACAAAAACTACATACCCTGGTGGAGGAGCTACACAAAGTACCAGAAACTACCTACTAGGAACTACAAATGGCCTGAGTTCCAGCGCTGGGAATGCTACAAAACTTGATGAGTTGCTACAAAAATTCTTGGTTCCTGAAAAATGTCCCTATGGTAACAAAACACCTTTCTGAAAATGTCTGTAATCTTAGAAATTCTGCCAGGGGTATGTAAACGTATGAGCACAACTGAACCTGGAAATGAGTTTCAGATATCTTTAAAAGTAAATTGCGAAGATTTATGGAATTCATTTTGAGATATCTCTAAAACACAAGTCAGCATGACTATTGACGGTATGTAAAACCACACGCATGAAGTCCCATTCAGCAGAAAAGAAGTTGCAAACAGCTGAAAAGAGACAAAGAAGGAGTACTGTTGCCTGCAATTCATTTGTTGCTCTGTGCCTTTGAGTGATATAAAAGCTGAATACTGAATTTTCCCTTATCCTTTTCCTTTTAAATGTATGTCAGCGGCCTGTCTGATTAATGCAGCTCTTTTCAAGTGAATCTCAGTTCTCCTGAGAGCAGAAGAGGAGGTGTCATTGTAAAACTGCACCAGCCACTCATTTAATTAATTTTGCTGCTTTTACAAACTCTGCTTGAAAGGAACAAAATCACCAATTTTGGACAAAAGTGTAATCCTTTTTGAGCTCCACTGATCTTCAAAAGTGTAAAGTTTAAATATCACCTTATTTTCTTAGGTACAACAGATGTACAACAAATCGAACTTTATGAAACATTTTTCCATGCTATTCTAACTTCCCCTACATTATTTCTTACTTCATATAGTTAGTGCATGCACAATCCAACAAGACATAATAAACTAAACAAAGTTTGTAAGATAGATAGATAGATAGATAGATAGATAGATAGATAGATAGATAGATAGATAGATAGATAGATAGATAGATAGATAGATAGATAGATAAGAAAGGCACTATATAATAGATAGATAGATAGATAGATAGATAGATAGATAGATAGATAGATAGATAGATAGATAGATAGATAGATAGATAGATAGATAGATAGATAGATAGATAGATAGATAGATAGATAGACAAGAAAGGCACTATATAATAGATAGATAGATAGATAGATAGATAGATAGATAGATAGATAGATAGATAGATAGATAGATAGATAGATAGATAGATAGATAGATAGATAGATAGATAGATAGTGGGAAATGTGGCTATTTACAGAGGTTCTTTAAAAACAAATATTGATTGATAAATAAACATATATACACATACAATATGGTCTGAATACACACTAGAATAACTATAAAGGAAGAAAATTTGAAAAGTAAAACAAATGAGTGCATTGGAAGTCCCACTCCCAGTTCCAGTGCGGCATTATCCACATGTATTGCTGTTGGTATAAAGGAGCCCCCCATCATGTTTCTTGACCCACTTCTGCTGACTGATTTGTTGGCTGAAAGTCCTCAGTGTTGATGTGTCAGAGAGAGGATGTGCAGCTTTGTTCATAATGGCACTCAGTTTGTTTGAATTCTCTCCTTCGTTACGACCTCCAGGCAGTCTAGAGTGAGTCACATAACTGGGCCTGACGTTTTAATTATCTTGTTGATTCGGTGGGCCTCTCTTGGAGTGATGTTGCCAGCCTAGCATACCACAGCATATAAAATCACACTGGCCATCACAGAGCTGTAGAAGAGGTGAAGGATGTCACTTCCCACATTAAAGGAGCACAGTCTCCTATGGAAGAAGAGCCCGCTCTGCCCTTTCTTATATAGTTCCTCTATGTTCTGAGACTAGTCCTAACTGCCATTGATGTGGACCACCAAATACTTGTAGGAGTGATCCACCTCTACAACCACTCCCTGAATAGTGACCGGATATAGAAGAGTATTTGGTGTGGCAAAAGTTCATAACCAGTTCCTTGGTTTTGCTGATATTAAGTTGCAGGCAATTGTTTATGTGCCAAGAAACAAAGTTTCCACCTGACTCCTCTCCTCTGTTTCATTCCCCTTTATCAATACATCCCATAAGTGCAGAGCCATCAGAGAATTTCAGCAAGTGACATGACCTGGTGTTATATTTATTGTCGGAGTTATACAGAGTGAAGAGAATGGGAGACAGGCCTGTTCCTTGTGGTGCTCCTCACATCCGTATCAGAAAAACCATCCTTGAGTCTCATAAACTGCAGTGTACCTGCCATCATCCGGGACACCATAAGCTCATCCACTTGCACATTCCTGAGCTTACCCCTCAACAGGACTGACTGGATGGTATTGAAGGTACTGGAGAAATCAAGTTTGTCAAACAGCATTTAAAGATGCTCTACTCCGTTGAGACAAAAATTGAACTCATTGGGAAAAATTCCAAGCACAATGCCTGGCAAAGACCAAACGCTGATCTTCTCCTACCTAATGCCATCCCTATGGTGAAGCATGGTGGTGGCAACATCTTACTATGGGGGATATAGACTGGTCAGAATCAAGGGAAAGTGCTGTTTTTAACTTTCTGATGTTTTGTATTTCTTCTCTTTTTTTTCTAGTTGGACTATAAAGTCATTTGTTGTGTAGGTTTGACTTGATTGTATACGATGTTATTTTCCTCAGATAAAATAATAAAAAAAGAATTAAGGGAAGGATGAATGCAGACAAATACAGAGAAGTCCTTGAAGAAAACCTCCTCCAAAGTGCGTACAACCTTAGACTGGGCCTTTCAGCATGACAGTGACCTCAATCTTATACAGTAGCTAAGACCTTGCTGCAGTGCCTCTGAGTGCCCTTGTGTGGCACTGCCAAAGTTCAGACTTAAACCCCATAGAACATCTGTGGAGTGATGGCAGTTTACAGCTGGAACTGGAAAGGATTTACCAGGAGGAATGGAATAAACTGTCCAAATCCAGGTTTGCTAAGCTTGTAGAGACTTACGGAAAAGTCACAAACCTGTAACTGCTATCAAAGGGGCTTCTGCAAAGTAACAAATTAAGGGTCTGAATGGTTATATGAATGAGAAATTTCAGTTTCTGGTTTTTTTTTAATAAATCTGCAAACCTTTCTGAACAGTTGGTTTCAGTGTGTCATCATCGGTTGTTCAGTAGGTAGATTTATAGGTAAAAATGGCACATTTATCTGTTTGAAATTAAATCTTCAGCACAATAAAGTCTGCAGAGGTTGAAGGGGTGAGAATACTTTCTCAATCTACTGTATGTTGCTTGTAGCTACTGTATACTTTAGCTAATTAATTTATTTTATTGTTGCCAACTGTCCTGAGGAGACTTGACTTGAAACGGGTTTGTAAAAACTGATGAAGTGATCCCAGAGAAACCCAAGGCATTGTACATCTTATCTAATGGACAAAAAAAATGAAGAATAAAGTAAATGGTGTGATCATTGGAGGAGGAGATGTGTACAAAAAGAATTAGAACAAACAGCTATTAGAAAGAAAGATGCCCACTCGCAGGAAGAAGATTGACTGTGTCTATTAGCTAGGCATGCAGGGAGGCTGCCCTTTTATTTGTTGGAAACAGCATCATCGTCAGTTACACACAACACTGAACTGAAAGATAATTAACTGGCTGGAATAAAGAACTATAGTTCATCTAATGTGAAAATGAGATGCATTAGTGTGAGCATTTAGATGGTTTTAATTACGGAGAATAAACCCTTTTTAATCACAGCAGGCTACATATTTTAGGTGAAGGATTGCTGAGAGACAGTAAAGTAACATTTTGCAAATATTCTGGCTAGCTTGTACAAAAGAGAAAGAGAGAGCGGTAAATAAAATAAGAAGGACGGCTTGTGCACATTTAATCCTATCCTTTGAAGGAAAGAGTAGAAAATGAAAGAGTGGTATTAAATAGAACTGTTGTTGTTCTATTGACCGTTTTATTTGTGCGTTTTATTTTTTGTATAAGTAGCAGCAGCTTTTCAAAAAATGTTACTGTTCTGTAGGGTTTTATTTTCAAATAATGTACTTTGGTAGGAACAAATACATTTTTAAAAAGTTTTAAAAAGATATTACACAAAACAGAAATACAGTAGACACCCGCGAAGTCACGGTTCAGAGTTTGTGGCCTCAAGCAGATTTTTCCTTAGAACCAATCTAATAATTGTTAGCAGAAACCGCAAATATCCTCTGCAATTTTTATGACTTTTTTCATAGCAATACTGTACTATAGAAAGACCAGGAAGGAACTGTAGAGGAAATGCGGCTTGGGATGGTGAAAGTAGCCAATAGAATTTGAAACTGCAACTCCCAGCAGTCCCTGCAGTGGCTCTGATTGGTCTTCTGCTGAGGGTGCTGGGGCTGTTGGGGTCAAAGGATGTCAGCATGGCTTTTAAAAAGGGGGCCGGTGACCAAAAGCAAAAAAAAAAGGTTTTGTAATTAGTGTTACAAGTCCCTGTCGGTCTGCCTTCTATTGGCAGTTTAAGAGTTAAACCCCCAAGATGCCACTGAAAGGCCCTGCACCTTCTAAGGCTTCTGCCAATGGAAACTTATAGCGGTAACATCGGTATTTTACATTCTAGCACTGCGGGTGACATATCAGTACAGTACTGTACAGTATGCAGGTTTACCTTTACATTCTTTTTTTAGGTAATGTATTAAACTGAGTTTGAAATTAAATGAAAGTGTTTTGGGGGCATATTTAGGGTTTAAACTATAAAAATAGGCATTTTTTTTAACCAGATCCAAAATTTGCAGTTTTTCACAATTCGCGGGTGCTCTAGGAACGTAACCCCCGTGAATTTTGGAGAAGTACTGTAGAGTGATTTTTTATACTACTTGTTTTCAAATTCACTTTATTTAATTATGAAATTAGTAAGAAATTGTAGGCAAACTGACCAGCCGTGTAATCAGCATCAAATATGTGTGCTTGGAACAAGTCCCAGGGTGCAATTCTCAGCTCCACCTGGCTCTTTCTTTCACTATTTACTGAATAGACCATGTAGCGAAAAACAGTTCCAAATGGCACCAGGACATGACAGCAAACTCAAAGAGCTGGTCAAAAACTTTAGGGAACATCCAGGCGTCCAAAGGGACAACAACCTTAATCAGAAGGCAACCTGGCTCTACCTAATTTTCAATTTTATTACTGTGCAGCAAACATAGAAGCTATAAAAACTTGGACATTGACACATATAGATGAACACACACTACTAGCTTGGTCTGCAATAGAAATTAAATCCTGCAGTACATCTTTATATTCCTTTCTCTGTATACCAGTAAATACGAGTCATCGTCAATATACTAACAACCCAACTGTGCTTCATTCACGCAGAATATGAAACCAATGTAGGAAGCACTTCAAGTTAGAGAATTTTTTATCGGTGGCACCTTGACATGATATCCACCCTTTTCTACCCTCTCAAACCTATAGTTTTTAATGTTTGGAAAATATATTGGAGAAAATCATTTAGAGATTTGTATATAAATAATATCTTTGCATTCTATGAACAATTACACTCTAAATTTAATTTCCCCTCAACACAATTTTTCCACTATCTCCAAATTAGAAATTTTGCTAAACGAAATCTACCCAATTTTCCTCACCTCCTACCTATTTCTATTCCAGAAGAGAAGTACTGAAGACTCAGACAGCATTTCTATAATATATAAAACTGTTTAAAAGTCCCTTCCTTTTAAAGCTCCCAGAGTACAGTGGGAGGCTCTGGAAAGTGATCAGACTTCAGTGTAAGACCACCACAGTAAAGGTGGCTCCCAGACAAGACGCTTCCTTCCAGGAATACCTTACTTTTATAGCTCATGATTCAGAGGGGGTGGGATCAGTTGCCTCAGTGGGCATCTGCTCAGAGCTGAGGGTGAGAAAAGAGACAAAAGAGTCAGCTATCACATCCCCTAGTGTCCTGAGGTGCTGATGCTTGCGTGAAAGATTTACTGAAGTCTGATCGTTTTCCGGAGCCTTTATAATACAGTCTATGGTTATACCTATACTTTGTTTTAATTTATTTATTGTGCCATCGAGCACTTGTTAGTTTGAGCCCAGTGGCGTAGCAAGGTCTGGTGGTACCCGGTGTGGAGTTTAAACTTGTAACCCCCATGTCCACCAAAATATAAAATGAAATTTATTGAGAAAGCATTTTTTTATTCAATTGGTTAAGTAAAGAGGGCATAATGTTAATAATTTTGTAAACAATTTTTTATGAATAAAAAAAAAGTAAAATGCCTTTTATTAATAAGCCAGTTTAATGTACAATGTAAGAAATCTTTTTTCATAGTGATAGTACCTAGTGCATAACTTTATTATTATTATAATACAATTTAATGAAAACTCAGTTGTTTACAAGTTTCGTTCTCTAGACTCTAATCCAACAAACTGTAATGATTATTGATGAAATGATAATTTCCCAATACTGCCTCTTCTTGGCCTCTGATTTGTCGCCAAAAATTACACCAAATCGCCAATTAACCAGAATTGTGACACATGATTTCGTTGTGTGTCCCGGATCGTATATATAGGGGCCTTAAGATAGTGGGATGGGGAGGGAGATATTGTCCGTTCGCTCGTAGAATGATCCTAAAGTAAACTTGTTTACTTTATGGTCAGTTCTAGAGCTGACAATACCTACCCACCCCACTGTCTAAAACGTTTCGCGCTGACTATATTATTATGATGTTCGGGTTAAAAATATCATCTTGTTGCACAGAACGACTTGGGGTGATGATATATTTGTGGCAGGGATGAGACAGTGAGTCACAGGACCGGTTGTTTGTTTACTTGAGCATCAGCACAGTTCAACAGAAACAAGACAGAACACCCCCCCCACACACACACACACACACAACAAACAATAATACTAAATCATTACAGCATCACATCGTTCACCCACAATCTGCTGCAATTGGGGATTGTTAAAGCCCATGTAAGTTATTTGACATGTTATTTTATGTAACAAAAAGGCGCATTAATACAAAACCGGCCATGTTTTGACACCCCCTCAGAGCTGGTACCCGGTGCGGACCACACCCACCGCACCCCTCTTCCTACGCCACTGTTTGAGCCAAGTTATTATTTTGAGCAAACATGGTTACCCCAGGGCGGCACGGTGGCGCAGTGGGTAGCGCTGCTGCCTCGCAGTTGGGAGACCTGGGGACCCGGGTTCGATTCCCGGGTCCTCCCTGCGTGGAGTTTGCATGTTCTCCCCGTGTCTGTGTGGGTTTTCTCCGGGCGCTCCGGTTTCCTCCCACAGTCCACAGACATGCAGGTTAGGTGGATTGGCGATTCTAAATTGGCCCTAGTGTGTGCTTGGTGTGTGGGTGTGTTTGTGTGTGTCCTGTGGTGGGTTGGCACCCTGCCCGGAATTGGTTTCTGCCTTGTGCCCTGTGTTGGCTGGGACTGGCTCCAGCAGACCCCCGTGACCCTGTGTTCGGATTCAGCGGGTTGGAAAATGGATGGATGGATGAAGTTACCCCTTTGGCAACTCAACATTTCATCTTGATTCCTATCTTATCCTCAACCAACGACACTATCTATCTATCTATCTATCTATCTATCTATCTATCTATCTATCTATCTATCTATCTATCTATCTATCTATCTATCTATCTATCTATCTATCTATTATACAGTGCCTTTCATATCTATCTATCTATCTATCTATCTATCTATCTATCTATCTATCTATCTATCTATCTATCTATCTATCTATCTATCTATCTATCTATCTATCTATCTATCTATCTATCTGTCCTGCTCAGCTCAGTACCGGGTCTAGTTCAGGTTCTTTAGCATTGTACACACACAACAGTTCTATTTAATACCACTCTTTCATTTTCTAGTCTTTCCTTCAAAGGGTAGGGTTAAATGTGCACAAGCCATCCTTCTTACTTTATTTACCGCTCTCTCTTTCTCTTTTGAACAAGCTAGCCAGAATATTTGTAAAATGTTACTTTACTCTCTTTTAGCAATCCTTAACTTAAAATATGTAGCCTGCCATGATTAAAAAGGGTTTACTCTCCATAATTAAAACCATCTAAACGCTCACACTAATGCATCTCATTCTCACATTAGATGAACTATAGTTCTTTATTCCAGCCAGTTAATTATCTTTCAGTTCAGTGTTGTGTGTAACTGACGGTGATGCCATTTCCAGCAAACAAAAGGGCAGCCTCCCTGCATGCCCTACTACATATGAGTTTGCCTCCCTACAGATGTAACTCTAACAATCCTCAGCAGTTTTGTTTGACTTATTTTTAACTCATTCCCAGTTTTGTGTGATAGGTCATACAGTCTTTAGACTTAGTAGTTAATCACATCCAGTGGTAGGATTTTAAATCCATAAAAATCTCTATGGATCTGTATGGTCAAGCGTCACATTAATCCTTTAATGCTAAAGGATATATTTCCAATCGATTTATTTTGACTCACTGTGTGTTTACTATAAGCTGAGATGTCATCTCTTTAATGTGGATGTATAAAGTATAGATTAATGAGTCTGATGAACTTCAGTGCTACTAACAGAGCACATATAACAATCAATCCTACCTTAAGCTGGACATTTCTAGACAAAAAAGATGGCAAACTCAAAAAATGCAGTTGCTGCATTTTGTTTGTTTCTAAGAGTGTCAAACTATTATTTATGTTTGTGTGTTGGTATGTGTGTTCATGTATGTATAATGTTTCCTTTATTCACTTTATTCACATTTAGTTATGGTGGACCCATGTGGTAAAATCGTGTAAATTTATTTTGCCCACAATACTCAATACCCCAGAAATGACAAAGCAAAATTTGTTGCAAGGACCTGCATACTTTCTGAATCCACCGTAATCTTTGTTTTTAAAGATTTTTTGCAGATTTCTCCTGCTTTGAACTTGACAATATGCTCTACAGTCTACTGAACTGAAGCATAAAACACAGTACTGTGGTGATACTTTAGAATGAGAGCTTCAAGGACTTATTGTAGTAAGTTTGGCCATCAATTACTGGTCCATAACACATTGTTATATAGCAGAAAGTGACTAAAAGATGCACTATACCATGCAGTCCCTCCGTAATGTTTGGGACAGAGACACATTTTTCCTTGATTTACCCCCTAACCACAGCTTAAAATGACAAATCAAAAAATTCTGACGTGATTTAAGTGCACATTGCAGAGGGGAATTTGCATACATTTTGGTCACACAAATGACAAAGCTTCTTCTACATGGTCTCCCCATTTCAGGGTACCATAATTGGCGTCACAGGTCTTTGTGATTCCTCAGGTGTGTTTCATTGCTTCATAAGGTACCTCAGCTTGCTTCTACCCTTTGGAGTCTGGAGTTGCCATTGTTCAACATGAGCACAAGACCTGTGCCAATGAAAGTCAAAGAAGCCACCATGAAGCTGAAACACAAGAATCAAACCATTAGATACATCAGTAAAACCTTAGGAAGACTGAAATCAACGGTCTAGAATATCATGAAGAAGAAAGAACAAACTGATGAGCTTACTAATCACAAAGGGACTGGTAGGCCAAAGAAGACCTCCACATCTAGTGACAGAAGAATCCTCACTATGGTACAGAAAAAGCTCCAAACACCTGTTTGACAGATCAGGAACAGTCTTCAGGGGGCATATGTGGATTTGTCAGAGATGACTCTCAGCAGAAGACTTCATGTACAGAAATACAGAGGCCACACCCCAAGATGTAAACCACTACTTAGTCACAAAAACAGTTTGTGAAAAAGGACTTAAACGAGCCTGCAGAATTCTGGGAAAAAAGGTCTTATGGGTAGATGAGACAAAGATGAACCTGATCAGAGTGATGGCAAAAGCAAAGTGTGGAGACCCAAAGGAACTGTCCAAGATCCAAAGCAGACCACCTCATCTGTTAAACATGGTGCTGGGAGTGTTATTGCTTCAGCATGTATGGCTACCACAGCTCCTGGCACACTTCTCTTCCTTGATGATGGAACTGCTGACAGCAGCAGCACAATGAATTCTGAGGTATGTAGAACATCTGCACAAGTTCTTGTAAATGCCTCCAAACTCATTGGACGCCACTTCATCCTACAACAAGATGACGATGATCCCAAACATACTGCTAAGGCAACAGAGGAGTTTTTCAAAGCTAAAAAAATGGAAAATTCTTGAATGGTCAAGCCAGTCTCCCGATTTATATTCATATGTTGAAGAGAAAACTTAAGGGGACAAGCCACCCAAAACAAGCAGGAACTGATGATGGCGGCATTGGAGGCTTAGCAGAGCATCACCAGTGAAGACCCTCAGCACCCAGTGATGTCTATGAATTACAGACTTGAAGCAGTCATTATGCAACAAAGAACTAAATATGACGGCTTTAATAGACCTGCCAATGTTGTGTGCCAAACAATATGGTGCCCTGAAATGGTGGGCAATGTATAAAAAGTGTTGCCATTTCTACAAGATGTGACTGAAATGTACAGTATGTAAATCCCCTTAAATAAAAGTCTGAAATTTAATCACAATGTCTGAATTGTTTGATGCGCAATTTTAAACTTGGGAGCAGAAGGGAAAACTGTTTCTTTGCCCCAAATATTATGACCTCTACTGTAAATTATTCTCATTAGTACTTTATCAATTTTATTCTGACCAAATAAAATGTTTGTTAAGATCTTGTTATGCAGCAGACACTGACAGACAGATGCACCCAGGTAGCCCCTACACTTAACAGCAGACCATTCAGTGGGTGTGCAGATAGAAAAGAATAAAAGGCAAGTCAGATTACCTTTTGGCCATTCTGCAGGTTTAGGCTTTGTTCTTCGAGAATTACGACAGTGATTGACTGAAATGAAAATTTCAAGAAGAAATATCTTTAGGCTCATCTGGTTTGGCTTAAATGGGAACATCTCGTTTAATCTCTTTGTTTTTCATTTTTTTTTTCTCCAGAGACAAGCAATTACATAACCTTTGTTTCTAATCCTGTGCCAGTCATTTCATTAATATAGGGCTGTCTGTTCTTAGTAGTTGCTGCACAAAGAAAAGAAAGTAAGGAAAAAAGAATCTTTAACATAAAATCAAAGCTATTTTACAGCACTGCTCAACTAATTGAGCAGACCAAAAAGGCAAATTAGCATAAAGAACAGTGGAAATGGACTCGATGAAAATGCATATAAGAGACTAAAAACAAACCATGCTTCACTGTTATGGATGTTTTGCTTGCTGTTTTCTACTTTGCCACCTGAGTGCCAGCAACATTTATTAAAATGAAACAAATTTTCAGCAGGGCCGCAGTGGTTTAGGAATACATATCAAACAGCCTGGTTTGAACAGTAGCACTTGAGCTCTGAAACCAGCTGGCGTGTGCTTGAGAGGGGGAATAAAAACAGAAAAGGGACTTGAGTGGAAACCAGTAAAGCGTTTGCATGATTTAACAAAGGACACAAGACTTAGGTAAGTATGCCATCTGTACTCAGAATATGTTCCCACAGCAGGACTTTAGAATTGGCTAATAAATTACGCTTTTAAGGACTGAACATCAAATGCACACATCTGTTGCAGCTAATGGTAAGCTAAATAAATAAATGAAGTTAGCTCCACAATATTGCATTAAGGTCTGTTCCCTCTTTCTTATACATCAAGCTCATCTCCATTTTAAGTTTTCCTTTGGGGATTTTGGTGTGTGATCAATTACACATTAAGAGCGACAGGTCAGTTAGTTAGAAAATAAAATGACTTTTAATTAATTTTTTCAAGTTTGTTGCCAGTAGTTTTTTGGCATTTAAGAGTGTGTGTGTGTGTGACCGGCGCCACCACCACCAAATCAAAGCACCATGATGTCCTTACATTGATGGATTAAAGGCCAGAAGTCCACGTGACCGTCATCATCACGTCCTTCCATGAAAACCCTGAATACAATGAGGACTGATCATTTATGTTAGGTAGAATGCCTACAGGGGGCTGGGTGGTCTCATGGCCTGGAACCCCTGCAGAATTTATTTTTTCTCCAGCCCTGGAGTTTTTTTGGTTTTTTCTGTCCTCCCTGGCCATCGGATCTTACTTTTATTCTATGTTAATTAGTGTTCCCTTATTTTAATTCTTATTTTGTCTTTTTTTCTCTTTCTTCATCACGTAAAACACTTTGAGCTACATTATTTGTATGAAAATGTGCTATATAAATAAATGTTGTTGTTGTTGTTGTTTGTGTGTGTGTGTTTTAGTTCAGTTAAATAAACACCAATATTTCTATTTGTATTTGTGACCCAGAGCCGGACAGACATTTACAATCAGTGGGAGCTTTCCTGGTGGCCTGCTGCCTGGCCTGGCCTGGCATTCAGAGTAACCAGTGATATAAACTAATGGTGAAATTATATAATGTTATTAGCTGTCCCCCGTGGCTTTGCCCATGTAGTACTGAAACAGGACAGTGAGGTGGGCTCTGCCGGGCTCCCCACTCCTGACATCACGCTTCCCCCTCCCCTCGGCCCGCAGACTCTGTCTCGGAGTAACACGGATAAATCGCTCGTGCAAGCGAACTATATTTCTTAGCGCGATGAGACAAAATCAACCGGAATGTTCAATCAAATTATGGAAAAATCCCGATCTAAATCCGTTAAGTAGTTCTCTTATGAAAAGTGGACAGACAGACAGATAGACATTGGATTTTATATATAAAGAGATTATACTTGAAAACGAGCAGGCGTTATTGCTCTGTAGTGGGCACAAATCCTTTTGGTTTAACATTGGAGGGTTTCTTTTCTTGTTTTGGGTTGGATGGTTTCTTGTTTTGACTTTGCGTACGTCTGGCCTTCTGACAGTTAAACTGAAATGCCATGATGAGAAGTGTGTAGGTGCTTTTGTGATTAAAATTATATTTGAAGATTGTTTAAAATTTTATAATATAGGGAGGGTTACATCAGGAAGGGCATCCGGTGTAAAACTTTGCCAAATCAATATGCGGACAACAGTACAAATTTCCATACCGGATCGGTCGAGCCTCGGGTTTACAACGACTACCACCAGTACTGCTAGCCATCAGGGTGCTGGCAGAAAATTGGGCTACTGTTGGCCGCAGAAGAAGAAGGAGAAGAAGAGGGGGAGATGTGTCCAGAGGCAGGAGGAGAAGAGGAAAGTAAAGAGAGTGGAACTGACGGTAGGAACTTTGAATGTTGCCAGTATGACTGGTTAGCAGATTTAGCAGATATGATGGAGAGAAGGAAGGTTGATATATTGTGCGTGCAAGAGACTGAATGGAAGGGGACTAAGGCCAGGTTATTATATTTGGGATTAAATTGCTTAGAGATCTTTATATAGACAACATCTTTGCATCCTACAAACAATTACATTCCAAATTTAACTTTCCAGCTACACACTTCTTTCACTATCTTCAAATTAGGAACTTTGTTAAACAGAACCTGCCCGATTTTCCTCATCTTGCACCCTCGTCCATGCTGGAAAAAATATTGCTCAATTTCAAGGACTTAGACACCATCTCTGCAATATATAAAATTATTTTACAGTCCCTCCCTACTGGCCTATTAAACTCATCAATGTAGGTATGTTTACAAGCGTTAAGTTTTACCCCATTGGCCATGCTCTCTCTCTCTGTCAGGGGTGGGGGTCGACTTGTTTTTCAAATCCTATTATTTGTAAAAATTGATTGATTTGTATGAATGATTACAATATAATTAATAAAATTTAAAAAAAAAAAAGAAAAGATGTATGACACTAAGGAAGGAGAAAAGAACCTGTACCAATTGACAAGACAGAGGGACCGAGCTGGGAAAGATGTGCAGCAGGTTAGGGTGATAAAGGATAAAGATGGAAACGTACTCACAAGCGAGGAGAGTGTGTTGAGCAGATGGAAATAGTACTTTGAGAGGCTGATGAATGAAGAGAATGAGAGAGAGGAGAGGTTGGATGATGTGGAGATAGTGATTCAGGAGGTGCAACAGATTAGCAAGGAGGAAGTAAGGACAGCTATGAAGAGGATGAAGAATGGAAAAGCCGTTGGTGCAGATGACATACCTGTGGAAGCATGGTGGTGTGTAGAAGAGATGGCAGTGGAGTTTTTAAACATTGCTTAATGTAATCTTGGAAAGTGAGAGGATGCCTGAGGAGTGGAGAAGAAGTGTACTGGTGCCGATATTTAAGAATAAGGGGGATGTGCAGGACTGTAGTAACTACAGGGGGGAAAAATTGGTGAGGGAAGTTATGGGAAAGAGTAGTGGAAGCTAGGTTAAGAAGTGAGGTGATGATTAGTCAGCAGGAAAATGGTTTCATGCCAAGATGCTCGGAGGATATTGATGGGTAAGTATAGAGAAGGCCAGAAGGAGTTGCATTGTGTCTTTGTGGACCTGGAGAAAGCATATGACAGGGTGCCTTGAGAGGAGTTGTGGTATTGTATGAGGAAGTTGGGAGTGGCAGAGAAGTACGTAAGAGTTGTATAGGATTTGTACGAGGGAAGTGTGACAGTGGTCAGGTCTGCGGTAGGAGTGATGGATGCATTCAAGGTGGAGATGGGATTACATCAGGGATCGACTCTGAGCCCTATCTTACTTGCAGTGGTGATGGACAGGTTGACAGACGAGATTAGACAGGAGTCCCCGTGGACTATGATGTTTGCTGATGACATTGTGATCTGTAGCGATAGTAGGGAGCAGGTTCAGGAGTCCCTGGAGAGGTGGAGATATGCTCTAGAGAGGAGAGGAATGAAGGTCAGTAGGAACAAGACAGAATACATGTGTGTAAATGAGAGGGAGGTCAGTGGAATGGTGAGGATGCAAGGTGTAGAGCTGGTGAAGGTGGATGAGTTAAATACTTGGGATCAACAGTACAGAGTAATGGGGATTGCGAAAGAGAGGTGAAAAAGAGAGTGCAGGCAGGGTGGAGGGTACATTAGAGGGTCAGCTCATGTTGGACGTTAGGGAGACAAAGTCAGAGAGGAGAGATTGCATTGGTTTGGACATGTGCAGAGGAGAGATGCTGAGTATATTTGGAGAAGGATTCTAAGGATAGAGCTGCCAGGAAAAAGGAAAAGAGGAAGGCCCAAGAGAAGGTTTATGGATGTGGTGAGAGAAGACATGCAGGTGATGGGTGTAACAGAACAAGATGCAGAGGACAGAAAGATATGGAAGAAGATGATCGACTGTGGCAACCCCTAATGGGAGCAGCCGAAAGAAGAAAAGGAAGACGTTATTTTTTCGAAAATTTATCGCAATATACAAAAACAGCAAAACATTTTGTTATGCTTCAAGATATTGTAATATATTTATCCTTGATTTTACTACATACTGCAAAATATATTCATATAGGTAGTAATATATTTTTTTTCCACCTTGGCTAAATATTCCTGACTTGTTGGCCAGTTCCTTGAGAAGTGACAACAGGTAACCGATATAAACTTACGAAAGGCCAAATTGGTTCTTGATTGCAAATACAAAGCACTGACCCTTTTAAAATGGAACTAAAGTACAGTTTGTACATATTCATCACTTTTGAGTTGTAATATGTTTGTCATGTCAAGACATATTATAATAATGGCTTGGTGATATGAAAGTTTAGGCATGCGAACCATCATTTTGCTGGTTTGACTGCATTTCCCTGCTTCATCAAGGGTTTCGTCATTTCCCTGCTTCTCTGAAATGTTGCATACGAATGGGACAGAGTTGCCATAAATACATACATTCCTCTGTCAAGTTTTCTTTTATAATTCCAGACATTTGAGTGGGATGTGGTGTACGCACATTTGGAGCCTCTTTTTATGTTTATGCAAGCTTTATAAATGAGGACCATGGAGAAAACCCACAAGACAAAATGCAAACTCCATACAACAACAACAATGGCATTTATTTCTATAGCACATTTTCACACAAACGATGTAGCTCAAAGTGCTTTTCAAAATGTCAGAGAAATAATTGCAAAAAAAGAAAAACAAATTAGAAATAGATAAGAAATATGAATAAAAGATGAGAATAAATCAAAACACACTTACACAACATAGTTACAGAAGTAACAGAAAAAGCAGTGTCTTTATCTATACATTTGTTTTTAAAGTCTTTAATAATAAGTTTGAAGACAGAGAAAATCAGAAAATCTCCAACTTTGCTAATTTATTCAAAATTAAAAGCTGAAATCTTTCATTCATTTAAGTATTTAGACCTGTAATTCGGAACTTTGTAAATGCCCTTTTGACAATTACAGCTTAGATTTTTCCTGAGTAAGTGTCTAGAAGCTTTGCACAGCTGGAGTTAGGCAGTTTAGTTAATTCTCCCTGTCAGATCCTCTCCAGATCCATTAGATTCAATGGGAAGTGTCTGTAAACTCCCATCTTCAGGTCTGTTCACAGATGTTTTGTGGGGTTTAAGTCTGGGCTTTGGTTGGGCTGGGCCACTTAAGGACAGTCAGACATGTCCTGAAGCCACTCCAGCGATGGTATTTGGCAGATGATGAGCAGTGCCTGGTCTTTCCTAGACACAGTGCTTGGAAGTCTGCTAAATGTTTTCAGTTTGTGTCTCCTCAGAACAGAGAATCCTTTGCCTCTTTCTCTCAGAGTCCCTTAATTACTATTTGGTAAACTCCAACCTTATGGCTAACCACATCTCCTCATTGATGGAGTGCTTCTGATATCGTCCTCCTTCTGACTGGTTCTCCCATCTCAGCAGAGGACTTCTGAAGCTCTGTGAGAGCAATCATTGGGTTCTTGATTACCGCCCTGACCAAGATCCTTTATACCTGGTTATTCAGATTGATGGATGGCCAACTCTTGGAATAGTCCTGGTGGTTCCAAACTTCTTTCATTTCACAATTATTCAGGCCACTTTTCTTCCGGGATCACATAATGCTTTAGATGTTGTTTTATCCACTTGCCCTGATCTATGACCTCATCATTATTTTATCACAGAGGTCTGAAGAAAGATGGAGAAAAGAGAAAGATGGAGCAGAAGTTGCAGAATAATAGCATGAAGGAAGTGTGGGATGGGATGAAGATCATCACAGGCCTGTCGCCCTGACGTCACATGTGATGAAGACCATGGAGTGGCTGCTGCTTCACCACCTGAGGCCACAGGTCCGCCACTCCCTCAACCCTCTGCAGTTCGCATACCAGGAGAAGTTGGGAGTGGAGGATGTCATCATCTATATAATAATAATAATAATAATTCATTACATTTATATGCTACACACAGTCCCTCTCCCACTTGGACAGAGGCAGTAGTGCAGTAAGAATTATGTTTCTGGACTTCTCTAGTGCCTTCAACACCATCCAACCTCTGCTCCTCAGGGAAAAGCTGACAGAGATGGGAGTAGATTCATACCTGGTGGCATGGATCGTGGACTATCTTACAGACAGACCTCAGTATGTGCGTCTTGGGAACTGAAGGTCTGACATTGTGGTCAGCAACAAAGGAGCGCCACAGGGGACTGTACTTTCTCCGGTCCTGTTCAGCCTATATACATCGGACTTCCAATACAACTTGGAGTCCTGCCATGTGCAAAAGTTCGCTGACGACACTGCTATTGTGGGCTGCATCAGGAGTGGGCAGCAGGAGGAGTATAGGAACCTAATCAAGGACTTTGTTAAATGGTGCCACTCAAACCACCTACAACTGAACACCAGCAAAACAAGGAGCTGGTGGCGGATTTTAGGAGGCCCAGGCCCCTCATGGACCCCATGATCATCAGAGGTGACTGTGTGCAGAGGGTGCAGACCTATAAATATCTGGGAGTGCAGCTGGATGATAAATTGGACTGGACTGCCAAAACTGATGCTCTGTGCAAGAACGGACAGAGCCGGCTATATATACTTCCTTAGAAGACTGGCATCCTTCAACATCTGCAGTAAGATGCTGCAGATCAGACGGTTGTGGCGAGCACCCTCTTCTACGCGGTGGTGTGCTGGGGAGGCAGCATAAAGAAGAGGGACGCCTCATGCCTGGACAAACTGGTGAAAAGGCAGGCTCTATTGTAGGCACGGAGCTGGACAGTCTGACATCCGTGGCAGAGCGACGGGCACTGAGCAGGCTCCTGTCAATCATGGAAAATCCACTGCATCTACTGAACAGTATCATCTCCAGACAGAGGAGCAGCTTCAGCGACAGACTGCTGTCAATGTCCTGCTCCACTGACTGACTTCAGTTCCACCTTAGGCGGTTAAACGTTAATATTATACAAAGTTAATGTCTGTTATACCTGCATTTTTATCATTCTTTAATGTAATATTGTTTTTTATCAGTATGCTGCTGCTGGAGAATGTGAATTTCCCCTTGGGGATTAATAAAGTATCTATCTATCTATCTATCTATCTATCTATCTATCTATCTATCTATCTATCTATCTATCTATCTATCTATCTATCTATCTATCTATCTATCTATCTATCTATCTATCTATCTATCTATCTATCTATCTATCTATCTATCTATCTATCTATCTAAAGAGAATTACTTGGATTCACGTCTTGTTTTTTGTTGACGCGCAGTATAAATTGGAGGACATTATATACACAGGTACACATGTGTGTTTCTAAATGATGTCCATCCAATTCAATTTGCCACAGGAGGACTCCAATCAAGTTCTAGACATCTGAAGGAGAATTAAAGCAAACAGGATGCACTTGAGCACAACTGGAATACCATAGCAAAGGGTCTGAATACTTACAGTACTTATAATACTTATACACTTATAAGAATGTGAGATTTCAATTTTTGTTGTTTAATAAATTTGCAGACCGTTCTGAAAACAACAATGGGTTATTGAGGGTACATTGTTGGACAAAACAGTAAATGTATCCGTTAAAAATGGAATCTGCAACAAAGTAAAGTGCGCATACAATGAAAGGGTCAGAATAACGTTGAATCCTTTGTAAATTACAAAAATGTAATTTATTATGTACACGTATCCTTTTATAAAAAAAAAAAGATCAATTCAATAGACATAATTTGTGTCAATAAATTGCTTAAAAAATAATTTACAAAACATACAAATGACATTTTAAAAGGATGGGAAATTAAAATTAATTTTAACAGAAGTGCAGCTTACTCTTTGCAGTTTAGTGCAGAGTCGCACAACCTGCCTCTTTCCACCATCACCCCTCCACTGGTAATACATTCAGTGAGCAGATGGTATTTTAATTAAAAGTTCTTCTTATATTTTGTCTTAGTCACTGATAACACAGCACTGAGGCTTGCTGACAGTGTCAGTTTGAGATATTTATGGTCATGTAGAATTAATTTTACAGAATTTACAATTACCGAATATGGTAAGTGTAATAATTTTGTTTATAATGAAACCGAGCTATGGTGCTGGCTTTCACTGGTAAGGAGTGCCATTTGCTTTTTAATTAAGCAATAAAATCCTGCTTAGTAGGCATTACTCACTTGTAATTTGACTTCTTCTGAAAAGTTCAAAAAGGTCTACAGAAACATGTTGTGATTTCTTTAGAGTATTGCACAGCTTTGCTGCTTCTATCAGCTACACCAATGAACTTCAAACAGACGTTTCATTTATCATCATAGCTGTTTCTTTGCTCAATTTACATTAAAGCAAAGTATAAATGTACGTAGTTTTAAATTGAGAAAAGCATATATACATCATATACACCATATAGAAATGACAACACTTTTTCTACATGGTCCCCCAATTTTAGGGCACCATAATGTTTGGAACAATTGCCATCACAAGTGTTTGTGATCCCTCAGGTTATTTCATTGCTTCATAAGATACCTCAGCTTCCTTCTACCCTTAGGAGTTTGTAGCTGCCATTGTTCAACCTGAGGACAAGAGCGGTGCCAATGAAAGTCAAAGAAGCTATCATGAGGCTGAACAACAAGAATAAAAACATTAGAGACTTCAGTAAAACCTTAGGATGACCTAAATCAACAGTCTGTCATGTCTTTAAGAAGAAAGAACGCACTGGTGAGCTCAATAATCGCAAACAGACTGGTAGGTCAAGGAAGACCTCCACTGCTGATGACTGAAGATTCCTCACAATGGTAAGGAAAACACCCCAACACTTGTCTGACAGATCAGAAACAGTCTTCAAGGGGCACATGTGGATGTGTCAGAGACGGGTATCAGGAGAAGACTTCATGAACAGAAATGCAGAGGCCACACCGCAAGATGTAAACCACTAGTTAGCCACAAAAACAGGAGCAGAAGATTGCAGTTTGTGAAAAAAGACTTCAAAAAGCCTACAGAATTCTGGAAAAAGGTCTTGTAGACAGTTGAGTTGATAGACCTGATCAGAGTAATGACAAGAGCAAAGTGTGGAGACCCAAAGGAACTACCCAAGATCCAAAACAGACCACCACATCTGTTAAACATGGTGCTGGGGGTGTTATTGCTTTGGCATGTATGGCTGCCACTGGTCCTGGCACTTCTAATGGGAGCCGCACAATGAATTCTGAGGTGTATAGAAACATCTGATCTGCTCAAGTTCCAGTAAATGCCTCCAAACTCATTTGGATGATACTTCATCCTTCAACACGAAGATGACCCCAAACATGCTAAAAGTGTTGTCATTTCTACATGGTGTGACTGAAATGAATGCCAGTCCCCTTAAATGAAAGTCTGCAATGTGTGCTTTAATCACATCTGAATTGTTTGATGTGAAATTTTAAACTGGGGAGTAGAGGGGTAAATCAAGGAGAAATTAATTTTTGTCCCAATCCTTACATAGGGCACTGTACATGTATACAATGAGGTACCCAAAAATAAACAGAATCTGTACTTGGCGCACAATGTAGACTTAGTTGTGAATTTTGCCACTAGGTGTAGCCTACTTACATTATACTGTGGCAGTCTGCCAAGTGGCGTTGCTCTGTATTGTTCGTACGGTATTCTGTGTCGGTTTTTCATGGTGCTTATTAAAGTGTTCTGTGATTTTTGTGATGTATGATCATAAAGAACGGTGAGTCTGCATTAAATTTTGTTTTCTTTTAGGGAAAACAGCTGCTGTAACTGCAGTGATGCTTGAAACTGCTTTTAAAGAGGAAGCTTTAAGTAAAACATAGGTCTACGAGTGGTTTCACGTTTCAAACAAGGGGAAAAGTCACTTGATTACCAACCAAGATCTGGCCGACCTTACACAATTAGGAATGACAAAAATCTTGAAAAGTTCACAATGCAATTTGCGAAGATCGTCGTCGCACTATTGAAGAGATTTCTGAATTTGAGTGCCTTGCAGTTCTTGACACCTTCCCTACTGGCCTGATCTTGGTCCGCGCAAGTTTTTCTTGTTGCTGCATATGAAAAAAGAACTCAAAGGAAAGAGTTTTTGTACATTGGAGGAAGTCAAAGAAAAATTTCTGCAGGCATTGGACGACATTCCTCTTCAGCAATTCAAAAAATGTTTACACTAATTGGAAAACCATTGGGACGAGTGCATTCATTCATATGGAGAGTACTTTGAAGGAGACTAAAGTAAGTAAAAATTATTAAAACAATTTTTTCTCAGTTATTGTTGCGTACACCCATATATATATATATATATATATATATATTGTGGTATATGGCTGGCCAGTCATCCTGGCCAATACCCCCAGGCCACCAGATGGAGCTCTCCCGGCAGCTTGGAGGTTCCCACGAATTCCAGCAGGGCCTCATGGACCTTGTAGTTTTTATAACCAGCCCTGCTGGATACCATGGGGACCACCAAGGGACGCTGTAGGGAGGCTCAGGGAATACTACGTGCCCTATAACCCGGAAGTGCGTCCAGGTCACATGGACAAAAGGAACGATGTACGTCCGGGATGAAGAAGAGGATTTTTATCTGGCCCGGAAGTGATAAGGAATCACATGGATTGAGGGATTGAACACACTTCCAGGTCAGGGAATATAAAAGGACCATGGGTAATCCCAGACGTCGAGCTGAGTTGGGAAGCAGGGTGGCTAAGCATCTGGGAGTGGAGGATTAGTGTGATTATAGTTTATTGATTGTTTATTAAGTATTGTGGAGTGGAGGATGCTTTGTGCACTGTATTGTCTGAATAAAATAAGTATTTGGACTTTTATCTGGTGTCTGGCATGGTGTCCGAGGGTTCAAGGGAGCGAGAGCGCTCCCAAATTATCACAATATATAAGTATATATAAAAGTGATCAGGTTTCCAAGGTACAAAATCTTTATTGCTGGACTGACAGCATCTGTCAAACATGGCAGTCCAGCTCCTCACTCAAGGTCAAAAGAACACAATGTTCTCCTCATCAAGTGGGTTCAACGGCTCAGAAGCAGCGACTGGAGCAGACGTAGACTGAGGGAGAGAGGACAGGAGAGTGAGCCGGGGCTCAGTCATTTTAAAAGTTGTAAACCTTGTGTGAGAAGCATGTTGTGCATTAAGCCTGCAAGCCTGAAGCTGATCCCACAGAGGGGCCGGGAAAGAGTTTGTTTGAAATACCCTTTAAGGGGGAGTTTCTGAAGGGCAGCTGTGTTTCTATGTCATGGGTTTAATGTTTAACAGAGAGACAGCAGTTAATAGTGTAAGAGCATGCAGCTGGTGGCACTATTCGGGAGGAAAAACGGAGCAGGGGAACTACTGAACTGCACATAAGCGACGGTCGCTACCGTTATGGGCAACTAACATGCGGCGACAATATATATATTTAAAATAATAGCAATAAGCAAAGTACATGTGAATATTGGAAACAATACAACCAAATAAATGCTAGATGTGTAGCTTCAAATGGCACACAGACTTGTAGTTACTTAAATTTTCTAGTTAAGTCATCATTTCTAGTCAGCATTGTTCTGGACAGGTCAAATGCCTGTCTCAATATGGCTGCTGAGTTGCGCTTCTCATTTTCTTCGTGTTGTGTTCGTTTGGCCATGATGTGATAGACAGAGAAAGAGATAGAGGAAAGGGTAAAGTGAGCATATTTATACATTCTCTTTCCAAATCCTAAGGCCAATAGGGTGTCGTGGTACAGAATGGCTTCTGATTCAAAACCAATCCCAAACAGCCATACTTCAGACCAATGGGGGTACACAATGCCTTTCACACCTGCCCCCAAAACCATTTGTTAAGCTTATGGTTGCCAGGTAGGTAGTTTGGCCTCCATGTGGTGGTTGGTTGAGAGAGTATGTCCTGCAGAGAATCCCTTGCCAAACTGGTTTGAGGAATTTTCCCAAATCCTGCTATAAAATTCCACATCCTGAGTCTGTCCTAAAGACTGGTACGGTAGGGGCTGTTTTAGACATGAAAGCACTGCTGTCCTCATCAATGAAATGTAACAGTAATATTACATCAGCTTTGTCTGACATACAAGTAAAGACATACAAAGTATTTATTAATTTATATACAAAATTTCATACCACAACAGGTTCCATGGGAGAAGAAGATGGAGGAGGCCTGAGAGAGGAAAAAGGCACAATCCCAGGAGCTGGCTTCAATGGAGAAAACCTATGCTTTGAATTCTGTGTGTCTCAAAAAACCCAGTGATCAAATATTATTTAACACTAGAATTTCTGAAGCCTAAAAAAAAACTTGTAATCCTGGCCCACCTTAAATCCCTTTGCACTTCTCCATCAATGTCTTTTATTTTGTAAATGTGTCGATCAACACAAGCAGCAAGCAGCCTGCTGTCCCATACCCCGCCTTGACAGAGCTCAGCTCGGGCAAAAGGTTCTCCTAGCTCAGGTCAAGGCTCCTTATCTGCGTGTGAGGCGAGGTGCCTTGAGTCTTTGGAGTCTGTAACACCCGGTGTAAATTTTGGCTTCTTGTAAAAGTTAGCTCTTGTTTTTTTTATTATTCACTTTTATTTTCTCAGTGATGTTCACATGGTACAACCAACTTACCTCTCCCTCTCTGAGTTTTCACAAGAGCAGCGCTATGGCTGATGTCTGCTCAGAACTATTTGTTGTACTGGCAATCAAAGATACGATGTCCCGTAACCGCTATCAGACTGGACAAAGGCAGGACCATAGCAACAGACAGCTTCTTCACAGTGTTTTCACCATTTAATAGACTGCTGCACCGCAATGCAACTCTGTTTGGCACCATAAGTAAAATGGGACTTCCACTGGCAGTTAAAATCACTTCAGTATGTGAGACATTTGCCACGCTAGTGTTTAGAGATCGCCGTGCTGACGGTGTATGCTTGGGATGATCAACGCATTTACAAAACAAAAGACGCTGATGGAGAGGTGCAAAGGGATTTAAATTGGACCAGGATTACAAGTTTTTTCATAGGCTTTAGGAATTCTAGTGTTAAGTTAAATCATTTGGTTGTAGCTGATACTCATTCTTACTCGCAGCCTCTTAGAGCCTAGTCATACCTGTCATAAAGTCTAAATTTAGGGGTAATTGTGATGAGAGATCTGTGGAGAAGTTCAGTTATTAAATTCCACATTAAAGGAACACAATCTCCAAATGAAGAAGAGCCTTCTCTGCCCTTTCTTATATAGTTACTTTGCATTCCAAGACCAGTCCAACCTGTCACTGACACGGACCCCCAAGTACTTGTAGGAGTGCCCCACCTCTACATTCACTCCAAGGATAGTGACCGAACATAGAAGTTCTTTGATGTGGTGAAAGTCAATAACCAGTTCCTTGCTTTCCTTGGTTCCTTGGTTTTGCTAATGTTAAGGTGCAGTTAATGAGCCAGTGGGTGAAAGTGATCCAAGAGATCACCTCTTGGAGGGGATGGAAGGGATTTTTTCATGATGACATCCAATTTTGCCACCACCATCCCCTTTTCTATGACAGCTTCCAGTGTGTCCAGGGTTCATCCTGTGATGGTGCAGGCTTTCCTGATAAGTTTGTTGAGGTTTTGAGCTCAAATTGCTTCCCCAGGACACTGCAATGTAAAGCACCAGACTGGCTACTATGGACTGATAGAACATTTCCAGCACCTTGCAGCACAAATCAACAGACTTGATTCTCTTTAGAAAGTACAGTTTGCTCTGGTCCTTCTTGTCCAGAGCCACTGTGTTGTCAGGCCAGTCCAATTTGATGTTTATGTGAACCCCCAAGTAGGTGTAGCTCTGCACCACTTCCACATCCTCTCCCTGAATGGTGACTGGTCTCAGAGGCTCCTTGACACACCAGAAGTCCACCGCCAGCTCTTTTGTCTTGCTGATGTTGACTTGCAGATTGTTCCCCCCCATGCCACCAGATAAAGTCGTCCACAACCTTCTAGCACTCCGACTCTTGTATTCCTGTGCTTTAAGACCTACTTTATGGAAAGAAATAGAGAGAGAAAGAGAGAGAACGGAAAGGAGAAAATTCCATTAATCTTCCATTTACACTCTTCCCAATGCAGGAATAAATGACAGCCACCAATGTCATACGAATAGGGGGTCAAAAAATTCCTAGAACTGTTACAAAAAAAATAACTTTATTTATACAAGTTACAGCAATTCCACTTTAGTCACCCCTTGAGATGTAACACACTTGTCCTTGCACTTAATTCAGTCCTGGAATTCCTGTCCTCATCTTTTGAAACAGTGTCTAATGTCTTTGGCGATTTATTCCTGGATTTCTTCCACAGTAGCTAATAATCTGCAATTTTAATTTTGGGGAAACAAAGCCACAGGGAGCAAGATCTGGAGAATTCAGTGGGTGCAAATCAACAGCCACATTGTGTGTGCAAATGCGCTGTCATGGGTGCGTAATGTAGTTTCACGTGTGCAACTGGTCCAGTTTTTTTCCTGATGCTTTTTCACAGATATCTTACCTGTTCAGCATAATGTTCTTGATTCAGTTCAGTTTGTTCCCTTGGAATCTCTTTAAGAACAAGTCTGTTAATGTTAAAAAACACGATTATCATTGTCTTAATGTTGGTTATGACATGCTGTTCCCGACATGTAGTAAAACAATCGTTACCTGTTACCGGTTGTTAAGAATAGTTACCTGTGCAATTGCAGAATAAATGTCAGAAACATGCATCTCATTGAGCTTAGCACAGTTCCACTTGGCAGACTGTATAATAAGACATTTTGCACATGATGTCTAGCAACATAGTTGATAACTTCACCGTACTCCTGGGCTATTGACCAATTCCGAAAATGTCTGGGTTTTCCCTCGTAAATCACTGAATGACATTTGATTTTTCCTGTTGTGGTCAGTGGTATAGAGGTAGCTGCTGGCTGACAGTAGTAATAAAGAAGAAATGTGGGTGTGAGATAGCAGATCTTTGGTTTTGAGTATTTTAAATAAATAAATGCGATCACGTTTTCGGGTAGGGCATATGCAGCATGGCCGAGAAACATCGAAGGCACACATGTGAGATTGACCCATTTCATCATTAATGCTGGAGCTATGATTTCCACACCTACACCTCACAAGGTTTTAAAATAATCTTGAGACACGGAAGAATGGAAAGAGAGACAATATAAGAGAACAACGAGTTGGTGTAGTATTGGGGAGCACGAGCTAGCCAGTCGGGAGGGGGCAGTTTGGCAGAGCGGTCGGTAGCCCCACGGAAGAGTGAACGACCCACGTTTGAGTGGATTGTTGCCCACTGATTTAATGGAAAAGCAGGTAAGATGGTGGAGGAGTCCTCCTTAGATTTCCGTAGGACGGCAGGATAGCATGAAGGAAGATAGGAGGATCGCCGTCTCTGGGATTTCTGGCAGATGCTGATGGAGGCAGCCAAGACGGGGGGGGGGGGGTTGTAAGGGAAGACCACAGCTGCTGGTGTCTCCTCCATCTGAGAAAGCCATTGGGTGAGCTGGGGAGAACCAGAGAATGAAAATTGTGCTTGGCACAGAAAGGAGAGAAAAAGAAGAGCAAGGACCCAATGAATGTTATTTTTATTACGGTTCTTGGTATTATTTATGAAATTTTAACTTGTAGACTGTCACTTTAAATTGATTATTTACTTATTTATGGAAGCATTTTGGATGCTTTTCTTTGGTTTTAATAAAAAGCACTTGAATCACTTTGCACAATCCCCTATGTGCATCCTCATTTGCCTGGCTCATCCTCGGGTACTTTATTGACAATTCTGAGTTCAAGAGGCTCCCGGAAGTTACCAGGGAGTGTGGAGCTGACCCATACTGTCACAATGGATTAAAAATATAGAATGATGGTTGAAATATGTATAGATGGGATAGCTGGATAGTAATCTTGTTCAGAGAGGCATCAAAAAATGCAGTAGCGATTTATTTCAAAGCCAACACGAAATATTATTCACGAAATTATAGTATAATTCTGTTTATTTTTATATGCAGTTAAATACAGATTCACTAATCTTTGTGTTATAAAGTGTAAAATATGCATTAAAGCAATTAAAACATCGCATATACAATTTTAGCACATGATTTGAAAGCAAGAACAACATTCCAAGAACTAATAATTATGACTGAAATCCCATTAGTGGTTTGCAGATTACCACACTGAGAAGAGTTTTCATTGTTTAATTTTAATGATAATGCTACAAATGGCAAGTAGAAGGGGTCCTAATGAGCTTTAAAAGTGCTAGGGTCTTCTATCACATGAGTAATTTTAATCCAAATAAGTTACAATGCACATGCTGTTCACCTTATTAGCTCAAAGTGTATGTGTGTGCTTTTATTAAATCTGGATGTGAGTGCAATTATGTGCTTATTAATTTAATGACAGACTAGTTAAAAATAATTCTGTATGTGAGGCAATTAAACTTATTTTATTAAAAAAAAAAAACAAACAAGGAAAGGAATGTTTTCATGTATTTCCTTTATTTCTATTGGATAAAACAAAATTTAGTTCTGCAACAAACCAGATGCACATGTCGGAAAATAATCAATCATCTGTTTGTCAAGGTCTTCCCGTTCTCAAAAGCCCCAAGTTGGGAGACGTGCAAATGGCAGAGCAACGTTATATAACTGTGCCTTCAGAAAGTATTCAGACCCCTTCATTTGTTTCACTGTTTTTATGATGCACCCTTATGCTAAAATCAGTCAGTCTGTCAGTCATTTTCTATATTCTAACTACAGGGTCACAGGGGTCCGCTGGAGCCAATCCCAACTAACACAGGGTGCAAGGCAGGAACAAATCCCGGGCAGGGTGCCAGCCCACTGTACATATGATAAAATCATTTAAATTATTTTTTTCCTCTTCAAGCAACACTGAATACCTCAGAATGAAAAAGTAAAAATATGATTTTAGGAATTTTTGCAAATGTATTAAAATGAACACCTGAAAAATGACATTGACTCAAGATACAAGCCCCTTTGGCAGCGATTATGACCTGGAGTCGTCTTGGGTATGATGTCACAAGCTTCAAACTTGGAGATTTTCTGCCATTCATCTGTGCAGATCCACTCAAGCCCTGTCAGGATGGTTGGAGACTGTCACTGGACAGTTGTTTTACAGGTCTCACCAGAGATGTTTGATTGGATTCAAGTCTGTGCTTTGGCTGGGCGACTCAAGAACATTCCCTGAGTTGTCCCTAAGCCATTCCTGTGTTGTCTTTGCCTTTGTGTTTAGTGTCCTTGTCCTGTTGGAAGGTGAACCTTCTGTCCAGGCTGAGGTCCTAAGTTTTTCATAAAGGCAATCTCCATACTTTGTTCCAATTAGCTTTCCTCAACTCTGACTAGTCTCCCAGTCCTTGCCAGTGCAAAACAACCCCACAGAAGTGATGATGCCACCACCCTACTTCTCTGCTGGAATAGGATTAAGCAGATGATGAGCACTGCCTGGTTTTGTCCATGTGGGACACTTATAGTTGAGATCAAACAGTTCAATCTTGGTTCAGTTTCAACAGATAAAAATATAATATCTATAAAAAAAAACATGATATTTAAAGACATAATCCTGAAAACAATTCTGATGAATATTACCAATATGAAATTGTAATTTGTTCCTTTCCCACTATAAATACACTCGGGTCTCAATCCAGGTGGCTCATTGTGTGGTGCATGCAGTGCATGCAAGAATCCACCACCCCACTATAAAGACCACCGTTCTGTCTCATGAGTATATCTTGGGCTCTCTGTCTGTGCATACTTGACTGTTTCATGTTGAGAACAATACACACCCTTACCATCACTATGTACCTTCATTAGTTACAAACTATTATACAACCTCGTGAGCCCAAATTTTAATCTCGATAACACCATCTTCTCTTCTATTCTTTCCTGCAGTTCCTGACCATCCCACATCTTTCTGAATGTTAGATAAATGTCTCCCTGGTTACTCTTCATCCCACTACCTTTTCCATATTCTTCCAATTTTAGTTTCGTCATGCTTTTCATTTCTCTTTTATCATAAGGTATGTACATATCCTCTGCTTCCTGTTGCTTCTTTTGCCAAGATATCTGCTTGTTCATTTCCACCAACATATGAAGAAATCCACAGAAAACACACTTAAACTCTTGTCATTATAATCCTAAATAATAATGTCTTTTCAATACACAACGAGAAACCTGAAAATCAAAAGTACACCTTGTGAGAAGGATTGAGAAGTTGTAATAGACTCATCACAATCAACTGCCAGACAGTATTCAGAAGCCATTAAGAAGGCTAACAGAATGTCAGGTTATATAGCGCCCTGATGTGTGGAGTAAAAGTCACAGGAGGTTCTGCTCAAGTTTTATGACACTCTGGTGAGACCTCATCTGGAGTCCTGTGTGCAGATTTGGCCTCCTGGCTACAAAAAGGACATAGCAGCACTAGAAAAGGTCCAGAGAAGCGAAACTAGGCTGATTGCAGGGCTACAAGGAATGAGCTATAAGAAAAGAATAAAAGAGCTGAGCCTTTTGAGTTTAAGCATGAGGAAATTAAGGGGAGACATGACTGTAGTGTTTAAAATGACTGTTTGGTAAATAATCAAGCCTTGATACAAAAAGAGGTTTGGGGCAGCCTCCTGTATTCTCGAGACTTGGCTGAAAAATTCGAAAACAGGTTGAGAAAATGGTCTTTACAGACAAGAGTCCAAATCAGAACTATTCAGGTTAGTAAACATGGTTGATATATAGTGGAACCGGAAATTAGTCATCGGGCTGCAACTTTTTGGATGTCAGAACCGGAAGTGACATCTTCTGGGGTGGAACCAGATGGAATTTCTCACATTTGGTTTGTGGGGAGATAAGAGGAAGGATTAATGAACTCTGCCACCCCCTGGTCTGACCGGGAATTACCTTCTTTTGAGCCCTTTAGCTGCAGCCCATGCGCACGTGTGTGACAACTGTGCTCCCTGATGGCCTTCCTGCAGCACCTCCTGGTGTGGCAGAAGTGCTGCACAGGCACCCGGAAGCACTCCGGGTGTACCTGGTTCCTGTTCCGGCAGCACTTCCTGTTGTGGTGGAAGTGCTGCAGTCCATGGCTCTGGAACCATCTAGGCACCCCACAGCGCTGTGGTTCCCATGCAATCCTGGAGGACTGCCATCTTGCGTCCCGGGGTGGGAATTGCCTCTCTCTCGGTTACCTACATTTCCAGGTCTCCTGGTGAGGCAAGGTCCCTGGCCGGCTATTACAATACTTACAAAAGATCACTTATTCTCACCTGATTTGATACAGGGAAGTCAGGCACCACCAATTCAACCTCTAGTCTACCCATTCTGTCTTTTGAGATTTTGTGCAATGATTTTATGTGACATTTTTATGTCACTTTTTTGTCACACTTTTAATCGAGCTTATTTTAAAACCTACATATATATGTTTGGTATCATTCTTTTCAGAATTTATCAAACTTTAATGTGACGTTGTTAGATTTTCAGATTCTTATTCCATTTTTAAATTATAAACTAAAAAATATCAAGAACTCATGTCCCATGAGATGAGACTTTGTTCAAGAGATTTAACCACGCCCAGGGCTGGAAATAAAAGAAAAAGAGTAGGACATCTGCTGTACAGGCTTTTAAATGTTCGAAGCACCGTGCGAGATGCAGATCATGCAGCTAGGTTGCTGCAGCAAACCAGCAGCTGATCGAGCAGAGTAACTAAAAAAAAACTGTATTTGTTTCCCATTGTATCACCATTTAAGAGGGGGTTTTGGAGGAGTGACCACGTCTCCTTGGGGTGCGTTCAGCCCCCTCTTCACAACGCGAGTGGCAGAGACATTGGCGAGCAAAGTGAGCAGGGGGCAAACCCATCCATCCATCCATCCATTATCCAACCCGCTATATCCTAACTACAGGGTCACAGGAGTCTGCTGGAGCCAATCTCAGCCAACACAGGGTGCAAGGCAGGAAACAAACCCTGGGCAGGGCGCCAGCCCACCTCAGGGTACACACACACATACACCCACACACCAAGCACACACTAGGGACAATTTAGGATCGCAAATGCACCTAACCTGCATGTCTTTGTACTGTGGGAGGAAACCGGAGCAGCCGGAGGAAACCCACGCAGACACAACAACAACATTTATTAACATTAACATTTATTTCTATAGCACATTTTCATACAAAGAAGTAGCTCAAAGTGCTTTACATAATGAAGAAAAGAAAAATAAAAGACAAAGTAAGAAACTGAAATAAGACAACATTAGTTAACATAGAATAAGAGTAAGATCCGATGGCCAGGGAGGACAGAAAAAACAAAAAAAAACTCCAGACGGCTGGAGAAAAAAATAAAATCTGCAGGGGTTCCAGGCCACAAGACCACCCAGTTCCCTCTGGGCATTCTACCTAACATAAATGAATAGTCCTCTTTGTATTTAGGGTTCTCACAGAAGGATTTGATGATGATGGTCATGCAGACTTCTGGCTTTTAATCCATCAATGTTGGAACATCCGGTGCTTTGAGTAGATGGTAGTGGTGCAAGCCATCACCACAAGAAAACCGGAAAAAGAAACAGAAGAGAGAGTAGGGGTTAGTACAGATTTTGAATGAATAGTTATTATAATGAATTAGATATACAGAGTATCAGGATTAAATTAAAGTGAAGTTATGAGAAAGCCATGTTAAAATAATGTGTTTTCAGCAGTTTTTTAAAGTGCTCCACTGTATTTGCCTGGCGAATTCCTATTGGTAGGCTATTCCAGATTTTAGGTTCATAACAGCAGAAGGCGGCCTCACCACTTCTTTTAAGATTTCCTCTTGAAATTCTAAGGAGACACTCATTTGAGGATCTAAGGTTACGATTTGGAATATAAGACGTCAGACATACCGATATATAAGATGGGGCGAGATTATTTAAGGCTTTATAAACCATAAGCAGAATTTTAAAGTCAATCCTGAATGACACAGGTAACCAGTGTAGTGACATCAAAACTGGAGAGATGTGCTCGGATTTTTTTTTCCTGGTTAGGATGCTAGCAGCTGCATTCTGCACTAGTTGCAAAAAATTTATGCTTTTTTTGGGTATTCCTGAGAGGAGTGCGTTGCAGTAATCTAGTCGACTGAAAACAAACGCATGAACTAATTTCTCAGCATCTTTCAATGATATAAGAGGTCTAACTTTTGCTATGTTTCTTAAGTGAAAAAATGCTGTCCTAGTGGTCTGATGAATATGCGATTTAAAATTCAGATTACAGTCAACAGTTACCCCTAAGCTTTTTACCTCCGTCTTGACTTTTAATCCTAATGTATCCAGTTTATTTCTAATAGCCTCATTGTATCCATTATTGCCAACCACTAAGATTTCAGTTTTCTCTTTATTTAGCTTTAGAAAATTTCTATTCATCCATTCAGAAATACAAGTAAGACATTGTGTTAGTGAATCAAGAGAATCGGGGTCATCAGGTGCTATTGATAAGTACAGCTGTGTGTCATAAGCATAGCTGTGGTAGCTCACGTTGTGCCCCAAGATGATCTGACCTAACAGAAGCATGTAGATTGAGAAGAGCAGGATAGAGCCTTGTGGAACACCATATAGGATATCAGGGGTCTTTAAGTTGTAATTACCACAACTAACAAAATAATTTTCTCCCTACCAGGTACGATTCAAACCAATTTAGGGCACTGACAGAGAGGCCCACCCATTGACTAAGGCAATTTCTAAGAATATTATGATCAATGGTGTCAAATGCGGCACTCAGATCTAAGAGAATGAGAACAGATAAATGGCCTCTGTCTGCATTTACCCGCAAGTCATTGACTACTTTAACGAGTGCAGTTTCTGTGCTGTGATTTGTTCTAAAACCTGACTGAAATTTATCAAGAATAGCATGTTTATTGAGGTGCTCATTTAACTGCATAATGACTGCCTTCTCTAGAATTTTACTTAAGAAAGGCAGGTTAGAGATGGGTCTAAAATTTTCAAGAGCAGAGGGGTCAAGATTATTTTTCTTAAGTAGGGGTTTAACTACAGCAGTCTTAAAACAGTCTAGGAATACCCCCATATCTAATGATGAATTTACACGGGGAGAACATGCAAACTCCACGCAGGGAGGACCCAGGAAGCAAACTCAGGTCTCCTTACTGCGAGGCAGCAGTGCTACCACTGTGGGGGGCAAACCCCCTAATTATAAATATAAGATTCTACTGCATCTGTGTCTAAAACTGTTCTGATGTTTTGCTCAACCATGGAGACACTCCCGAATAGGGTTGATAGGTTCCCAAAAAGCTTAAACAATAGCTTAACAATACTGAACTTGCCCCAAAAAGTAGCCAAATACTTTAAGCAGACAAAATGAAACACCTGGAAGCTGGGGCCGTGACAGAGCGAGAGAGTTAGGTACATGCCATCAAAGCTCGGTACTCCTCAAAGATATTTGAGAATGGTACATTGGGTATATACCATCAATGGGTTTCCCCTCAGCTTGGGAGATTTTGCAATGGTAAAGAACATATACAAGTGTGAATAATCAGGGAAGGGGGGTTCCAGAAACATGGTAAAATGTGGTGAAGGGGAGTTGAACTAAGTTGAACCCAAATACTGTGTTGTTCAAAAAAAATGAACCCAAAAAAAAGAACAACCCGCAAAAGCCCATTTGTTCCCAAGGATGACAATAAAAAATAGCCCAGTTGGGCAAGAAAACCGCAGACTCAGCAACACCGCCCCAGAATAAGACACCACATTCGCACTGACTTTTTTTTCACTACCTCTTCCTGTTTCTCTGTTTCCAAGAATCTGCTGCTTTCCCCAAAGCCCACCCATCACAGCAAGCGGTGGACTACAGCTGCCCCACTGACTGATCAAAGACATCTCTGTCTTTTGAATGACATGAACCTACACTCTTGCAAGCTGCATATCTCTCAACTCTACAGAGCAGAGGTCTGTTAAAGGGACAGAACGTTAATTAACTGTGCCAGCCCTACTATTCTTCTGAGCTACACATATACCTACTGCCAAAAAAGACGCAGGATACTTGGGTTTTGATTATTTTGTTTATAACCAGCAAAAAGAGAAGAGATAAACCTTTTCTTAAATGTGAGATATTTGATGTAGCCAATACATTTTGGGACTAAACATCCTCTTTCTTTATAAACCTCTTTATGTTGCAGGATATAAAATGATACGTTTCAAAATCAACAGGCTGTAGCTTGTTAGATTACATGTGTTTGTTGAACAATGAATTATAAGAAAAAGTCATCAAGGCACATGTTATTGTCAGAGTAATACGTACAAACCAACAGACTAAACAGCATAGCCACAGGCAAATCACACGTACCAGAAATGATAAAACGGGTTCCAAGGTCGATTACTAGAAAGCAAATCAAGTCATCAAAATCATTCAGTTCAGATACCGTATCCAAATTGAATATTCAGAAAGTCTCTCGCTGTAGCTAATAAGTGTTATAATAAGCCTGCTCTGACCATGAGGCTTTACTGTTCCTAGCACCGGGTGTTTTAAGTGAGCAAGACTTTGATTCATTGTCAAATAATGTCTTGCTTCGAGGCATTTATTGAGTGTGTCGCAATACTACTCTTTTGTTCATGGGTATGTGTATGCAAAGCACATAAGGGTTTATCAATTATGAAGTGACTGACGGGGCAGAAATCATAAATAAAGCACATCTATACTGCTACCATCAGATCAGTGGGGTCCAGCCCTAACATTAAACCTAACTTTAAGTACCTCACACCCCTGATATCTTACCTCCATAAGAGGGGCTTTTTGTTCAGACTGTATTTTCCGTATCAGTTATTACTTTTACCTTATTTTCCATTGCTAATTCCACACTGCTCATTAGGACTATATTCATTTATTAAAATGACATACTGTATGTAAATCTACAGTGTGATCGTTTCACACAAAAAGGCTTTTTGCATTAGACTTTTATATTTTGATGAAGAATAAGGTGCTACTAATGTATGGCCTATAGTGATACTTGATGGTAGGTGGTCCGATAACCTGTAAACAAGCACCATGGGTGTACACATATTTGGATACAGTACATATTGCTTTCTTGACCTACATGGTATACCAATCAAAGTAACTTTCTCCACAGGCAAGTTCAGAATCTACCTACTGTGGATTCCCCATTAAATTCTGTACTGCAAGTGTGCCTGCCAAGCCTCAAAATGGCAAAGATGTTTGTGAAGACCCTAAAATAGGTCATTATTATTTTTTTTGTTAACTTCATACACCTGTAAAATTTTCTGTATTAAGATCGATTGACTTTTATTTTTACAATTAATTTATAAAGCAATATACAGTATATTGGATTGTGAGTAACAGAGAAGACAATCAACAGCATAGCAGCTACTATTTTCAAAACCTTGTGTTTTATAAACCAGTCTGCTACAGATCTACCATGCCATAGGCCAGCACTGCAGCTCTAGTTAGCTAAGAGTGGTGTTTTACAGATTGAGGTGTTTGTAGTGTCTGTGTGTGTTTCTGTGTTTCTTCATCATCCAGCATGTGCTCTGGTAGGACAAACAATCTCTCATCTATCTTCACTAATACATTTCTTGGAGTGTGTGAGTACCTGTATCTACTCTCTATATATAAAATCCTAAACCTAAAAGTGCAACGATTTTACGAGGGCAATCCCAAAAGTAAGGTCTCTAAAGCTGTCGGGACGTAGAGAAACTGTTTGTACAGCTGTTGGCCACACTGTTGTGATTGGTGCTTCCTCCACTCCCAAACAAGCATGTGCGGCTTCGCTGGGATGCTCAATCATGGCTTGGCAGCCCTTGAAAATGGAGCTCCCGTTGAACGCTACCGCCAAGTGCGAGGTTCGCGCAGGAGACCGTCAATTTCCGATGAGACAGGTTGAGGAAAACATGTGTAAAGATCGGCGGTTGGAACTTCATCACCCACCCACCCTATAGTCCGGACTTGGCACCCAGTGACTACCACCTGTTCCCTAAGTTGAAAGAACATTTGTCTGGAAGGCGATTTTGCTCTGATGAAGAGGTGAAAGATGAGGTTCAACGTTTCCTGAAGGACATGGCGGCGAGCTGGTATGACATGGGCATTCTAAAACTACCACAGCGTCTACAAAAATGCATCGACCGAAATGGCGATTATGTAGAAAAATAAATAAGTCTTTAACCTTTAAGATGATGTAAACATTATAGAAAATAAACGGTTGTTTGTATTTCTAAAAAAATAGACCTTACTTTTGGGATTGCTCTCGTATGTGAAGCTTTCATGTTGTGGCGGAAGTGCTGCACAGGCAGCCGGAAGCACTCCGGGTATATCTGGTTCCTGTAATGGCAGCACTTCCTGGTATGGTGGAAGTGCTGCAGTCCATGGCTCTGGAACTATCCAGGTGCCCCACAGCTCTGTTTTTCCCATGCAATCCTGGAGAACTTCCATCTTGCATCCCAGGGTGGGAAATGCCCCTCTCCCAGTCCCCTGCTTCTCCGGGTCTTCCAGTGGGGCAAGGTCCCCGGCCGTCTATTACAATACTTACAAAAGATCATTTATTCTCACCTGATCTGCTACAGGGAAATCAGGCACCACAAATTCAATCTCTAGTCTACCCATTCTGTCTTTTGAGATTTTGTGCAACGATTTAATGTGACGTTGGATTGCAGCAACTACAGGGGATAACACTGCTCTCGGTGCCGGGTAAGGTCCTTGCTAGGGTCGTCCTCAATAGGATCTGTGATCACTTGCTCACCTACCAGCGACCGGAACAGTCTGACTTTACACCTAAGAAGTCTATCATCGACCGCATCCTGGCACTGAGGGTTCTCATGAAGCGCAAACATGAATATCAGCAGAGTTTCTTTGTAGCCTTTGTCGATTTTCATAAAGCGTTCAACTCGGTTGATTGAGCTGCCCTGTGGGACATCCTGAGGGTTCGTGGGATCCTCTCGAGATTGCTGGATATCGTGGCCGGCCTGTACACTGGTACTGTGAGTGCTGTGCAAAGTGGAGGCAGAACCTCTGCATTTTTCCCAGTTGATTCTGTTGTTCATTAGGAGTGTGTTGTTGCTCCTACTCTGTTCAATGCTTGTATGGACTGGTTGTTAGGCAAGGTCGTGGGGTCCAGCGGCTGTGTTGTTGAAGAAAGATTCATGGATCTTGACTTTGCTGACAATGCTGTGATCTTTGCGGAGTCAATGGAGACACTGAGCGAACGAGTCTGTGTGTCTGGGCTTGCGAGTGTCCTGATAAAAACCAACATCCAGGACCTTTAAGGACCTCTTGGGCACAGCCATCAGCAGTGTGTCTGTTTTCAGAGACAGTGTCGACCTTGTTGAGAGGTTTACTTACCTTAGTAGTGACATTCATGTCTCTGGTGACTCTTCCTATGAAGTCAGTAGACGGATTGAGAGAGAATGGGAGAGTCATGAGGTTGCTGGAAAGGGGTGTGTGGCGCTCCCGATATCTATGCAAAAGGACGAAGGTCCAAGTCTTTAGAGTCCTGGTGCTACCTGTCTTGCTATATGGTTGCTATCCAGTGACCTGAGATGAAGACTGGACTTCTTTGGTATTGTGTCTCTTCGAAGAATCCTTGGGTACCGTTGGTTTGACTTTGTGTCGAATGAGAGGTTGCTCATGGAGTCCCGAATGAGGCACATTACCTGCATTGTGAGGGAGCGTCAGTTACGGCACTACGGCGCGTTTCCCCGAGGGTGATCCGGCTCATAAGATCCTCATTGACCCAAGTCGCTGGACGAGGCCAAGAGGTCATCCACGTAACACCTGGCTGCAGCAGATAGAGGGTAATTTCTGGAGGGTGGGACTGGACCGCGTGTCTGCCTGGGGGGTTGTCAACTGGGATCCTGAGTTATTTCGTCGTGTAGTGGGTGCAGCAACGCACTATACCAGTGCATGCTATCCAACTTGACTTGACTATTCTTTAATATTATGGCCTAATCTTATTTGTTTTTCTTTTCTTGTAACTTTCTCTTTGACATTTTTAAAGCACTTTGAGCTACATTTTTGCATGAAAATCTGCTATAGAAATAAATGTTGTTGATGTTGTTACACTACAAATGTACAGCTATTAAAATTAGACGCTGACAATAACAAAATTAGCATCTGTTTGATGTGTTTAGTGTTCTTTTTTTAATTTTTTTTTTAGTTTTACAAAATCTTGAAAATAGACAAATATTTAACACAGAATATCCAGTCATTAGCACTTGGCAGACAAGTGCAGTGCAGTAAATGGCATAAAACGTTGGCAGTGTGAGTGAGGTTCCATTAATCTATTGTATTACATTGTACATTTATGTGGGCATATTAGACTTCTCCATGACAAAATATGAAATATGTAAGTTAGCAAGAGACAAAGCACGTATCCCAGCAATAGAAACAGTGCTCATTGACATTTAGGAGTACCAAGAAAAATAAGTTTTTAAAAAAGGACCCGTTCAAGCTGGTGAAGGAAATAGAGAAGTGTCTCACAGTTCAGTGTTAAAATTTTTCAGGATGCTTTGTTACATGTGCCAACTTCCCTCTGGGATTTCTGGCATTTACTTACTAAACCTACAAACATATGAGATACATAAATAAAGAGTCTGGATGTGTGCACAAGTGTGTCTTCTAATCAGTCCCATCAATCCTGGTTCCTGCCTGCTTTGAATAAAGTGCAGCCAGTGAGGTCTCTGTTCCACTCTAAGTTTAAAATGAAAGGAATTACTTTAATAATATCATAAATGTTACTTACCCCATATAGTTTGAAGTGGTTGCCAGCTCTTCAATTTAAAAAGTCAATCCCATGTGGCTTATGTTTCCTGCTCATGATGTGCGATGATGTTTCTGGAAGTATCTATCCACCTTGATGAAAGCATAAGTGTCTGTGTGGCTGTGTATCTGTGTGTCTGTCTGGTTGCTATGTCCCTGTCATTTCAACAGATGGCGCATCACAAACATTAACACTGCTTTTATTAATCCCATACCAAATGGCATATAACAGATGCATATGCATTTGTTTGTCATTCCAACAGGTGGCACATCACAAACATTTGTAATATGGGGGAAGATGCACCATCTGTTGGAATGGCAAATGCAATGCATTTTATTACTATGTGCATTTCAAAACACATTCCAATAGATGGTACACTGCAAACATTAATGGCTCATAGGAGCGCATCTGAATCATGGAGTTCCATCCTTAACCAAACTTAGGTCCAACTAAGCTGTCACCATATGGGAAAGTCAGGTTTTTATTGGTCTCCAATCAAGGGGCATCTTTTCTCTGCTGTGGGGACAAAGAAGACTATAATATTAGTGAAAGCCCCCCTTCAGACCCCAGCAGGGCATTGCTTATTTTAGATGAGCCTGGAATGGCTCTTGCATGACAGTGTATATCCATGCATTGCTTTGGGATTTCTCATTTTGGAATCAGAAAACATTCTAACGAATGTTGATCAATATTATCCTCGAAGTGAACACTGCTGCAAGCAAAATATGGTCTGCACCCTGGGGTGCTCCCATTTCCTACTGTTTTGATTCCTAGCTCTGCCATACCAGGTTTGTGCCCTGTTGCACCATCTTTAGTTAAAAAGCAACAATATGCCTTTTAGATATGTCTTTACTCTAATTATATAGAGTGCTTACAGTGCATGTGTTATTGACCACCACCATAAAACAGATGGTGCTTAGCTTCTTCAGTTGAGACATTTGGTGGCCTGAGGGTCAGTTCAGTTCAATTAGCATTCAGTTCCTAGAACTTAGAAGACATCCCCTTAGTGATTTCATGGAGGCAAAAAATGACCATGTATGTGGTGTTCGGTTCCATCCAGTCGGTGGCAGCAGAGAGGTTCTGTGTGTGCTCTTATTCTATAGTATAGGCAGGACTCTGTGGTGTTCCTGGTCGAAATACAGAATTTCAAAGGGCCTGAAACAGCCAAGAGAGGTAGTCATGGGCAGGGGTTTAAAAGGACCTTCCAGCCATGAGGCCAGGTAGCTTGGAAGAGATGCCAGAGGTGGCAAGAGAAGAAACAGGAGGCGTTTAGAGGCATGTAGTTGCGATGTATAGCTTGTAAGGGCGCTATGCACGCAGAATTATTAGACCCTGCATAAAGTACCTTGTAGGTAGGCATCATTTTATATTATTAGCTCTCTTATTGCTTACACTTCCTAGTGTGTCTATTTTTATAATACAAACTACCCCTTTTGTAAATTTCTTTTCTTGTTGGTTCGTATTTTAGGTTTGGGAATGGCTAAGAATGCCCCCCTACTGAACATTAACTGATGTGCCTTTGGAGTTATCTTCATATGACATGAAGAAATCCATTTATTATGCCAGTTAGGAGAACAAGAAGAAGTGCGGACACTCACCACCCATCTCTTCCCCAGACCGACTATCCTAGGTGATAATCTGCCAATATCCGTTAAAGTTCAGCATAAAGCAGCATAACCAGGAGACACATGTATCTTTATTGAGACAGAATAGAGAACCAAAAACAAGAAGGAAGCCTTATGTAAGGGTAGTAAGTATGGAAAATTATTTGGGACTAAATTAAATGAAATCCAATGTGCTAACCACATTGCAATGCAATGCATATGCATGTGGTGCATCTAATTTTGTCACTGTGTCATTGGGTCACAATTAAAAACATATCAACAAATGATTAGTTGATGTTGACTACAACGCAGAATTTAATTTCAGTTTTAATTTCATGCCCGTAGATCTCATGTCATAACTAAAAGCAAAGCAAACGTATTGCATTTCCCTTAGTGGCTGCTTCAAGTGTATTACATTTCATCAACGCGCTAATCATGTAATAAAATAAGTAATCAGTGTAATAAGAGGTGTCAACTGTTGCGGTAAAAGGGCTTTCAAGTCACAGACGTGTTCACCCAATGCTAAAAATGGCAGATGGGGAGTTGATAAGGCAGGAGGGATCTGCTGTCTCATTGAACAGGTGGAAGCTGTCGATGTAAATGATGATTTCATTCTGTGCCATGTCAACTGGTTGCTGCAATGGGCCAGTGGAAAAGAAACAGAAACAGAAGAAGAATTTCCAACTGCTACACTAATATCATTACAATGACTAATGTCCTGAAGAGCTGCCATACACCAGTAAGGCCCTAAATATGGTTTGAAAATTCCTGTAGATGGGAATTACAGTATCAGCTATTGTTAAAGTTCTTCACATTTCAATCAGGACTATCAGAAGAAGAATGAAACAATATGATATAATGCAAGCATGGTACATTATTTAGATAACTTAACTCAGTGAGACCTGAAGCATACTTCTCACCATTTCAGTTGATCATTCCACTTGACGAAACATATGCTTTCTGCCAGAACACAAAAAGGTTTAGAAGGAGAATGTTTCTTACCTCAATTGTTGAAAAGCCTTGCCCCAATTTATGATGCCGATTGGTCATTTGATTAAATTCAGTTTTGACATGATTGATGCATGGTCTTGAATTGAAATGAAATATGCTTGCAGCAGCCACTAAGCAAAATGCAATACGTTTGCTTTGCCTTTAATTATGACACATGATCTATGGATACATGAATTAAAATTTAGTACCCTTATTTATTAGATTTTGACACAAAAATTGTGTGCCATAGTGAAAAGCAATTGACCATTTGGTTGATATGTTTTTAATTATGACACAATAAAACTGTTCCAAAATTAAATATTCTACATGCATATGCAATCCAACATGTTGGATTGCATTGAATTTTGGAATGAATAATCTTCCATACGTGAGTTATTTTTTAAGACAGAGGATTTTACTGCAGTTGTAGTCAGATAAGTATTTCAAAGAGACAAAATTCTATTATATCACCAGAGGGTCAAAACTCTGCTCTACGGCTAAGGATCTGTGCTGGTATGTGGAAGGTTGCCAATTCAAATCCCGTTACTTTCAGAAGGGATCCTACTTCATTGGGGCTCCTGGAGAGGTGTACAATGGCTGACACTGATCTCTGACCCCCAATGTCATACGAAAAGACAATTTGCCCTCATTGATTAATAAAGTATATCAAATCTTCTTCTTCTTCTTTCGGCTGCTCCTGTTAGGGGTTGCCACAGCAGATCATCTTCTTCCATATCTTCTGTCCTCTGCATCTTGTTCTGTTACACCCATCACCTGCATGTCCTCTCTCACCACATCCATAAACCTTCGCTTAGGCCTTCCTCTTTAACTCTTGCCTGGCAGCTCTATCCTTGGCATCCTTCTCCAAATATACACAGCATCTCTCCTCTGCACATGTCCAAACCAATGCAATCTCTCCTCTCTGACTTTGTCTCCCAACCATCCAACTTGAGCTGACCCTCTAATGTCCTCAATTCTAATCATGTCCATCCTCGTCACACCCAATAAAAATCTTAGCATCTTTAACTCTGTCACCTCCAGCTCTGATCTCCTGCTTTCTGGTCAGTGCCACCGTCTCCAACCCATATAACATAGCTGGTCTCAGTACTGTCCTGTAGACCTTCCCTTTCACTCTCGCTGATACCTGTCTGTCACAAATCACTCCTGATACTCTTCTCCACCCATTCCACCCTGCCTGCACTCTCTTTTTCACCTCTCTTCCACAATCCCCATTACTCTTTACTATTGATCCCAAGTATTTAAACTCATCCACCGTCGCCAACTCTACTCCTTGCATCTTCACCATTCCACTGACCTCCCTCTCATTTACACACATGTATTCTGTCTTGTTCCTACTGACCTTCATTCCTCTCCTCTCTAGAGCATATCTCCACCTCTCCAGGGTCTCCTCAACCTGCTCCCTACTATCACTACAGATCACAATGTCATCAGCAAACATCATAGTCCACGGGGACTCCTTTCTAATGTTGTCTGTCAACCTGTCCATCACCATTGCAAATAAGAAAGGGCTCAGAGCTGATCCCTGATGTAATCCCACATACAGAATGTATCTGTTACTCCTACCGCAGACCTCACCACTGTCACACTTCCCTCGTACATATCCTGTACAACTCTTACGTACTTCTCTACCACTCCCGACTTCCTCATACAATACCACAGCTCTTCTTGAGGTACCCTGTCATATGTTTTCTCCAGGTCCACAAAGACGCAATGCAACTCCTTCTGGCCTTCTCTAAATTTCTCCATCAACATCCTCTGAGGAAGCATTGAATCTGTTGTGCTCTTTCTTGGCATGAAACCATACTGCTGCTCACTCACTTCTTAACCTAGCTTCCACTATTCTTTCCCATACCTTCATGCTGTGGCTCATCAATTTTATCCCCCTGTAGTTACTACAGTCCTGCACATTCCCCTTATTCTTAAATATCGGCACCAGTACACTTCTTCTCCACTCCTCAGGCATCCTCTCACATTCCATGATTCTATTAAACAATCTGGTTAAAAACTCCACTGCCATCTCTCCTAAACACCTCCATGCTTCCACAGGTATGTCATTTGGACCAACGGCTTTTCAATTCTTCATCCTCTTCCTAGCTGTCCTTACTTCCTCCTTGCCAATCCATTGCACTTCCTGATTCACTATCTGCCCATCATCTAACCTTCTCTTTCCCTCATTCTCTTCATTCATCAACCACTCAAAGTACTTTTTCCATCTGCTCAACACACTCTCTTCATTTGTCAGTACATTTCTATAATTATCCTTTATCACCCTAACCTGCTGCACATCTTTCCCAGCTCGGTCCCTCTGTCTAGCCAATCGGTACAGGTCCTTTTCTCCCTCCTTAGTGTCCAACCTCTCATACAACTCATCATATGCCTTTTCTTTTGCCTTCGCCGCCTCTCTCTTCACCTTGCGCCTTATCTCCTTGTACTCTTGTCTACTTTCTGCATCTCTCTGACTATCCCACTTCTTCTTTGCCATCCTCTTCCTCTGTATACTCTCCTGTATTTCCTCATTCCACCACCAGGTTTCCTTTTCCTCCTTCCTCTTTCCAGATGTCATGCCAAGCACCCTTCTTGCTGTCACCCTTACTACATCTGCTGCAGTTTCCCAGCTGTCTGGTAACTCTGCACTGCCACCCAGTGCCTGTCTCACCTCCTCCCTAAACTCAACCTTGCAGTCTTCCTTTTTCAACTTCCACCATTTGATCCTTGGCTCTGCCCTCACTCTCTTCCTCTTCTTGATCTCCAACATCATTGTGCAGACAACCATCCTATGCTGCTTAACTACACTTTCCCCTGCCACCACTCTGCAGTCTTCAATATCCTTCAGATCAATTCTTCTGCACAGGATGTGATCTACCTGTGTGCATCTTCCTCCACTCTTGTACGTAACCCTATGTTCCTCATATTGATTGTCCGCATATTGATTTGGCAAAATTTTACACCGGAGACCCTTCCTGGCGTAACCCTCCCCATTTATCCGGGCTTGGGACCTGCACGAAGAAACACACTGGTTTGTGCATCCCCTGTGGCTGGGTTAATAAAGTATATCAAATAAAAACACAAAATAGAAACCAAGTTGAGGCAAAACCAGGGTGTCAAAATCAAGACTCTTATATTGCAAAGAAGCTCCTGTGCCGCACTAATATTTATTTTTGAGTCTTTGTCACATAACAACCAGGAAAGATCCAATAGAAATCCATTATCTACCAATAGCAGATTCTAAAATGATGACAGGAGACACTTAAAATTTAAATAAAAATTCATAAAAATTGCAAACCAAGAAATACAACTGATATATGTTGTCACATATGTACAAATGGGAGATGGTTTACAGGAGTTGGCACTTTCATTTAATGCTTTCTCTTCTTGTCCCTCTGCAACCTGCCAATCAATGACCTCGTTTCCAGTCTCCGAAACCCGCGCACCAATGAAGTCATTTCCGGTGTCCAGGACACTCCTACAGATGACATCACTTCCAGTTCCGGCCTCCTCTGAACTCTCCTCTTCCAGTTGCCACCATCTTTATATCTCAGATCCACCTTTGTTAGTTAGTTCTGTTTTGGATTTCTGTCTGTAAAGAAGTGCTTATTTTGCCATCTTTTCTCGACAGTTTTTTCAAGTATACAGAGTGGCCATCCCCAAACCTTTTTTGTGACTCTCCTGTCCTTATCACCATATATGTTAATAATGCCCAGAAATTTAGCTTGCAAAATATTAAAAATCTTATAACCTAAAAAATTATCCTAAGTACAAATAAACTTTATAACCTACCAAAATGGGCTTCCTAATGTTTTAACACCATTGAGTACAGATGCTAGTAAAGAATCATTTCAGAGGGACAATTTATTGAATAAATAGCAGTTGATTTTGTATCGCGCCATTACAGGACAGTGGCAAATCTATAGGCAGTGCAGGTTGGAAAGAACTGAGAGCCATGGGGCTGGGGGGCCCACAGTGACTTCATGGTTGTTTAGTAAGACTTGATTATAGATGCCTGCCTACTTGAAATTGGAATGAAAAGGTTAATGGTGTTCTTCCCACAACTCCATAAAGCTTAATTATGACTATTGACCTTTAATACAGCTTACTGCATATGCTTGATGTATCTCATTAATGGTGGTCTTTGGTAAATTGGATTTAACTTTTTTTTTTTTTTTTTTTTTAACAGTAGAGCATCATGGATCTTAAGTTACATCACTGTGGCTAAATCCAACCTAATAGCACAAAGAAACTGAAAACTGCCTCTATCAATGTTTGCAATGTCAACACCCAGAGAAAAGAAGCGTACAGCACATTGTGGTTGCACAATTATCTTATCATTGCTTTCTTCTTAAAAGGTTTGTCGTAGTTTATGTGATTATTATGTTCTTATACAAGTTGTGCATTTCTTTTTCACATGGACCTCTAAACTATCCCTAGTATCTCAGTGGCTTTAACTTTTGTTCTGACTTTCAATGTCTTTCCAATAAGGTTCAAAACATGCTAGACCTGTAGAGCAGCATGACTAATAGTTAATTGAGGGAAAATAAAAATGAATGACTAGCTGTCAAATCTCAATGCCAGTGTGTAAAGCACGCTGAGTGAAAAAAGTCAACCAAGTTAATGATGAGATTTAATTCTGTTTATTTGACACCCACTAAAGAAACATGCATAAATGAGAGTGAAAATCAATAGGATCCCAAGTCCTTTGTACTGCCTGTTTCCTCTTCACAAAGAATGCACTCATTGAGCAGTGTTATCAGTAACAATAAATAAACCCTTTATAGTTAATTAAGGTCAGCAATTTTGGTAGATGAGTATTATGGCTTAAAAGAAAATTTATTTGTCACAGACTAATAATAGAAATTGGAATTTCTAGTTGCCTTCCTGTACTACTGCTTTTCATTTTTCTTTGTGTTCAAATTTTTATTGCAGTACAAACACTTTAAATCTTCTCCTTTCGGCTGATCCCGTTAGGAATCATCACAGTGGATCATCTTGTTCCATATCTTCCTGTCCTCTGCATCTTGCTCTGTTACACACACTACCTGCATGTCCTCTCTTGCCGCATCAAAAAATCTCCTCTTAGGCCTTCCTCTTTTACTCTTCCCTGACAGCTCTATCCTTAGTGTCATCCTCCCAATATATGTAGCACCTCTTCTCTAAACATGTCCAAACTCTGACTTTGTCTCCAAACCGTTCAAACTGAGCTGAACCTCTCATGTACTCATTTCTAATCCTGTCCATCCTCGTCACACTCAATGCAAATAATAGCATCTTCAACTATGCCATCGGCTATGTCTCCTGTCTTATTGTCAGTGCCACCGTCTCCAACCCATATAACATAGCTGGTCTCACTACCATCTTGTAGACCTTCCCTTTCACTCTTGCTGGTACCTGCCTGTCACAAATCACACCTGACATTCTTCACTTCCCACTTCACCCTACGTGTACTCTCTTCTTCACCTCTCTTCAATACTTACCTTTACGTATCTCCAACTCTCCAGGGTCTCCTCAACCTGCTCCCTACTCTTGATACAGATCACAATGTCATCTGCAAACAGTCCACGGGAACTCCTGTCTAGTCTCCCCTGTCAACCTGTCAATCATCATTGCAAATAAGAAAGGGCTCAGAGTCAATCCCTAATGTAATCCCAGCTCCACCTTGAAAGCATCTGTCACTCCTACCGCAGACCTCACCACTGTCACACTTTCCTCGTACATATCCTGTACAACTCATACATACTTCTCTGCCACTCCCGACTTCCATATACAATACCACAGCTCCTCTCTAGGCACCTTGTCATATGCTTTCTCCAAGTCCACAAAGACACAATGCAACTCCTTCTGGCCTTCTCTATACTTTTCCGTCAACATAAACAAAAATGCTACTCGCTAATCATCACCTTCCTTTTTAACCTAGCTTCCACTATTCTTTCCCATAACTTCATGCTGTGGCTGAACATTTTTATCCCTTTATAGTTACTACAGTCCTGCACATCCCCCTTATTCTTAAATATCGGCACCAGTACACTTCTTCTCCACTCCTCAGGCATCCTCTCACTTTCCAAGATTCCATTAAACAATCTGGTTAAAAACTCCACTGCCATCTCTGCTAAACACCTCCATGCTTCCACAGATATGTCATCTGAACCAACGGCTTTTCAATTCTTCATCCTCTTCCTAGCTGTCCTTACTTTCTTCTTGCCAATCCATTGCACTTCCTGATTCACTATCTGCCCATCATCTAACCTTCTCTTTTTCTCATTCTCTTCATTCATCAACCACTCAAAGTACTTTTTCCATCTGCTCAACACACTCTCCTCATTTGTCAGTACATTTCTATAATTATCCTTTATCACCCTAACTTGCTGCTCATCCTTCCCAGCTCGGCCCCTCTGTCTAGCCAATCGGTAGAGTGCCTTTTCCCCCTCTTTAGTGTCCGAACTTTCATACAACTCATCATACCCCTTATCTTTATCCTTCACCACCTCTCTCCTCACCATATGCCTTTTCTCTCGTTGTACTCTTGTCTACCTTCTTCATATCTCTGACTATCCCACTTCTTCTTAGCCAACCACTACCTCTGTACACCCTCCTGTACTTCCCCATTCCACTACCAGGTTTCTTTGTTCTCCTTCATCTATCCAGATGTCATACCAAGAACCCCTCTAGCTGTTTCTGTTACCACTATATAATGCTATAGTTGCCCAGCTATTTGGTAACTCTTCACTTCCACCGAGTTCCTGTTTCACTTCCTCTCTGAACTCAACCTTGCAGTCTTCCTTTTTCAATGTCCACCAATTGATCCTTGGCTCTGCCCTCACTCTCGTCCTCTTCTTGATCTCCAACGTCATCTTACAGTCCACCATCCTATGCTGCCTAACTACACTTTCCCCCGCCACCACTTTGTAGTCTTCAATCACCTGCAGGTTGACCCTACTGCATAGGATATAATCCACCTGTGTGTATCTTCCTCCACCCTTGTACGTTACTCTGTGTTCTTCCCTCTTCTTAAAATACGTATTCACCACAGCCATGTCCATCCTTTTCTTAAAAACCACTGCCATCTGAACTTCTTCATTTGTCTCCTTGACACCATACCTATTCATCTCCCCTCTGTTCCCTTCACCAGCATGTCCATTGAGATCTGCTCCAATCACTACTCTCTCTCCCTTGGGTACATGCTTCACTACTTCATCCAACTCACTCCAGAAATCTTCTTTCTCATCCATCGCACACCCAACTTGTGAGGCATATGCACTAATACCATTCATCATCACACCTTCAATTTCCAACTTCATAATCAACACTCTGTCTGACAGTCTTTTCACTTCCAAAACACTCTTGAGATACTGTTCCTTCAGGATAACCCCTACTCCATTTTTCCTCCCATCCACACTATGGTAGAACAATTTGAATCCGCCTCCAATACACCTGGTCTTACTCCCCTTCCATCTCATCTATTGAATGCACAACATATCAACCTTCCTTTTCTCCATCGTATAGGCTAACTCTCCCCCCTTACCAGTTATACTACTAACATTCAAAGTTCCTACACTGTCTTCCACTCTCCTGCCTCTGGACACGCCTTCCCCCTCTTCTTCTACCTTTGGCCAACAGTAGCCCAATTTTCTCCAGCACCCTGTTGACTAAGCTGTGTGGTCATTGTTAAACTGCGTCTCGATCTGGTATGGAAATCTGTATTGGTGTCTGAATATTAATGAGGCAAAATTTTACACCGTATGCCCATCCTGACCTATTCCTCCAGGCTTGGGACCTGACCTTAAACCCAGACCTTAATCCAATTGAAAATCTGTGTGGTGACCTGAAGAGAGCCATGTACAGGAGATGCCCTCGTAATTTGACAGATCTGGAAATATTTTGCAAGGAGAAGTGGGCAAAAATCGCCAAGTCCAGCTGTGACAAACTGATAGACTCATACCCAAAAATGACAGAGTGCTGTAATAACTGCAACCAGGTTTTTGTAGGATTTTTCTTCCTTTTTTTCACTAAACATTTTCTGATTTTTTTCACCTTCTTTGTACAGTTTGCAGTTTTGCAATAAAGGTGGAATAAGTTCTGACAGGATTTAGTTTGGTTTCACTCTTTTATTGCACAAAATCTGTGATTTTGGCAGGGGTGTGTAGCTTAAGGCCATGTCTGTGATGAATTACATAACACAGCAACAAAAGTAAAATAGGCTTCTGTCCATATAATTGTAAACTTGATTAAACGGAATTAATGGATAGGTCATTTTGTTTTAATTATCTAGCTAAATGAAATAAATTAATATAAAATTTGTAAATTACGCCAAGATTGTTAATGAAAGTCTGTTACCAAGAAGAGAATCATTTATACTGTTACCCGACAGGCTGGTCCTGGGCCAGACTGAAGAAAACCCCTCACTTCACTTCTCTTAGCTTCACGTCACTCCATTCTGATCCCTAGAGTAGTTTATTTAGTAAAATGTTTAAAGAAAATGGGCTACCTATAATAAATGTGATACAGTATAATTATTTCCTTTAAGGAAAATGTAAGAATTTAATTACAATATATTGCATTAATACTTGGAACCCGAGGGATAAAATGCGCCCCAAGGCTAAGGAGGTTATAGAATTCCATTATTTATCCTGAGAACCATTAAAGAATATAAAGTTTAAACAAATCTTCAGAGCCTGTAATTTCTGAGATTTTATTCAATCATTTTTTCATTATATATTTCAAGGAATCTTTGGAAATGTTATATAGTGTGTTATATAATATATCTTAATATCACTCAATCAGATTTTAGGAGAAATCCCTGAAAATTCTTAGAAAGATTTAATCCATTCTCTGTATGCAGATGTATTAAAGCTGCTAGATCTTGCCTTGACATGACAGCCAAATGAAAAATGAACATTTCACAAAATTAAATTCATTGTACAATTTTGCCTTATTTTATGGTTTGTGTTATTTGCAGGATAAAACCAAGGTCATCTGCCATGCTAAAGGTAAATGTTTCTTCTCTCATTATTATTATTTCTGGAAAGCCAAATATAAGCTCTGTTCATTTTGTAGCATTCCTTGCTTTCAAAAGCTGCACTGAAGGGCTCTCCCACTAATGTGAGGTTTGTTCAGACACACGCTGTCTCTACCCCCTGTGTACATTACACTACATTCATATGTCAAATTAATACACGGACCTGACACTAATTAACTATCCGTGCCCTCTGCCAACAGTCGCCCCCCTCCTGGCTCAGAGATACTTTCAGCATGCAGCAAATATTCTTTTCATAATTATTAATGTGCTTCTATCATCGGAAAGGAATGCAAATGTCAAGTATATACTCAGATGTAATATTATGTGTGGTCTTCTCAGTGTATTCTTACAAGTTACTTTTTGTTAACTAAAAAGTAAGGCACACTTTAGGTTTTGTTTGACCACACAAACTTATTTTTCATTCCTTAACTCATCATCAGTTTATTCTAGTAAAACAAACAGTCTACTGAGTAATATGCAAATACACATACTTTTCATACAGTGGATTTAGAAAATATTCAGACCCTTTCACTTTTTTTATATATTGTTAATGGTTTTAGCTTGGTGATAAAATCATTAAAATTCATTTTTTTCCTCATTAAACAATATCAGATACCCCAGAATGACCAAATGTGAAAAGGATTTTAAAATTTTTGGTAAATTAAATATAATAAGAAATACATTTGAAAATTACTTAAACAAAAATAATATACAGTGGAACCTCGGTTTGCGAGCATAATTCGTTCCGGAAACGTGCTCGTAGTCCAAAGCACTCGTATATCAAAGTGAATTTCCCCATAAGAAATAATGGAAACTCAGATGATTTGTTCCACAACCCAAAACTATTCATATAAAAATGATTAACACAAAATATAAAGTAAAAATACATAAAACAAATTAATCTGCACTTTATCTTTGAAAAGAATCATGGCTGGTGTGACTGAGTTTCTAAACTCTTGTGGGATTGTACCCAACGGGACGACACGTGGAAGAGTGTCCCAAAGCAATTGCAGTCTCCCAGCGCTGTAGCAGTTCGCCGTAAAAGCGAATCCGAAAAGATCGCAGACATTCTATAAGCGCCTGTCGTCGATGGGTGATACAAGGAACAAGGAACATTATAAATGTGCAGGGCCCTGCCTGACTGCTGTGTCTGTGTATAAATAACCGTGCTGTTACTGTTTCAAGCTGAATAAAGCTGGTTTTGCTAAAGTACTGAGACTCAGCTTCGTGTTTAGGGTGCACATCACGCACACACACGCGTGCGTGAGCACACACGCACACATACACAAGAGCGCGGGCGTGCACACACACATACACACACACGCGAGCGAGCACACACACATACTAACGCAAACACGCGCGCGCGCACACAGTCACAATGCTAATGCTGTAGTAAACAGTATACGCTCGTATGGATGTTGACTATATGAGTGAAGCACGCCAACTCAGACGGAGAATAGGAGACGATTGCCCACAATCCCGCAGCGAGAGAGAGAGAGAGAGAGAAGAACCATCAGCTCAGTTGAGATCACATGATGCTCAGCAGACAAAGCGTATACATACTACTCGTACTGCAAGACCTCACTCGTTAATCAAGTCAAAATTTATTAAAAATTTTTGCTCGTCTTACAAAACACTCGTAAACCAAGTTACTCTCAAACCGAGGTTCCACTGTACTATGTAACAGCCGGTCCAATTTTTTAGATTTTTTTTCTAGAACTAGAAGCTGCTGGCATCGGAGGTAAACTGGATCTCTAGTCTGTTAATCGGATGGAGATAAAGAGTGAAGATAAGAGGATGAAGTGAGGGCATCAGTGGAGTCCATCGGGGTCTGTCCTGGGGCCCCCCATTACTTTTTCTGATTTATATTAATAACACTGATTATAATTGCAGATGACAATAAAATTGGAGGGATGGCAGACACTGAGGAAGTAGCAAAAAGACCTGTAGAGGGTTCAGAACTGGACAATCACATGCAAAATGAAGTTTAATGTAGACAAGTGCAAAGTGCTACATATGAGCAAAGTTAATGTCAATAAAACAGTAAGTACAAGATGGAAGATACTGTCCAATAGGAGGCAACCACTGAAAAGGATTTAGAGGTTAATCTTGGCTTAACATTTTCATTGACTAAGCAATGTACAGAAGCAATTAAAACGGCATATAAAATGTTCAGTTATACCATTAAAAACTGCTGAATTTAAGTCAAGGGACGTTATGCTCAAACTATAATGCACTCATAAGACCACATCTAAAATACTAGGTGCAGTTTTGGGCATCACCACAATTCAAGAAAGACATAGCAGCACTTGAAGCTGTGCAGATGAGAGCAACCTAGTGCATCATGGGACTTAAGGGCATTTTTAGTGGAGGACTTCTGAAGCTCTCTTATTTGAGTTTTATGTTTTAATTAGAGCATAAGAGCATAGAACATAAGGAATTTGTCACACAACATAATTCAGTTCATCAAGTCTGTTTGTTTAGCTAATACCTAAACTGTCCCAATATCTCATCCAGATTCTTCTTAAAGGTTGTTAAGGTTTCTGCTTCAACTCCATGTCTCGGTAGTTTGTTCCAGAATCTTAAAGAAGTGCTTCCTGGCTTCAGTTTTAAATGGATTTCCCCTTCATTTCCACTGAAGTCCTTAAGTATGGGATTCACCCTTAAGCTGAAAGAATGTTGCTGGATTTAGATAAACAAACAGGCTTGCTGGACTGAATAATGTCCTCTCATTCGACACATTTCTTATGTTCTAATCTGTCCAAAATAGCACTCTATCAATCAAGCATTTAGGGTAAAGGGGCTCCCTTCTGACTGGAGTGTGCCAAGTGACATTTAAAGGACTCTAAGAGAATCTTGGAAAAGATTCTCTGGTCTTCTTCTTCTTCTTCTTCCAATGCTGTTCCTATTTTTATTTGGAGTTGCTATTCTTTTTTTTAATTAAATTTCTCCAGTAGGGGTTTCTGAGTGATGTTTACGGCCCGATGTCTTTCCTGATGCCATCCCTCCCCATTTATCTCTGCCTGAAAGAAACAAAAATTAAGCTCTTTGGGCAGAACTCCTAGCACTATGCTGGATGAAGACCAGACACGGCTCATCACCTGCCTAATACCATCCCTACAGTGAAGTATGATGGTGGCAGCATTATGATATGGGGGTACAGGGGCAGGGAAACTGGTCAGAATTGAGAGAAGGAAAAACACAGCTTAAAGAAAACCTGCTCCAGAGTGCACTGGGGCAACAGTTCACCTTTCAGCACAACAGTAAGCTGAGGATACAGTCACAACATTGCTGGAGCCCAGCCATTACCCAGATTTCAACCCTGTAGAACATCTGTGGAGAGATCTGAAGATGGCACTTGAGAAAATCTGCCAGGAAAAATGAGATCCACGTGCACAAAGCTTGTATAGACTTACCAAGAAGACTCAAAGCTGGAAATGTTGCCAAAGGGGCTTCTACAAAGTACTGAATTAAGTGTCTGAATGCTTATATGAAAGAACAATTTCAGGTTTTGATTTTCAGTACAGGGCGGCATGGTGGCGCAGTGGGTAGTGCTGCTGCCTTGCAGTTAGGAGACCCGGGTTCACTTCCCGGGTCCACCCTGCGTGGAGTTTGCATGTTCTCCCAAAGTCCAAAGACATGCAGGTTAGGTGCATTGGCCATCCTAAATTGTCCCTAGGGTATGCTTGTTGTGTGGGTGTGAGTGTGTGTGTGTGTCCTGCGGTGGGTTGGTGTCCTGCCCAGGATTTGTTCCTGCCTTGCGCCCTGTGTTGGCTGGGATTGGCTTCAGCAGACCCCCGTGACCCTGTAGTTAGGATATAGTGGATTGGATAATGGATGGATGGATTTTCAGTACATTTCTAAAACTTTCTAAAACACATTTTCACTTTGTCATTATGGGTTATTGTTGGTCAAACATGGCAAATGTGTCCATTTAAAATTCAAACTACTACACAATATATGAGCAGAAATCTCTGAGTTGTTTCTGAATTCACCGTACATCCATTTCTTGTTCCTTTTCTTTGTTTAATGTCCTGCAGCGAGATCGGGTAAAGTTGGATTCTTGGAAGACTAATTGGTACAAGTTGAGATTGATGATGTAGCACATCAGATAGAGTGGGCACTTTTGTGGTATGGATATCACTTAAAATAGCAAAATGGTTAAAATAGAAAAAATTCACATTGAACACTTTATTTAATATAGACATTTTCTTTAATATTTTTAACAATGATAATATTGCATTAATACTGTTTAAATGTTTGTGAGATGAGAAATATACGGTATTAAAAATGGAAGCGAGATAAAGCTGGATAGATTATATCTGATATTTAGTGTCAGTCATAATAATAATAATTCTTTGCATTTATATAGCGCTTTTTTCACTACTCAAAGCGCTCAGCAATTGCAGTTCAAGGCCCCAACAGAGCAGAGTCTCTTTTGGCATTTGCGGGATTCAAACTGGCAACCTTCCGATTGCCAGTGCAAATCCCTAGCCTCAGAGCCACCACTCCACATCGATAAATACAGCAGTTTTTCCTCATTATACTTTTCTGATCCAGTCTACTATTACAGCTGTCAATATCATAATTGTTTAATAATACATGTGCCTAAATGAATTAAGCCAATTTTCATGTCATGTTCGAATACTTCTTTCAGTAGGGGAGCATTTTCTCCTCCGCACAACAAACAATATTTATTAATGGGCTGTTGTGAATTTCAGCTTCATGCCCATACTCTGTCAAAGCAGTCAGGGGTTTACCTCCTCATTAACAGGATTGCCTTGTTTAATAACTGAAGGCACTTCTGTCATTGAGCTGAGAGTTAATCAATAAAGCGTTTTAAGTCACTTGTTTCTGCTCTCCTGAGTGTTATATATTTTTATGTATTTCACTTAGGAGTGAACCCCCAAATGATCAATTAATGCTTAAATATATCTGAAATGTCATAACTGATGAACCAGAGTATTGGATTTCTTATGATAAATCTAATTAGGTTTCGAACCCTGAAGGTTGTGTAGAGCATGTGTGAGTTTTCTATTGCAGATGAGTCAAACGCAAACCCCGAAGACAAATGAACTGTGCAAAATACTTATTGATTTTTGAATCATAAGTGACCTTACATAGGGAAATATTGAGCTAGGATTTGCTGCTCAACAAAGACATGAGTGCTGTGTAAAGACTAGACAGACGTTGCTATGAAATTACACACTTTGCTAAATATGTGCATTTAAAAAATAGAAAATTGCAAGTAATTTGACTTGACAGTTGTCCATTGTTACAGTGGCGCTCATATCATTGGAGGGTGCAGAATCAAAACCAAAAAAGGATTATTATTCAAAATATAAGCAGTGTGTATTTCCATTTTTTAATCCTTAGAATGTTCTATGGAAAAATTTGTGAAGGTTGTTCATGTAAGGTGTAAAAAAGTTGAAAAATGCTAGTTATTTACGTTTTATGAATGTTTTACAAAATATTAGTGCATAATCTATGGGAAGTTCCAATAACTCCCATAAATTGAATAGAATTGGCATATTCTAACTATTTCTAGCCTCTCTGACTAAACATTATTCTCAGTTAGCGAACTGCCTTGCCATGCGTAAGGTGTAGAGGGCACGTGGTTTTATACCATGCGTTGCGTGCCTTGAATGTTTTGTGTGCCAAGTAACATGAAAGTGCTTAACTGTTTCAGGACTAATGTCGACTTTTGTCAAAATTCAGGAGTAGAGGACTGTAATCAGCTATAAACTGCAACAAAACTCACCCTTACGTTTTAGTTTGACTCTCTTTGCTAGAAGGAAAGTTACATAGCTTTGTTGATTGAACCTCGATTGCCTACACGTGCCTGAGTAGCGAAGAGCAAACAACCTCTAAAATGGTGCCGACATCTGGCGATAGACCAAAGCAAATGTACAAAGCAAAATACTCCACAGACGTTATATATAATTTCGTTGAACAGGACTGTGACTTGTCGGACTCCGAGTTTGATGCAAGTGAACTGGAGATGGATATCAAAAATGAAAGTGAGGTACCAGAATCATCTGATTGGTCCTCAGCTGATCGTGGTGCTGATCACTTTCATGTAGCTGTTGCCCTAAAACAGCGTTTGCCTGGGATGACCACCACTTATGATGACAAGAGGTACAAACCATATTGCGTCACACTGAGACCACTACCGCCACTCATCTGCTGTGCGAAGACAGCCAGGCAGCTGGCTCACCATGCATTCCTGCTGATCATCGAGGGGCCCCCACACAGTCACTGCCACTAGAGATGCTGAACATACGCCAACAGCAGCCACAGCACATAACAACAGACGTTTTATGTTGACTTATGTGTGAAACTAGTGCTTTGTGTGCTTTCCAGAAAACTGATTTTCTGGGAAAAATATTCAGCCCTCAACGAGTTAATTGAATGTGCTGCACCGTACATTTTAAGCATACAGAAGAAGAACTAAAGAATCTTTAAGCATAGAAACAACTAAAGTTTTACAAGAAAAGCTAAGTTTAGAGAAGATACATTTTTTCTATTTTTTTTTACTTTTATTCTACGTATGTAACAACTTTTTTCTTTATTCTTGTGTGGGTTGTTGCTTTGAATTTTTCACTAAATATTTTAAAACAAACTTTTGGACTGAGAGATTGCTTTCGGCACGTGTTTTACCCGAGCTTGAACCCACATTACACTCTCGTAGCAACAACCCAGTAAATAAAATAATCGAAAAGCAAGAAACAAAGAAGAACTCACCACCTCCATGACAGCATTCAATGAACCGCAAGGGACTGTACATTTACCTCAGCCTTTATCCTTTATAAGGCTAAGGGTAGTCCCTTGCTGTTACTGCCTCTTGGGGGACAACCTACAAAACACAATAAACATTGGCATAAAGAAACTAAATAATCAACACTGTTAACATAAAAAATGAACAAAATAATCATAAAAAGAAATTGAACTCCAACCTTAGGTTGACCCTGGCTTAAACACAACACATTTACCTCAGATCACATCAGCACTGAATTTCACTGTTACCCTTGGAAAAGCAAACAAAAAATGTCTACTACTACCTAAACAAAAATATAGTCTATACTAATACCTTTACACAATGTTACAAAATAAAAATGCAAGTTTTGGACGGATTTTCCTACCACAGTCAAACACCAAATGATGGAATTTTTCAAGGAACAATGATTCTTGCATCTCTTGCAAGAATCTGTGTTAGAGAACACTGAAGATATTTTGGTGACTTGTGGTGGCGCGGTCTTACCTGTGTTTGAACTTGCTTTACACTCCTGCGGCTACACATAATCTTCCAAAAGCATATACTGAAAAACATAAGCAACAGAAATGTCATAAAATAATTCCGTAATAGTTGGGTGAATATTTTAGGTAGGGAGTCAATTAGGTTCCATAACATAATGGCTACTGGTGTCATAGATTATTTCAGACGTATGAATGCTAAAGAAAGGAAAGGAAAACAGAATGGTAGCAAAACTGGTCATTATGAAAAATTTCCTCCATCCCCGCCAAGAGGCGCTTTAATGGAGTCACAGGCTCATTCTGCTAAGAAACACCTCCGGGCTGCTATCAGGCAATTCAATGTTTCCTCCTGATATCTCAGACTATATACTTAAACCAGGGGTCTCAAAGTCTGGTCCTGGAGGGCCCCAGTGGCTGCAGGTTTTCATTCTAACCATTTTATTAATTAGTGAAAAGTTTCGTTGCTAATTAATTTCCTTTGAATTAATTGTAATTGACTTGCTCTTGAAGACTCAGACCCTTTAATTGTTTCTTTTTCCTTAATTGGCTGTCAAACAATACTGAGATACAAAATGAGCAAAAACATGACCAGCAAACTGTGTCCATCATACAATACCTGAAAATAAAGAAAGATGACGGTCTCAGGAATGTTAATCTGCTCAGGTCCAAAAATATTTTAACAGAGCTCTTAGAAAAGAGAAAATCAACAATTTCAGAAATGTATGCGATTGCACAATGATAGCAGCAGCAAGCCATGAAATTAAAGAAAGGGTTTAATTAACAACAAGAATCGCCGCCTAAATAAGCAAATGGTAGGATTGAAATTGGTTGGAGTTTGAGGACCCGACATAGTTGATCTTCTGTTGGCTCCCTCACTTCACATTTCATTTCATGTTTGGGTGTCATTTAAGGAAAGAAATGAAGCAATTCAGAGGAATGATGCGGAAATTCAGGGGAACAAATCTTAAAAAACAAGTTAATTCAAATGAATTCAAAAGAAGTTAATTAGCAGCAAAAACAGGTCACCAATTAAGAAAAGGGTTAGAATGAAAACCTGCAGCCACTGTGGCCCTCCAGGACTGGAGTTTTAGAACCCTGACTTAAACGCTTTAAGTACACTTGCATTCATTTTACTATTCTTGCACCATTTGTATAATTATTATTTATTTATTTATTTATCTATCTTTCTATTGACTAATTGCATTATTTGTCCAGTGAGTCTTTGTTTTTATGTTTCTGCTGCTGTATGCATATAAATTTACCCTTGGGATTAATAAAGTTTTATCTTCCTCTTCTTCTTTTGGCTGCTCCCATTAGGCGTTGCCACAGCGGATCTTCTTCCATATCTTTCTGTTCTCTGCATCTTGCTCTGTTACACCCATCACCTGCATGTCCTCTCTCACCACATCCATAAACCTTCTCTTAGGCCTTCCTCTTTTCCTCTTCCCTGGCAGCTCCATCCTTAGCATCCTTCTCCCAATATACCCAGCATCTGTCCTCTGCACATGTCCAAACCAACACAATCTCGCCTCTCTGACTTTGTCTCCCAACAGTCCAACTTGAGCTGACCCTCTAATGTCCTCATTTCTAATCCTGTCCATCTTTGTCACACCCAATGCAAATCTTAGCATCTTTAACTCTGCTACCTCCAGCTCTGTCTCCTGCTTTCTGGTCAGTGCCACCGTCTCCAACCAATATAACATAGCTGGTCTCACTACCGCCCTGTAGACCTTCCCTTTCACTCTTGCTGATACCCGTCTGTCACAGATTACTCCTGACACTCTTCTCCACCCATTCCACCCTGCCTGCACTCTCTTTTTCACCTCTCTTCCACAATCCCCATTACTCTGTACTGTTGATCCCAAGTATTTAAACTCATCCATCTTCACCAACTCTACTCCCTGCATCCTCACCATTCCACTGACCTCCCTCTCATTCACACACATGTATTCTGTCTTGTTCCTACTGACCTTCATTCCTCTCCTCTCTAGAGCATATCTCCAACTCTCCAGGGTCTCCTCAACCTGCTCCCTACTATCGCTACAGATCACAATGCCATCAGCAAACATCATAGTCCACGGGGACTCCTGTCTAATCTCATCTGTCAACGTTTCCATCACCATTGCAAATAAGACAGGGCTCAGAGCCGATCCCTGATGTAATCCCACCTTCACTTTGAATGCATCCGACTCTCCCACTGCAGACCTCAACACTGTCACACTTCCCTCGTGCATATCTTGCACAACTCTTACATACTTATCTGGTCCCAAGCCCAGATAAATGGGGAGGGTCACGTCAAGAAGGGCATCTGGTGTAAAATTTTGCGAAATCAATGTGTGGACAACAATACAAATAAAATTTTATCTAATCTAATCAAATATAATCTTAGTACTAACATGAATAATTTGTGAAATTCATGAAAATTACAGAAAAACCCAATCATTCATCATAGCAGTCATTTCTATGGCTTAAATATGTTTCATATAATTATTAGTAACCTCATCAGTGGAGGGCAGGACCACCGCCAAACAATATATTTACATAAAAGAAATTGTTTCTAAGTTATCACAGTTGAGTCAATAAATGCAGTAATTTTTATTTTTATAATTGTAAAGAACCTTAATGAAACATATTATTTACTTTTTAAAACTGCCATTCTCTGAGAAACTACCATCAAGCGATTTATTTAAATATCATTTGTGTTTACACATTTTGTCAATAAAATATACTCAGTTCTAAAATGCTAAGTCAAATTTAAATTCATTTACCGTATATACTCATGTATAAGTCAGGTCTTGAAAGCTGAAAAATCAATCATAAAATCAGACTCCGACTTATACGTCCATTCAAAAATGCGACACTTAATTTTTTTTTTTTTTACATCTTCTTGCCTCCTCCAATCTCTCATCAGTTTCTCAGACACATTAAATTTTGTTCCAGCAACGCAGTTACCAATTTCTTTTGTTACTTCAAAAATGTTTAATTTAAAACCAGCTTCATATTTTCTTCTGATTGAACGCTCCATCGTAGATAAAGGATGCTCTTACGATAAAGGTGTATGAAGGTGTGAGATACAAAAAACACAAAACAGTGCAAAAGTCGCTTTGGAATAGTTTGGGAATTACTGTGTGGTCACGTAGGCACAAGAGAGAGAGATAGAGAGAGAGGTTAGGAGCACACGCTGATACAGTACATTGCTGCACCCACATAGAAAAAAAAGGCCGTGTGCTCCGTGGTTACTCTCTCAGGTGGACATTAGCATATCATAATCTCTTGGACCAATAGTGTGAGTTTTACAAATTCGACTTCTACAAATGACATTATAAAATACCAGAAATTATATGGCAAATCAAGTCCCGAGAACTTATCTGCGAGTATATACAGTACCTTATATCTGTAGTAAACTGCTATGTAAATATAGTCCACATAATATAAAGTGAATATAATATAAATCAGGTCATAATCCATTTGAATTACCAGATTACAAAATGTTATATAGGTAACATTAGCAATATTATTTCAAAGGCAAAAAATCAAAAATAACGTCATAGGAAGGGTCATACAATTGGCATGGGACGAAATCACTTACCAATTCATCTAATGCAGCAAAAATGCAATTTTTACGTAACAGAGTGAATTTTTATGCATTTCATATTTTATTTTTGTTTTTGTTAGTTTTGAATTATTTTTATTAGTTTTTATTTATTTCTGTCTATTTTGTTTATTATTGGTTAATTACGTACTATTACTTTTAGTTTGCAGATGTCACATGCCATTTGTGAAAGGTTCCCTAAGAGGCTGGGCCACCCCAACATCACCAGTTCTCAACCCTCCTCCTTATTAAGTATTTAAGACAGAAAAACAGGCAGCCTTTTCATTGAAGTTAATTGGAGTTTTTTGGGGGTGAGTATTGCCATCTCTTTACCCTTGCAAGTTTCTCTGATCATTTTGCTTCTGTCATTGGATTCTGCTTTCTATATTTGGGTACTGGGACTTGTTCACCTTAGGATTGCCTTTTGTCAACTCCATTTTGCTTTTTTGAGTTTTGATTTTTTATTATTTGTCAAGCAGTCAGTCATTATCCAACCCACTATATCCTAACACAGGGTCACGGGGGTCTGCTGGAGCCAATCCCAGCCAGCACGGGGCAGTATGCCAGTCCATCGCAGGGCACACAAACACACACACACACACTAGGGACAATAATAGGATCGCCAATGCACCTAACTTGCATGTCTTTGGACTGTGGGAGGAAACCAGAACACCTGGAGGAAACCCATGCAGACACATGTAGAACATGTAAACTCTACGGAGGAAGGACCTGGAAAGCGAACCCAGTGCCATGCCGCCCTTATTATTTGTTTATGAGTAAATATTCTTTTTCATTTATAAAGACATTATTGTTGCCTTTAAGGTCACCAGCTGGACTTGTGGGGCATTTTTGAAACATCCATTCATTGGTTTTCTCCTGCTTATTCAGGTCAGAGTCATGGAGGCAATGTCTAAGCAAGATGCCCAGATGTCCCTTTCTCCATCCATCCACATGAAAACCTCTGGGGGAATACTGAGGTGTTCCCAGACCAGCTGGGTGATGTAATCTGTCTACCATGTCGTAGGTCTACCTGAAGGCCTCCTCCTGTTTGGACATTCACAAAACACTGCTGCAGGGAGGAATCCTAGTCAGTTTCCTGAACCACCTCAACTGGCTCCTTCTGATGCAGAGGAGCAGCGGTTCAACTTTGAGCTCTACCAGAATGTTTGCATTCTTCCCCCCATGTCTAAGGCTTAGCCCAGATACCCTGCGAAGAAAGCTCATTTTTGCAGCTTTTATCTGTGATCCGTCTCTTACAATCACTATCCAAAGCTCGTGGTGATAGGTAAGGAGAGGGATGTACATCATATAATTTTTTGGCTGAGCTATCTCTTCACCCTGACTGACTAATACTATGTCCATATAATTGCTGATGTTGCTCCAATCTGCCTGTCAAACGTTTGCTCCCTTCTTCCCTTATTTGTGAACAGCAGCCCAAGATACTTAAACTACTCTGCTTGAAGTAGTTCCTCCTCCCCAGCTGGAGGGCCTCACCATGGAGCTTGGCCTGACAGTGGGGGTGGCTTGTTGGTGAGTGCCTGGTGGTCGGGCTGTTACCTGTGTTATTTACTTTCATTTCGTGGCCACAGTATTTTAATAGTTTTGTTTATTTGTGTTCTGTTTATTGTTTTTACCAGGGTGCGAGTACAGTTTGCTGGGGCATACACTAGAGGTTCCACTGCCTTGACATCATCATTCACGACAGCATTGAAATGTTTTGAAAACAAAAATAATACACCAAATTTCACTTGCTTTAAAGATCTCTTTGGTTTTCATTCTAATGTGTTAATAGATAGATAGATAGATAGATAGATAGATAGATAGATAGATAGATAGATAGATAGATAGATAGATAGATAGATAGATAGATAGATAGATAGATAGATAGATAGAGGGGACTGGGCGGTCTCGTGGCCTGGTACCCCTACAGATTTTATTTTTTTCTCCAGCCTTCTGGAGTTTTTTTTTGTTTTTTCTGTCCACCCTGGCCATCGGACCTTACTCCTTTCTATGTTAACTAATGTTGTCTTATTTTAATTTCTTATTTTGTCTTTTATTTTTCTTCTCTTCATTATGTAAAGCACTTTGAGCTACTTTTTGTATGAAAATGTGCTATATAAATAAATGTTGTTGTTGTTGTAGATAGATAGATAGATAGATAGATAGATAGATAGATAGATAGATAGATAGATAGATAGATAGATAGATAGATAGATAGATAGATAGATAGATACCCAAACTATGGTCCGAAAACACACCAGAGTGACTAAAAAGAAAGAAAAGAAAACTTGGCAGTCGCAGTCCCAGTCCCAGTGAGGCGTTATGCAGACATATTGCTGTTGGTATAAAGGACCCTCATCGCATTTCTTGACACACATTTGATGAATGATTTGTTGGCTAAAAGTCCTCACAGTGTTTGTGTGTCAGAGATAGGATGTGCAGTATTGTTCATAATGGCACTCAGTTTTATTTTAATTCTCTCCTTTGCTACGACCTCCAAAGGGTCTTGTGTGTGTCCCATAACTGAGCCAGCCCTTTTAATTAGCTTGTTGATTCGGTGGCCTCTCTTGATGTGATGTTACCAGCCCAATACACTACAACATAGAAAACTGTTGTTGGGGTTTGTCTTTCAGTTTGGGTATTGGGCTTAGATGCTTCTCTCTGCTTGATCTCCCAATTACGACTCCTTGTTCTGTCTCTCTATATCGCACCCTATCGTTCTATTGTCAATATTTTCCTTCTTTCTCTCCTTTTCTGCTTTCTGTGCTACAAACAGTACAGCAGGGAACAACACTTGATTGAATGTTATTCCAAAATTGAATAACTGTTTTTTAATTTTGTGTTTTATGGCCCCATTCTATTGAAAGAAATAGAAAACAGAATTAACTTTTTAGCAATCCTTGAACTTTTCTATTTAGAATATATGTATGTGCTGCTTATGTAACCAAAAATATTTTCATTTTTTTATATTTATATATTGTAGTCATGAGAGGTAAGACAACTGGATTGGAGAAATTTTGGGTCACCCAGTTTAATAACAATTGCCAAAATAAACAAAAATGGTGCATAATAGTGCAATGACAGACCTTGAATTACTCACAGCAAGATCAGGTCTGGTTCAGATCTCCTTCTGTAATGAGTATCAGGTCCAGAATAAGAGACACCACCTTGACTGCACATCCTGCTTTTATATTCTTCTGAGTGGAAGGGGGCGGAGTCAGTTGCCCTCACTGGGCAACATCTCCAGGCTGCTGGACATTACCGTTAGTGACAGATGAGTCAGGAGGGTGATACACAGACACACATGCATGACAACATATATCTTACTATGATAAAAAGAATCCTTTGTTAACAAATATTTTGGTTTAACAAACTAATTGCAGTTTTCCATTATACTCTAATAAATTCAGCAGCTATATATTGAATATAATGGTATGTAACACTTTCTTGATTAATTATCAATGAACAACAATGTAAAGGATAATTGTTATTTCATATTGTAATAATTTCAAGCCATATCTATCCTTAGGGTCTGCATTTCAAACAAAATCACAGCCTCCTTGTCCATCAAAGAGAAGATGAACAGCTTCAGCAGAAGCATGAGGAAGCTACATTAACAAAGAATAGCAAACAAACAATTCTTATTTTCTTTCCCTATGTTTTTACCACAGAAGACGTCATGTAACATGCCCATAGCTGTACACTGAATTCTGTGATGTGCTATGATGTGTTATAAAGATTAAAAGGTCGAAATAAATAAATTGCTATGACTGGATAGCATTTATCCTAGGGTCCTCAGAAAAGCAAGAGATTATACAACACAAATCTGTTTTTCAGAGGCTACTACAAACTAGGAGGTGTTTCTAAAGACAGGCAGCTAGCCCATACTGTTCCTTAATAAAAGAAAATGAGTTTGAGAAAACCCCTCTTGGCTTGTACTGGAAATAAATGAATGAAAAACATTTCAAAAGACAAGATATTAAACACCACTTCAGGGCAGGTGTATTAACATACAGTCTTTCTGGGTTTAAAGAATGGAGATTCTGTTTTGCAGATCACCACCGGTCAACAACAATTTTGTCCACAAGATTTGAGATGGGATTTCTAAGCGTACTTTACAGTGCTGAATCCAAATATGAAATCAGATTTTCCTGATTGATTGTGACACCACCTTCACATTATCATTATTTAGTGTCATTGTGGAACAAACATATTAAAAATAAATATATACTTTTGTAATACTGGGGGGTTTCGCACCCTGCTCGCTTCGCTCGCCAACCCCCCAGTCTGCGCTACACGCCAGCCACTTCACGTCTCTGCCACTTGCGTATGTGGATTTCACTTTCACCAAATAACAAATCTTTTATTTCTCCTGGATACTACTCTTCATTGGGAAGTAACACTACTTTTCCCTGATGGCAACGTGAATTAGAAGATCTACAAGTCTCCGACTTAAAGTTTAAATCCAAACAATATATTTGATCTCTTTTCTCTGTTCCGTTATTTCACCGAGTAATAATTTCCGTTTGTTTGCGCTAATGCGATCTTTACTATCATTTTTTTGAGACTTTCGAATTTTAGTACTTTTATTATCTCCAACCTGCTCTGCATGTGTATCAGGCCAATATTTTGGAACATCTTTATGGCATTCTACTTTGTCATCTACTCTTTGTCTTTTATTTCCAGCCCCGAGCATGGTTAAATCTCTTGGCACATGGTCTCGTCTCACGGGACTTGAAATTGTCTCTCTGAAAAAGTCTTATCTCATCCCTGGATTTTTTTATATAATAGAGAGATATTGTGAGGGGCAGCTCAGATCATTTACCTAGCTGGGATGCCTCCTTAATGGAAGGACAGGGGACATGGCTTATGAAGGCCGATATCTCCCCATCCTGGTTTAATATGGCACCTTAGATTCCCACAGGGCTATATGGGAATTGGTGTTTGTCGGCTTAGCACTTTTAGATTCTGGGAGTGCTGTCAGGGAGTACTGCAGGAACTGCTGAGCTCTTTTATACAAGGCTTCCACTTTACCCGGAAGTACTCCTCGGCCACAATTAAGTGACACTGGAAGTACTCCCGGGATTCTGAATATAAGGAACAGCCACATCTCATTCAGGGAGCTGGAGTCGAGAAGAGGAGGACCATAAAGCTTGCCCAGAGGAGGGGAGGCGAAAGAACAGAGAGAAGAAGTGCTGTGTGCTGTATATTTGACTGTGCTTTGTACTGTGCTTGGGTGGGGAATGAGTGAAAAGCATTTTCCACTGGAAAATAAACATGTGTTGTGTCAAGACTTGTACCAGGTGTCTGTTGTGTCGGGTGTTTGGGGAGCTGGTGGGCCCCCTGTGGTCACAATATTTTTATATTTTCAAGTTGCACAAGAGAGTTCAGCAGGTTTTCCAAGGAGTAGAAACTTTACTTCTGTTCTGCCAGATATAAACACAAGTCTCTTAGAGAGACGATCCTCACAAGGAGCAGCTGTCAAATGTGACGCATCACCCCCGACTCCCACTCAAAAGAACACAAAGTATTCTTCATGAAGGGGATCCAGCACGCCGGTAGCAGTGGGCGGAGCAGAGGGAGTCTGAGGGAAAAGAAACAGGAGAGTCAGAGACCACAGGATGGCCGCAACTCGAGCTTTTAAATGTTCGTAGCTCTCGCATGGCAACCTGGCAGATGATTCCGTAAAGAGCTGTAGGAGTGAGTTTGTTTCCCACTGAAAAACTGTTTAAGAGGGGGTTTCTGAAAGGCTGCCGCGTCACTCTGCAGTAGCAGTCACAATATAAATATATAGTACTCTTGACCAGAAACATGGATAAGTGGCACTTGTTCAGTAACTCTTCAAAAGTCAGCTTGAATGCTCTACTTATCCATAACAGAAATAAATTCCCTTATATACCTATGGTACATGCTACTAATATGAAAGAAACATGAATTAAATTAAACATGAACTTCCATTAGAAAACATAAGTGAAATATTTGTAGAGATCTAAAGATTGCATTTTTACTTGCTAAGAGCACATTCTGTTGTTTCTTTGCAAGTCTGACAGTAGGGTTAAGAAGAACCACAGTGATAGGAAACAGGGGCGAAAATGTGCCTCACTTAGTTTAAGAAAGAAAAATGTAGGAAACAGTCCAGAGAACATGTACCTTCCTTGTTTACATTTTAACCTTGGACTTATAAAAAACTTTGTTAAAGCAATAGCTTTACTTGACAGAAATTAATTTCCCCAAATCTGTGGTGCTAACATTAAGGATGCCGTTTTTGTTGTAGCTCCTTAGATAACAGAAATGTTAAAGATACAAGAAGTTGAGAAAGCTGCCTGGCAGAGTGAAAACTGGTCTGAAATAGTGAGTGACCTTTTCAAGTCGTACCACACAACACTGAAGATTAATTTCCTGGATTCTCACTGGGAATTTTTCATTGAAAACGTTGGGGTGGTCAGTGAAGAGCATGGCGAAAGATTTCATCAGGAATATCTAACAGGGAAAAGCATTACCAAGACAAGTGGAGATCCAGTATGTTGGCTGACTACGGCTGGGCTTTATTGAGAGAAGTTCCTCAGGAAAAGTGCAGCAGAAAATGAAAAATGACCAAGTTTTAGATTATACATTTGTCATTTTAATAAGCATGTAAATACACAATATTTTCAAATATAAGTTATTCATGCTCATTTTCAAATCTGTGAAAGCTACTAATAATTTGAATGGCTTTTTTTGTGTTACTGGCTTTTTAAGTTTTCCTGTTTCACTCTATAGATGAATGATATTATATTTTTAAAGCACAAACTGCTGATTTATTTTATTTTGAATTGTTTATTTTGTTTTAAATTGATTCTAAAAGGCAGAGCTGTGTTTGTTTTTATACCTGTCAGGCTTAAGACAAATTAAATTGAACTCAAATTATTAGTAGTGAATTGTAAAATGATATGTGGGACAATCATTGAATGTCTAAGTAAACATTTCTAATCAAATTGTCTTTTTCAGTAAGAGCTTATAGTGGGCATTCATACCCCAATAGACTCAAATTGGAGTTTTGGTAAATTTGTACATGGAAAAATGAAAATCATCAATACTTCCATAAAGTTCTTGTGACACAAAAAATGTCACAGCAGATATTCTTCCATGACTATATATTTGTAATTAGGAACAATCAAACCAACAATACAGTATCATTTGCAAATTGGCATTACATTTAATACTAAGACAGCTTGTGGTGCCATGGTGGTACAGCACATAATATTGACACCATAAAGTATAAGATAACTGCTTCTGCATTTTTTCATTTAAAGTATTGTTTTCATATCAAATTTAATAACATTCTTTTTTTTCAACTTTATTGATTTTATTGTCATAATTCCATACAGATAGATCAAATTCTAACAAAAAATAGGAATGAAATCAAATCAACCCAACCCCCACCCCGAGAAAGAGAGCATGGCCAGAGCAGTAAATCTTAAAGCTGGTCAAAATACATAGATTGATAAATTTAATAGGTGGATAAAAAAAAAAGAAATGGGGAGAGATTCTACTTCCTCATTGCTTTAACAGCTTATTCTAAAATATTATTTATTAGATCCTGCCAGGTTTTGAAAAAGTTCTGCACAGATCCTCTAACTGAGAATTTGATTTTTTCCAGTTTCAGATAGTATAAAATATCAGTTACCCACTGACTTAAAAGAGGAGAGTTAGGATTCTTCCAGTTTAGCAAAATAAGTCTGTGTGCCAATAGTGTAGTGAAAGCAATCACAGTTTGTTTGTCCTTCTCCACTTTAAGCCCATCTGGAAGAACACCAAACACAGCTGTTAGTGGATTAGGAGGGATTGGGACACCAAGGCTGTCTGAAAGGCATTTAAAAATTTTTGTCCAGAATGATGTTAATTTGGTGCAGGCCCAAAACATGTGACCCAGTGAGGTTGGAACTTGATTGCAGCATTCAGAGGTTGGATCTTGCCCTGGAAACATTTTGGACAATTTTAAGCAAGACAGATGTGCTCGATATATTATTTTGAGTTGAATAATTGTATGCTTTGCACATATGGGAGCTTGAATGAATTCTCTGCATTGCCACCTTCCACTCCTTTTCTGATATATTGAGTGAGAGATCTTTTTCCCATTGTCCTCTTGGATCTTTGAAATGGAGGGATTGTAAAATAATCTATATATATAATTCACTAAGCCGCCGCCAGAGCAAGCAAGACACCCATGAAAGCACGCAGAGCAAAGCAAGACACCCATGAAAGCATGCAGGAAGGAGCCACGGCCACCAACTCTAAGACCATTGGATACGACGAAAACTCGCAGAGCCACGTCCACCACCTCGGTCGCAGCACCTCACAATACAGGGCGTCATTCACGTTCGTCTCTGCTAGACTCCACATGTACCTCTGAGCCACGTTGACTTTTCATTAGTCAACCTCAGTGGAACCTCGGTTCACACAGAGGCAGCGCCAGAGAGAGACAGAGGCACACACACACACAGGCAGCGCCAGAGAGAGACAGAGGCACACACACAGGAAGCGTAAGAGAGAAGGCTGGACTCATAAGGTAGGAAGGCAGTTAAAGAATGCACTGGGCTTGATTTTGTTTTCACTTCTGTTTACAGCGATCGGTTCGTAGTGTGCATTGTTGCAATATTACTTTTCTTGGTGGTTTATTAAATTACGGATTTTTTCAAATGTTCATTTTTTTTCCCTGTGCTTAAAACTCATTTAAAAAAAAAAAGTGTTTTTAGCCAGAGGTTGGTAGCGCTATAGCTCAAACTATTGCAGTGTTAGTTTTCTCTGTTGTTCAAGGTTTTCTCAGTGTTATTCAATGTTTTTACATTTAGTTTACTATTACCCTGTGCATTCTATGGTTTAATTAACTATATTTGTGCTTAAAAACTTAAAATATATATTTACATACAGTTCGTACAGTCTGTAACTGATTAATTGTATTTACATACAATCCTATGGGGGAAATTGTTTCGGTTCACGACCAAATCAGTTTATGACCAGAGTTTTGGAACGAATTATGGCCGTGAACCAAGGTTCCACTGTATTCTTTTTGGTTATGACGCATGACCGCGTCCACCATCGCAAACTATTTTACACACCATGGTCTTAGAGTTGGTGGGCGGGTCTCCATGAGTTTCTCTTGCGAGCGGGCACATGACCAGGCGGTGTGTATGCTTCGAGAATGAGGGTGGATGCGGCAGGACTATCTTAGAAGAGGCATGTTTGTCGTGGATGTGAATCGCTGTATGCAGCGTGTAAAACAGTTTCCGAGGGGTATCCCATGGTCTTATAGTTGGTGGGCGGGGCTCTGTCGGTTGCTCTTGTGACCGGGCACATGACCAGGCAGTGTGTATGCTTCAAGTGCGAGGGTGGACGCGACAGGACCATCTAAGAAAAATCATGTCGCGGATGTGAATCGCTGTATGCAGTGTGTAAAACAGTTTGCGAGGGGTATCCCATAGTCTTACAGTTGGTGGGCGGGTCTCTGTTAGTTGCTCTTGCGAGCAGGCACATGACCAGGCAGTGGGTATGCGTCGAGAGTGAGGGTGGACGCGACAGCACCATCTAAGAAGAATCATATTTGTCGCGGATGTGAATCGCTGTATGCAGCGTGTAAAACAATTTGTTTGTCGCGGATGTGAATCGCTGTATGCAGCGTATAAAACAGTTTGCGAGGGGTATTCTATGGTCTTAGCAGTGTCTATACTTCGATGTGAATCGCTGTATGCAGAGTGTAAAATGCTGTTTTGTATGTTGCCCTCTCCAGAGTTACATCTTTTCATTCACCTACAGTCGTATCCTCAAAACCAACCCCATTTGGACAACTGTGTCTTTCAGGAAGTGTTCACCCATCAATACATAATTATGCGGCGTATGATACGTCTAGTTTTATATATTGCAGAAATGCTGTCTGAGTCCTCCAGACTGAGCAATATTTGTTCCAGCATAGAGGAAGGTGCGAAATGGGGGAAATTGGGCAGGTTCTGTTTGACAAAGTTTATAATTTGAAGAAAGTTAAAGAGATGTGTTGCTGGAAAGTTAAATTTGGAATGTAATTGTTCATAGGATGCAAAGATGTTTTATATATAAAGATCTCTAAGCAATTTAATCCCAAATGTTTTCCAGATATTAAAAACTGCATATGTTTGCGAGGGTTGAAAAGGTGATTCTCATGCAGAGGTGCCACAGAAAAAAGATTCTCCATCTTAAAATGCTTCCTACATTTGTTCCATATTCTGAGTGAGTGAAGCACAATTGGGTTGTTAGTGTATTGGCAATAACTTGCATGTATTGGGGCACAAAGCAGGGAATATAAAGAAGTACTGCAAGATTTCATTTCTATTGCTGACCAAGCCTGTGTATGTTCATCTATTTGTGTCCAGGTTTTTATAGCGTGTATGTTTGCTGCCCAGTAATAAAACTGAAATTTAGGTAGAGCCATTCCACCTTCTGTCTTAGGTCTTTGTAGAGTCACTCTTTGGATATGTGGATGTTTTAGGTTCCAAATAAATGTGGTTATGGTTGAATCTAATTGCTTAAAAAATGATTTATTGATGTATATTGGAATGCTTTGAAATAAAAAGAGAAGCTTAGGGAGGATATTCATCTTAACAACGTTAATTTTTCCAGCTAGAGTGAGATGAAGGGTTGATCATCTATGCAAGTCTTGCTTATTTTTTTTCATACAGACGGTGAAATTTTGTTGATAAAGAGCTTTATATTTACTTGTGATATTTACCCCTAGGTATTTAAACTGATCTGCAATGATAAAAGGGAAGGTGTCTAATCTGATATTGTATTCTTCAGAATTCACTGGAAAGAGCACACTTTTATTCAAATTGATTCTGAGACCAGAGATCTTTTGAATTTCTGTAAGTGCTGTTAAGACTACAGGCACAGTATTTTGTGGGTCTGATATATACAAAACCATATCATCTGCATATAGAGAAATTGTCTGTTCAAGTCCTTCTCTGAAAATCCCATTTATCTGATAAGCATTTCGACAGTGAACTGCCAGTGGTCCAATGGTGATTGCAAATAGCAGTGGTGACAAGGTGCATCCTTGTCTAGTACCACGTTCTAGTTTAAAGAAGTCTGAACAAATGTTAATACAAACTGAAGCTTCTGGATTGGTATATGGTAGTTTGATCCATTCACAAATGTTCGGACCAAACCCGAATTTCTCTAATGTAGTGAAAAGGTAGTTCCACTCAATCATGTCGAATGCTTTTTCTGTATCCAATGATAATAATATCTCTGGGGTGTTTGACTTTGCTGGTGAATATATTACATGAAACAGGCGTCGAAGATCGGAAGCTAAGTGTCGGCCTTTACTAAATCCAATTTGATCTTGTGATATTACTGAAGGCAGCACTTTCTCCATCCTTCTAGCTAGGACTTTGGAGAGTATCTTAACATCATTATTCAGAAGTGAAATTGGTCTGTATGATGCACATTGTAATAAGTCCTTATTTTGTTTAGGAAAGACGGTGATTAATGCTTGGCGAAAAGTTTGAGATAGAATTTGATTGTCTCTAGCTTCTGTAAATGTTGCTAATAAGAGGGGAGCTAGCTGAGTGGAGAATTTCTTATAAAATTCTACAGGGTAGCCATCAGGGCCTGCTGTTTTCCCATTTTGAAGTGACTTTAAAGCATCTAGTAATTCTGACAGCGCCAAAGGTTTATCCAGTTCCTCTGCACTAAAAGTATCTATTTGTGGTATCTGTAATGTATCTAGAAATGCATTAGATTGTGTGTTGTCTTCTTTAAACTAAAAAATAACTTTAAAGAATAACAAACATTCTATTAAAATAGCGATTAATAATTGATGAGCCAGCAAAAATATAGCAGGTACATTTCTTGAGTGCTTCATTTGAATAATTTTATTTTTTGTTCAGGATTTCTTTAACCTCAGCCTTTTTGGTAAAGGTATGCTGAAATTACTTTCATTATTTGTGCTAGTGATGTAGACACTGATGGCTTCTGTCTCTTGTGAGAGCCCAGCAGATATTTGTGCCCAATCTGCAACAAATTTAAATACAGGACTGCCATGCTGTGATGGGTGAAGCACCCTTATCCACTAAGCATTTTTAAAGTAACACTCTTCTGCTTTTTCATCTGTTCTTCTTAGCTGTGTGCATTGCTTTTATTAATTGAGCTTTGGACTTCTGTGATGAGGCTCACCTGAACTGATTTTGATTGACCCTAACCCTCAGTTACAATAAGGTATTCCTTTGATGTCAGTATAACAACTTTGAAGGTTTCCTGTTGTAATCTTTATGAAAATATTTTCATTTTCACCCTTTGGTGAAACATGGTAATATACAGACACAACCACAATGAGACACAATGAAGCAAATTATATATTTTGATTTATTTTACAGTTTAATTAGCAGTATGTTTATTTTTTATTTTTTGCAATGTAGTAAAGACAATCTAAGCAAGTGAACAGTTTTCATATACAGAAGAACATAAGAAAGGAGACCATTCAGTTCATTAAGTTCAGTTGTTTAACTAATACCTAAGCTATCCCAATGTCTCATCCAGATTTTTCTTAAGGGATGTCAAGGTTTCTGATTCAACTCTATGTCTCAGTAATTTGTCCCAGATTCCCACAACTTTTTGCAAACAGATTTGCTTATATGCATCTTAATTTCCGCTGATGTCCTCAAAGTACATGATGCACCCTTAAGCTGAAACAATTCTTCTGGATCTACATTAGCAAGGCTTTTCAGAATTTTGAAGACCTGGGTTAGTCTCCTCACAGTCTCCTCTGCTCAAGACTAAACAGAGATGTTTAAGTCTGTATGTCTGTCACAGTAGGACATGTTCTTAGGTCTTCAGATGCTCTCCTCTACACAGCTTCAAGTGCTGCTATGTCTTTTTTTACCATAGTGACCAGAACTACACACAAAATACTCCAGATACATCCCCACTAGTGCATTGTACAATATGAGCTTAACATCCTTCAGATTAATAGCTTTCAAGATATAACTTAATGTTTATTTTACTTTCTAATTAATTCTGCACATTGTTTAGATAATGAAAATGTGTCAACATAAACCCCTAATTCTTGGAGGTTGCTTGCTGTAGGGCAGTGCCTCCCATCTTGTATGTATTATTGACATTCCTTTTGCTCACTTAGCCAGTAGCACTTCACACTTTTCTACATTAAACTGCATTTTCCAAGTGTTCGTAGTATTTTGTATATTTAGAAAGTGTCTTAATCTTCCAACATTTTTATGATGGAAAAACCTGTTTTGGATAGCTTTACAATACATGCTCTGAATCTCAGAATCAGAGGCATTATTAAGTTTCATACCGTACAGGGGATAAGGCTTTTAAAACTTTATACATCCACAGGAGTATTTTAAAATGAGCCTAAATTGGAAGGTAATAAAGTAATTTATGTAGTGGAATTAAAAGGTTGCACTTTATGTTTCCAGCTATGAACAAAACTGCAAAATACTAAATAATTGTGAATGGTACAAATCATTGAACTACCTTTTCACTATCCTGTATTTTTAAGACACTGCTTTAATTTTGCAACTTTTCTATTCCACCTTAGATTCTATGAATGTTAACCAGAGGATGTTAAATCAAAGTTCAAGATTAGGTTCATGGTTAACTTTCATTTGAAATCCCACACAGGAGTGCACAGCAGACCAAAAGTGCATTACCTGGCCCAATTATGTGCAAAAATAGCCAACAAAGATACGAAGGAATAATAACAAGAACAGACAAGAATAAGCAATAGAGAATCACCAACCTACATACTTGTTATGGTGTGGAATTTTGAGGGCAGAGGGCAGAAAGACAAAGAGTCCATTGTTAGGGTGAGTGTGTCCTCTGATAATTTTGGTGGCCATGTTTTTGCAGCATTTTCTTTAGAGTTCCTCAGTGGAAGGGAGAGACGTCCCAATGATTTTCTCATCCATCCTCACCACTCCCTGCAGGAAATCTGGTCTGAGGTAGTACAGTATAGTTCTTATACCAGACAGAGAGGTGAGGGTGGGAGTTGGACAGGTAAATTCTTCTCATGAACCACAAGAAATACAATCAATTGTGTCACTCACTCACTTCACTAGGGAAGAGATGTGTAAGCTCTGGGAGAGATCATTTGTTGCCACTATTCCCAGGAAATATATAACAAGCTGATTAAGTTTGCAGATGATACCAAGATAGGTGGATTGGAAGATAATTTGGAATCCGTTGGATCATTACAGAAGGACTTGGATAGCATACAGGCTTGGGCAGATTTGTGGCAGATGAAAGTTAATGTCAGTATATGTAAAGTATTACACATAGAAAGTAAAAATGTTAGGTTTGAATACACAATGGGTGATCTGAAAATTGAAAGTACTTCTTATTAGAAGGATTTAGGAGTTGTAGTGGACTCAACACTATCAACTGCCAGACAGTGTTCAGAAGCCATTAACACTAGAATTACCAGAGTCTACGAAAAAACTCGTAGATCCGGCCCACCTTAAAACCGTTCTCACCTCTCTTTTGTCTTCTAAATGTGCCGATTAAGACGAGCAGCAAAAAGCCGGCTATTCCATCCCCCACCATCGCAAGACGTTCACTAAGTTTTCCCAACTCATGCCTTGTTTGATTATCTGGGAGTGATTGAACTGGAGTTTTAGAGTGGAAATAATAGATCGTTATTTGGAACACACACATTTCATGTGTGTCCCGTTTCTACAGTAATCTGTGTAAGCACATTGTTAAAACAGAAACTTTTTCATATTTTAGTAATAAATGTTACAAAATGTAGGCATAAACTATAGAATGTGTGAAGCCTGACGGCCAAACATCAAATAAACACTTTCGCAAAAGGTTCAAGAATGTCACAACAACTTCCATGGCATAATGCTGAGATTTGCTGACTCAGAGCACTGCAGTCCTGCCGTGCCGTATAGACCCAAGTTCGATTCCCCGCTGGGGAGGAAGTGTTTTTTTTTCTTTGTAGCCTCAAACGGACATAAAATTTATAAATTGGTATGTACTGTAAATCATTAAGTTTAAAATGTCGATCGCAGATATTTCTGTTGATTAATTCATGCTTTTTTACTTAGAGTCAGAACAGGAGCATATTCAGCTTCTGATCTGACTCAAAGTAACAGCGCCAGTATAAATCACACCCAATCTGATGCTGTTCATTTTCAAATAACACAAGAACAGGTCAGGAGAAGAGTGAATAGGCTGATTCCAGGGCTACAGTGGACGACTTATGAAGAAAGATTAATAGAGCTGAGCTTTTTCAGTTTAGTCAAAGGAAGATGAAGAGGTGACATGATTGAAATGTTTAAAATTATGAAGGGAATTAGTACAGTGGATCAAGACTGTTATTTTAAAATGAGTTAATCAAGAAAACGGGGATACAGTTGGAAACTTGTTAAGGGTAAATTTCGCACAAACATTAGGAAGTTTTTATATACACAGAGAACCATAGACACATGGAATAAGCTACCAACTAGCATGGTAGACAGTAGGACTTTAGTAACTTTCAAAACTAGATCTGATGTTTTTTTAGAAGAATTAAGTGGATAGGACTGGTAAGCTTTGTTGGGCTGAATGGCCTGTTCTCATCTAGATTATTCTAATGTTCTAAAGTTCTAATGAAATGTGGATTTGTTCATAAGTCATAACATAAGTCATAAGTCATCATGTTTAAAAGTAGTAGATGCAGGAAACAACCTTGGGGACACCAGTGGTGAGAAGGATGATAAACTGTAACCAAACCAAAGTCAAGCTAATTGGCAATAAAGCTCAACTTCAGAACATGAGCTCCTTGTCAGTCATCCTTGGTGATGATGTCATTAGACCTTCGTTTTATGGGAATCTTGGTGACAATTTTGATTCTTCCCTTCCTTATTCTACCCACATTCATCCACTAAAAAATGTTCTTAATTCCATCTTCATAATGGGCGGGGTGGTGGCTCTGAGGATAGGGATCTGCACCAGCAATCTGAAGGTTGCCAGTTCAACTCCCATAAATGCCAGAAGTGATTCCACTCCAATGGACCCTTGTGCAAGGCCATTAACCTGCAATTGCACCATCCTGGGTATGAAGTTAACCTGCATCCTGCCCTGCAGCAGGTCCTGCAACTTGCAGGGAAAACTTAGGGATTGGTGGCAAGATTGGCACTCCAGCCACTGTAATAAAACCTTACACTGTACCTTTCCATTCAAACTGGTGTGGTGCTGAGGTGTCCCTCATTGCACAGCTGCACTTGAGTCCTTAATTGGGATCTTGAGGTGGTTTGTCATGAAGTGGGTGTTGCAACATACTGTATCAGTGGATGGTCATAACCTCTCTTTCTCTCAACTTCATAACATATCGTGTTTGCTTATTCCTTTCCTTTTAAAAGGCTGAGCAACTTGTCTATACTTTTATTACATCCCTCATCGACTACTAGAACTCTCTACCTGCAGACGCCCATTCTAATCTGTTATCACAGCTCCAGTTGGTTCAGATGTCTGCTGCAAAGGTCCTTGTTCAGACCCACAGCAGCAACCACATAACAGCCATTCTGCTCCACCTTCACTGGTTCCCTTTGTCGTACAGGATTAAGTATAAACATACAGTTAGGTCCATAAATATTTGGACAGAGACAACTTTTTTCTAATTTTGGTTCTGTACATTACCACAATGAATTTTAAATGAAACAACTCAGATGCAGTTGAAGTGCAGACTTTCAGCTTTAATTCAGTGGGGTGAACAAAACGATTGCATAAAAATGTGAGGCAACTAAAGCGTTTTTTGAACACAATCCCTTCATTTCAGGGGCTCAAAAGTAATTGGACAATTGACTCAAAGGCTATTTCATGGGCAGGTGTGGGCAAGTCCGTCGTTATGTCATTATCAATTAAGCAGATAAAAGGCCTGGAGTTGATTTGAGGTGTGGTGCTTGCATGTGGAAGATTTTGCTGTGAACAGACAACATGCGGTCAAAGGAGCTCTCCATGCAGGTGAAAGAAGCCATCCTTAAGCTGCGAAAACAGAAAAAACCCATCCGAGAAATTGCTACAATATTACGAGTGGCAAAATCTACAGTTTGGTACATCCTGAGAAAGAAAGCAAGCACTGGTGAACTCAGCAACGCAAAAAGACCTGGACGTCCACGGAAGATAACAGTGGTGGGTGATCGCAAAATCATTTCCATGGTGAAGAGAAACCCCTTCACAACAGCCAACCAAGTGAACAACACTCTCCAGGGGGTAGGCATATCGCTATCCAAGTCTACCATAAAGAGAAGACTGCATGAAAGTAAATACAGAGGGTGCACTGCAAGGTGCAAGCCACTCATAAGCCTCAAGAATAGAAAGGCTAGATTGGACTTTGCTAAAGAACATCAAAAAAAGCCAGCACAGTTCTGGAAAAACATTCTTTGGACAGACGAAACTAAGATCAACCTCTACCAGAATGATGGCAAGAAAAAAGTATAGAGAAGGCGTGGAACAGCTCATTATCCAAAGCATACCACATCATCTGTAAAACATGGTGGAGGTAGTGTGATGGCTTGGGCATGCATGGCTGCCAGTGGCACTGGGACACTAGATAGATAGATAGATAGATAGATAGATAGATAGATAGATAGATACTTTATTAATCCCAATGGGAAATTCACATTCTTCAGCAGCAGCATACTGATACACTAGTGTTTATTGATGATGTGACACATGACAGAAGCAGCCGAATGAATTCTGAGGTGTTCAGAGACATACTGTCTGCTCAAATCCAGCTCAATGCAGTCAAATTGATTGGGTGGCGTTTCATGATACAGATGGGCAATGACCCAAAACATACAGCCAAAGCAACCCAGGAGTTTATTAAAGCAAAGAAGTGGAAAATTCTTGAATGGCCAAGTCAGTCACCTGATCTTAACCCAATTGAGCAGGCATTTCACTTGTTGAAGACTAAACTTCAGACAGAAAGGCCCACAAACAAACAGCAACTGAAAGCCGCTGCAGTAAAGGCCTAGCAGAGCATTAAAAAGGAGGAAACCCAGCATCTGGTGATGTCCAGGAGTTCAAGACTTCAGGCTGTCATTGCCAGCAAAGGGTTTTCAACCAAGTATTAGAAATGAACATTTTATTTCCAGTTATTTAATTTGTCCAATTACTTTTGAGCCCCTCAAATTAAGGGATTGTGTTAAAAAAATGCTTTAGTTGCCTCACATTTTTATGTAATCGTTTTGTTCACCCCACTAAATTAAAGCTGAAAGTTTGCACTTCAACTGCATCTGAGTTGTTTCATTTAAAATTCATTGTGGTAATGTACAGAACCAAAATTAGAAAAAAGTTGTCTCTGTCCAAATATTTATGGACCTAACTGTATAAACCTTTAAATGTCCTTACATTGCACTACATCAGTGACCTTCTCCATCACAAAGCTCCTGTCCGCCCACTAAAGTCTGCATTTCTGGTAATCTCATTGTGCCCCAAACTATCTGCATTCTATGGGTGACGGGGTCTTCAGATCCATAGCATCCAGACTTTGGAAAGACCTCCCTAAATTAATGAGATTAGCTAACTGATCTTCAAAAAACAACTTAAAACTCATTTGTTTAGGAAGTGATTTATATTACCCTGACTTTCTAACCCTTCTTTCAGTTTAACCATTCTGTCCAGATGCCCAGGAAAGATTTGGGTGTGTACCACAATTTACATTTTTTCAGGGTTTTCTTGTAGTATTCATGTTTTTCTATTGTATTCTAGTTTACTGTTACTTATTCTGTTTCAATTTTTTATATATCCAGTATTTATCTTTAATTTGTTTTTATGTAGATATTATCTGTATCTAATATCAGCAAGAGTGAAAGGGAAGGTCTACAGAATGGCTGTGAAACCAGCTATGTTATATGGGTTGGAGACGGTGGCACTGACCAGAAAGCAGGAGACAGAGCTGGAGGTAGCAGAGTTAAAGGTGCTAAGATTTGCACTGAGTGTGACGAGGATGGACAGGATTAGGAATGAGGACATTAGAGGGTCGACTCAGGTTGGGCAGTTGGGAGACAAAGTCAGAGAGGCGAGATTGTGTTGGTTTGGACATGTGCAGAGGAGAGATGCTGGGTAAATTGGGAGAAGGATGTTAAGGATAGAGCTACCAAGTAAGAGGAAAAGAGGAAAGCCTAAGAGAAGGTTTATGGATGTGGTGAGAGAGGACATGCAGGTGATGGGTGTAACAGAACAAGATGACGAGGACAGAAAGATATGGAAGAAGATGATCCGCTGTGGCAACCCCTAACGGGAACAGCCGAGAGTGAAAGAAGATTATCTGTATCTAATGTTGTATATGCCACTTTGTTCTTTTCGAAATTCTGTGAAATTTGATCATCAAAAAGACGCTTATATAAATAAAATTAGGCCAGAAAAGTTAACATGTTAATTTTTTTTTTTGTGATTAACGTGGCCTGTACAACACGTTAAAAAATATTGTTGCTTCCAGGGCCGGCAATGAGGCAAAAGCCACAATCAGTGCTTTAGTCTGGGAGATATTTTCATGTTTTTTTTCTCCTTTTTTTAAATTAAAACATTAATATAAAAAAAGTTAAGTGTGTACCTAAAGAATAACATACACATCCAGTACAGTATTTATATACTACCTTTAAAAAATTTCATTTAAAGCTTTAACATGTTGTATTACTTGTTTCACAACAATACGCCACATGTCAATACATAGCACTGATGTTTGTTTTCTTGATTTATACTTACTGACATAGGCGCAGGGGAGTTGAAGGAAAGAGGATGGTGTGGGGGTTTATGGAAGTCCTGGTGCAATGCTAGAGAAAACTTGTGAAGGCAAGGTAAGAAGATCAAATCAATGTCATATCCCATAAGTGCTAAAAAAGTTAACTTTGAGTGGCACTAAAACCAAAATAAATCTCTAGTACCTCTGTTTTTAACTTGCCAGTCTGCCAGCCAGGTGACAGCGCTGACTGCCCTAATATAATGACAAAATTCTACAAAATAGAAGTGTAATGATTATCCCTATCCATTATTTCATTATTGCAGTATCTTTGCTAATTTACACAAAGAACGCAATATAACCATCCAAGTAATGCACAGTGTCAGTTTTTAAGCGAGACACCAGCAATGGACTTTTTCAGTGTGCCAGGAGCAAAGGTGTAGGTAGAGCAGTGTTTTCTAGCTGTTTTACTGTGGTGGCATGTTTTTGTAACCCAAAAAATCCCAAGTTATACCATGATTCTACCGACCACAAAATCTCTTAGACGTAAAATTGTAATTGCTCAAAGATTGCTCTTCGCAGACATAGCACTTGTGTAGAGTATAATTTTCAGTCGTTGATGGTGATGAACAATTGAGATAATGTTTGCGGAGTTTTAACACAAGTTTTAATGTTACCCATTTAAGTGATACTTATTCTTTCAAATAAACCAGTCTTTAGAAGTGAATTCAAAGTCATTTCAGTCAACAGTCATTTAAGTCATTTGACACGACTCTTTCTCATACACCATGCCAACTGGAGAATTAATACATTGGTCTCATTTTCTTACTGCCTTCTTTTTAATTTGCCTTTTAGGAAGGCATTCATATTCACGTTGTATTTGCTCAAGTAATATTTGTTAAACGTTCATGCTTAAGATCATTGATTAAGTTTAAACTATATCATTATCTTTTTTAATTCCTTTGTGTTGATTCTACATTCATTTTGTGATTCAGTGTGTACTTATTTCATGGTTTATGCCTTAATTTTATAATTACATGTTTTAATAATAGATGTGATTAATCACATTTAATTAAATACATTTATGCAATTTTTTCCATCTCAGACTGACGGGTTTTTTTTCGATCAGGAAGTCTAATATCCAGTTTTGGTTGGGGGTTGCGGCTTCCAGGTCCTGGAGAACAAATTTGTCTACCAGGTGCTGAGATAGATAATTGTGTTGAATGTGGAGATGAAGTCCAAGAAAATCATCCGCACATACAGTACATGTGTTTAGCCTCCAGATGTGCTAAGATTAGTTGGAGTACAGTGGCTATGGCGTCATCAGTGGAGCAGTTAGGACAGATAGCAAATGGTAGCAGATCCAATATGGAGGAGAGTTTGGATGTTTAATGTGGCCCCATCAAGTATCTCAAAGCATGTCATCATAATGGGCGTGAGTGCTGTGAAGGATAGTCACTTAGTAAACTTCTTTGGTACTGGTATGACAGAGAACTACAACCTCATTCAGAGCAGTGTTAAATATGTCGGGGACAATATGTGCTAGATGGTCAGCACACTCCCTGTATTAGGCACTGATTTAACTAAACTAATGTTCAAGCCGTAGCCACTGAGTTGCCAGTTTTGCCAAAACTTTAGGCAGAATTCCCAAACACTAACAGTCTACAACAACTTAGCACAATATTCAATAACTTGATTCAATGCGTAGTTTGACATATGCACAAAGTACAGTGAAATTTGTACTTGCATGTCTGACCCACGTTCCATGAACTATTGTATCATGCTTGAGGAGACACAACACCACCTATTGAGTTTGTACCTTTGTCATGCCCGTGTGCATTGAGGACAGCTGAAAGGCTCTAATGACTGTAATTCTATGGCTGCACCAGGGTGGGATCTGTGTCATGCCTTTCTCTCTTCCTCCCTCTGCAAACCAGATGATTCACACCTAGAACACCTCTGATGTCACTTCCTGTGTCCACCCACCTGGACCCACCACTTCCTACTGGAACGACTGAAAACCAGAATCTCCTCTGTCTTTATCAGTTCAATCTGGAACTTGAGTCTGTAAAGACATCTCTGGAATTATTGTGTGCTTTTTTCATTTTGTTTGCAATTCAGTTAAATGGGGTTGCTGGAATTATATTCCAATTCTTTACCTTTGTCACCTTGTTTCTCTTTCACCTTATAGATGTATTATTTTATATTAATAGCATAATTTTAGCAGCTGTTAAATATTTATCTTTAAAATATGAAGGCAGCAAGCTGTTCCAGGAAATATACAATCTGTCCTCACTACCCACACTGTTTTGAGTTGTCTACATTTAATGATCACCCTATAATACTTTCACTTTTGTGTTTCACTATAATAATAATAAGAAAATTAATCATCTTCATTAAAATTGCTTTTTCTCCAGCTCTGAACTCCAGCAATGACATTTCTTCAGCAAGCATATCATCCAAATATTGTGTAAGTCAATAGAATCATAATTTCTAATCTATAAAGAGATGTCATTTGTTTAGAAAAGTGAAAATGAAAAAACGCAGCTTCAGTGTTGTCACAAAGACAGTTTTGAATCCGTTCCTACTAGCAACCTTGTTTTTGCAGCAAAACCTGAAAAGAGCTGAGTCACAGGATAAAAAAGACTGAGTTTCTTCCAAGAAATTGTATATGAGAGATTGTTATTTTATTTTCCTAAGGATGCCAGGTTTTAATGGGCTTAAACAACACAAAAATAGCATATTGATTGCTCTTGCGTTTGGTTGAATTCTGGACAAGTTCACCGTGATGCCATGGCCCCGACTGTAATTGTTTATATTAAATGAAGCTGTTAGCACTTCCATGGAAGTATATCTAATTTAATATTTTGAAATATTATTAAATAAGTAGTCAATTATTTAATGAATTATTAATGCACCAGCATTCCAGCCTTGAATCTGTTATTATTGGGTTAAGCCTACAAACCCAACTATGTGTAGGACTGAGAAAATTGAATAAGTCAAGTGTTGTAACACAAGTTGTACACAATGAACTGTCAATAATAATAATAAAAAAAACTGTTTTGGTTGTCATTATCACCAAGGGGTCTTGAAAATTTTTTTTACAGTTTTTTTTCTTTCATAGAGATTGTTTTCTTTTATTTTTTTTCACAGCTGCACAGGAGCAACATTGCGTGTGTAATTACAAAAACAGCTAAAGGGCTGTTGTATTTACTTTATAAAATTTGCAAGGAGCCAGTGGCAGAGGCACAGGCACCTGGCAGGACAATGAGTTAAATAATTCATTGGTACCCTTACTGCTTTATGTAGGAAAAGTGTGAATTCAGACAACACAGTAGAAAAAGAATATTATGAGGGTATGTCAATAATTATCTGCACTTTTGTGATAATTTTGTTTGGTTTGGACGTATAGCTTTCCTAACACACATGTGGAAACATGGTGTGTCTGTGGTCACAGTGGTAAAGTGTCTAACCTTGTCCGTCAGTTTTCAACATTACCACTTCTCTCTCTGCTTGTTTCAAAGATGAACAGAGAGCAGAGATTTGCTTTTAATGAGCTGAAGCTGTGTCAGGGGCCAAAATCCTTGTCGGTTCATATGAATCATGGTACAAACTTGCACAATGTTGTCATCGATAGTGGACATGGAAAGGCATCCAGCTCCTTCTTCATGTGTGAACTTCTCAATCGATTCATAGACACTCTTCCATGGTAAAGTATTGTCTCTATATTGTGCAGAAATCCTTCTATGGGTTTCAACCCCTGGGGCATCGTACTCCAGCTGGAGAGCATTTTCTCTTTGAAGTCGAAATGCAGAAATTGCTGCTGGGAAAGGACAGGATATCTAATCGAACATAGTAGAGGTTGCATTAGTTGCACTAGAAAGTAAAAGAGATCATATCACGAGGGCATGGCCCATTACCATAGTGAAGAAAAAAAATCAGGAGGAAAAAAAATAATACAAAGCTAGGGAAATGGGGGAAGGCCTAGAAGGATCTGAAAGCAGTTTCACTTTAAATAAAGTTGCTCCACATCACAACAGGGGCAAAGACCAAGGCATATGAAAGTGTTAGTATTGGCAGCATCACACACTTGCGATTAGGAGGCAGCAAAAGGGCCTGAGTAATTGTAATACCACCCCCGACCAGGGGGTGGCGGAGTGTGCTGACTGTCTTTCTCAGTTACTTGCAGACCATTCCCGGGAAATCCCAAAGTCGTTGTGCTTCTCCGAGAATCCTGGGAGATAATCACCATGGGAACACCTGACACTGAAGCTTCAAAAAGGCAGTGCCCAAATCAAAGTAAAGATTAAAGCTCAAATTAAAGATTTAAATAACCCACTGAGGAGAAACTAAGGCTTATTGGAATCATTCACTTTAAAAAACAGATTTATACTTTATTCATATTTGTTTTAGGGAACCTAAAAAAAATTGTAAAAAAACAGATAATAACACTAGATAACCCAACAACTGAAGTACAGTAAGTTTAGGGGAAGTTAGCTAGCCTCTGTTGTATTAGAGAATTTTAGGAACTTGCCCAGGTGTCCTTTGAGACAGCATTCACCCCCAAACAAGTCAGGGAGGAGACACCACTTCAGAGACGTTGAGACACGTGGGTCATTGTTGGCGGTAAGTGAAAGGTAGAAGGTACATATTGTCAAAGGACATCAAACTAGAGGTGTCCAACTGACAGTCATATACAAAAATCAGAGAACAGAGCAAGTCGTTGAACAAAGCAAGCATTCTATTAAAGCAGACAATACAAACCAACAAGAAATAGGCTTGTTATCAAATTCTAGATTCCAGGAAGTACATGGATCTGCCCTTCATACCCTTGTCCCCTGGTAATGCGTGCACAATGACCCTAAACATCACCCACAGTAACTGCTACACTACTGCACAAAACAGCAGCATCCACTCATTTGGATTTCTGTTTTAATTATGCTTTTAATTTCTCCTTTATCATAAGGTTTGTACATATCATCTTCTACCCTTCCTGTTGCTTCTTTTGCCAAGACATCTGCTTGCTCATTCCCACCCACAACAACATGTGAAGGAATCCACAGAAAACATGCATAAAGTCCCATTATTGTAATCCTAAATAATAATATCTTTTGAATACATAGCACAATGCGAAGTCTGAAAATCGAAAGTACATCTTGTGAGAAGGATTTAGGAGTCAATAGTGGACTCATTACGATCAACAGCGAGTGTTCAGAGGCCATTAAGAAGGCTAACAGAATGTCAGTTTATATAGAGACTTGATGTGTGGAGTACAAGTCCAAGAAGGTTCTGCTTGGGTGAGGCCTCATCTGGAGTACTGTGTGCAGTTTTGGTCTCCAGGCTACAAAAAGAACATAGCAGAGCTGGGAAAAGTCCAGAGAGGAGCAACTAGGCTGATTCCAGGGCTGCAGGGGATGAGTTATGAGGAAAGATTAAAAGAGCTGAGCCTTTACAGTTTAAGCAAAAGAAAATTAATAGGTAACCTGACTGAAGTGTTTAAAACGATGAAGGGAATTAGTACAGTGGATCAAAACTGTTACTTAAAAATGAGTTCAACAAGAAAATGGAGACATAGTTGGGAACTTGTTAAGGGTAAATTTCGCATAAACATTAGGAAGTTTTCATTACACAGAGAACCACAGACACATGGAATAAGCTGCTAAGAAGTGTAGTAGACAGTAGGACTTCAAAATTCAACTTGATGTTATTTTGGAAGAATTAAGTGAATAGGACTGGTAGGTTTTGTTGGGCTGAATGGCCTGTTCTTGCCCAGATTGTACTAATGTTCTAAACAAAACACTGCAGCAGGAAGATGTTAAAAGTTTCTAGGACCCGTATTAAAGAAAGTGATCTCCTGAAAACTAATAACAGAAATGAATTTCATGGATTACAATATCTTAAACAGAAAAAAGATACATCAGAAACAAGTGAAAATAGAGCAGATCATGACACCTGTCATCAAGAATAAGCAGAGCAAACTTGCAAAGGACTACATTTTGGCCAATTGCAGCCATGATCTTATTGAAAAATGAAGGCACCCAGTATATGATTTTAGGAGATGGAGGCTACAGAGGCCATGATTGGGGTCAATTCAATTGGCCAATGAGATTGTAAGGAATTGTGGGTAAAAAGTTTGTTTGTGGCAGTCATGGTGGCAAACTCAGGACACACCTAATGATAGACACCAGGAGTAAAGCACATTGGAGAAGAACGACTTAATTTGGATAAATAAGTTTCCAAGCAGCTTTTCTTTAAATGCAGGCCTTTGTCCTGAAGTGTTTTTTTTTTCAGCCACACCATGTCACAGATATCTATCAAAAAATTATATTTTTTCTCTTCAGCTGCAAGCAATCAACCTTTATAAATTTTTTTCTGTCCTCCTGTCATGTCACTAAAAGCTGGTTACTGGTGCTTGCTCTATAATTTAAATATTCAACAATTATAAAAGAGAATTCATGATTCGGTCATGTCAACAAAACCAGACATTTCCAGTACATTCACTGTTCACTAGAATGTTCTAACATTCAATAAAATAGTTTACTTTTTCACCGAAGCAATTAAAAATTATGAAACAAAAGTAATCACAGTACAAGGATCACAAAACTGTGCCATAAACAAAGCCTCAAACATTAATTTTCATTTTATGTGTAGTGAACCTCAATTTCCAATTATCGTGATTGATAGATTAATAATTTATCTTGACATTTATGAATGTTTATATAGCTGTAACAAAGTTGTAATTACTCTTTATTTTGTAGTTTGGAATATCCAGTCAAGGGGTATGTCGTTCATTTTCTGCCTCTGGGTCATTACTTCATGTAACCGAGAGGTATGAGTGACACGCGGTGTGATGCTTTTGCAACTGACTTAATTAAATGGGACACGGGGTTATGTCCTTCAGTTTGTAGGCACACACAAGATGAAATTTTCATTAAGCTTTCTATCATTCAACTTTACTTAAAAAATTAAATCTCTCGTATTTAAGTTACTGTTAAATAGTTTATCAGAGTAATGATTGAATATTATTAGGAAGCTCTGAATAATCTTACTCCCTCGCGTATTTAGGAGTGCCTGTTCCCTTACATTCCCAGTCATGACCTCAGATCGTCTACTGGTTTGCTTATAATACCAAGAGCTAAGACTAAAAGAAGTGGTGAGGCGGCCTTTTAAAGGTATGCACCAAAAATTGGGAATACTTTACCAATAGGGAGACACCAGGCTAATACTGCCAATCAATTTAAAAAACTATTAAAAACCCACTTTTTTTAATTTGGCCTTTTCTTAATTAATTTCTGTTCTAATTATAATAGATTATATATGCATTGCTATACCATATTCTTCATGGATGTTCTATCATTATTTATCCCTACTTTTCTTGTTTTTCTTTTCTGGTTTCACTGTGGTGGTGTTTTATGCCACTTTCACATTATCAAAATACTTTGCAGCCACTTGTGATGATGGAATGAGAGTAGATAGTCTAACTGTCTACAAGAGCAACTGTATCAAACTGACCAATATGAAGATTTAAAAAGTAATAAGACTGACTTTAGCACCTTAATATTTGGTAGAATGTCCACTGGCGGTGGGGTTGGGTGGTCTTTTGGCCTGGAACCCCTGCAGATTTTGTTTTTTTTTCTCCAACATCTCCCTGAAGTTTTGTTTTGTTTTTTCTGTCCTCCCTGGCCATCTGACCATAGGATCGGACTTAATAAACTTATGTTCAAGTTAGGATTCTACTGCTAGTATATCTGTGTTATGCAAGTGCCTATTGATCTTTATAAATGAACTTTTATATATTATTTATTTAGTTTTATATATGTATAATATAAAAAATCCTGAGACGCGACAAGACTTTTTGGAAGATTTTTTCAAGTTCTGTGAGAAGAGACTTTGGCCATGAGATTTTTTCAAGTCACGTCATCTTCTCGATCATATTAAAACATGCACACGGTCCTGTCACCACTCATTCGTGTGAATGCTTTTGACAAACACAGTTTCTGCTCTCTCAGCGCTTATAAATTTTAACGTTTTCCTCACTTTAAGTTCCCAATTAGTCAGTCAGTCAGTCATTTTCCAACCTGCTATGTCCTAACACAGGTTCACGAGGGGCTGCCGGAGCCAATCCCAGCCAACACAGGGCACAAGGCAGGAACAAACTCCGGGCAGGGTGCCAGCCCACCTCAGGACAAGTTCCCAATTAAAGAAGATGTATTATGTCCAAATCATATTGAAGAATTTCATCACAAAGGGTTATCAACAGAAAAAATGAGTACATGGGCAATCCTAGTACTGAGAATCAATGAAGTCAAACGAATTAATGCCAAAAAAGATGATCGGTTACATGGCAAATTGGTTATATGCATATCAATAGACTATGCTGAAACAGTTGATGGTGATCATGCGGAAGATGAAAACATCCATCCATCCATTATCCAACCCGCTATATCCTAACTACAGGGTCACGGGGGTCTGCTGGAGCCAATCCCAGCCAATACAGGGCACAAGGCAGGAAACAAACCCCGGGCAGGGCGCCACCCCACCGCAATGCGCGCACACACACACACACACACACACACACACACCAAGCACACATCAACTTACAATATCCCAAAAAATATCTACAACCGTTAACAACGTCCAGTCTTCCACAGCACAAATTACTGCAGAAAGAAGGATGTATCCAAGGAAAGCAATGTAGTACATCTTCTGCGGATAACACTAGACAACAAAGGAGATTTTGATATGCCATTTGTATTAAAACGTTTAAAGTTTCCTGTTAGAATACCATTTGCTATGACAATTAACAAATCTCAGAGCCAAACATTCAAAAAGTTGTTTTATTTAATAGAGGGAAAGAAACAAAATTCAATCACGGGCAGTTTTACCTTGCATTGTCACGATGAAAACCAGAACACAGAATCAAAATTCAATACAATATTGACGAAAATTTAATTAAAAAAATTGTTTTTACTGAAGTTTTACAGTAAAAGTGTAAGTTTAAAAGTATTTGTGTGTTAAGTACAAAGCCAAACAGAACTAAATCGTATGACACAACGAATAACTCTAACGCAACATGAAACATAATTCACTTTCAAATTATTATGTTTTACTCTTTTTTAATATAGTTAATTACTTGCTGTAATGTAAAATAGTTCTATTATGCATATGTAACAACTCCCATGAAAATAAAAATCTGTTTAAATTGTACAACCACATCCACAGACGTGAGCAGCAGAACAGCAAAGAGGCTAGCGCGTAGTCCAGAAATGGGGGTTGGCAAGCGAAGCGAGCAGGGGGCAAAGCTCCCTAGTATATATATATATATATATATATATATATATATATAATGTATTTTTAACTTGCTGTTCTTTTTGCCTCTGGTAACTCTTCTTTTATATTGTGTAAAGTACTTTGAAGTACATTCCTTGTGTGAAGATGTGCTATAGAAATAAATGTTGTTGTTGTGTGATCGAAGAATTAAGGCGAAGGTCAAAGTAATATATATAATATAATATATTGTCACACACATGCGCTTAGGAGGCAGTCAACAAGCCCTAAGGTGAGTGATCTATTGCAAGATGAAAGGTTGATTTCGGGGACTAGTGTCTCTCTCTCTCTTTCACCATCTTTACCATTTCCGGGTTCTCAAAATGGCCGCGCAACCTCATTTTCCGTTTCCAACTCCAGAAGATGACGTCACTTTCCGGTCACACACAGATGATGTCACTTCAGGCCAATTCACGATGATGTCTCTTCCAGTTCTACCATGATGACGTCACTTCCATCCTACAGTTTTGACTTCAATTCCTGCCATATCACAACCTGTTGCCATTTTTGTATAAATATCTCCATTTCAGTGCTGTATTTTGTCAAATGCTTTGATTTTTTGATCCACTTCTCAATTACTTTTTATTAAGACCTCTGGACATTATACAGGGCAATTCCCCAACTGTTTTGATTTTGTTAGAGTCAATTACTTCTTGTTACAATATATATGGTGGTATATATATGGATCTGAGACATGGGCAGTAGAAGGAGTGCAGGAGAAGAAGTTAGATGTGGCATAAATGAGAATGTTTAATGGATATGTCGAGTTACAAAAATGACAGAATAAGAAATGAGACAATCAGAGGTACAACAAAAGTGGGAGAGATATCTAAGAAAGTACAGGAAAGTAGGTTAAGGTGGTATGGACATGTGATGAGGAGATAGGAATATGTGAGCAAAAGAGTGACGGGGATGGAAGCGCAGGGGAAGAGAAAGTAAGGGAGGCCAAAGTAGAAGTGGATAGATAAAGTAAAAGAAGATCTGAAGTAAAAAGGCTTGACTGGTGAGGAGGTGCAGGACTGAACTGTATGGAGAAGGTTGATCAAACCAACATAGAAGGTAATGGTCTCCACAAGCAGAAGATAACTATGTTGCTTTGAAGGACAAAAGGCATTATGAACACTGTTTCATGACTTGTTGGCTTTGCAAATTTAGGGCACGGCGCCGCCGTGAGTGGCAGCCTTTTCAGCAGCTCCGTGTATGACTGTATATGTATGTGTACTTTTCTACTTTTATTTTTCTATTTTTATTTATTGATCACTCCTATTACTTTATTTTATGTGGATTCGTTCCCTGGACACACTTACTTTTACAACGTGGGCATGGATTTTTGCACGCCGAGACTCGCATATTCAAGTACTCAACTTCGAGCGCTAAAATGTGAATTTCCCATTGGGATTAATAAAGTATCTATCTGTCTGTCTGTCTGTCTGTCTGTCTGTCTGTCTGTCTATCTATCTATCTATCTATCTATCTATCTATCTATCTATCTATCTATCTATCTATCTCAAGAATGGGGCAGACTGGTGGCTCTGAGGCTAGGGATCTGTGCCATTAATCGGAAGGTTGCCAGGCCCATGAGCAAGGCCCTCAATCTGCAATTGCTCCGTCCTGGGTATGACATTAATCTACATCCAGCCCTGCAAGCAGGTCTACCAACTTAAACAGAGAAAACTTGGGGGTTGGTGGCAGGATTGGCACTCCAGCCACCATAGAAAACCTCACACTGTTCCAGTGTGGGGCTGAGGTGTCACCCGCTGCACAGCTGCACTTGGATCTCAATCCGGGTGCTTTGCCGTGTGGTGAGTGCGGCAACATGCTGTAATCAGCGTATGCTCCTAACCTTTTTTTATCTAAAGAATGACTTCTTGAGTGGGCTTAGGTATTTATAGAACTGTAGCTACTTGCTGACCATTGACAGTTTCCATTCAACCTTACAAAGCTTGAGAGGATCTGCAGAGGTAAATGGCAGAAAAATCCCCAAATCTAGGTGTGCAAAACTTGTTGAGTCAAGCTGAAGTAGACTCCAGGCTGTAATTGCTGCAATATAGTTTTTCAATTAAATACTAAGTAAAGGATCTTAATACTTGTGTCAATGTGATATTTCAGTTTTTGATTTTAAGACATTCTTAGGTATTGGGTGTTCTTTCCTGAGGGAAAATAATAATAATTTCAACAATTTTAGCACAAGGCTGCAACAAAATATGAAAAAGTGAAGGGGACTGACTACTTTCTGAAGGCAGAGTACATCATGATTTGTGAGCTGGTGTTTGTTTAGTAGCATGGGAAAGCGAAGGATGGAGAAAAGAAATACCAATAAAGGCCTGAAAAAATGAAGGACAGGAAGGTGATACAGCATGCAATAAGACAATTAACATAACATGGAAACTTTTAAATTGAATGTGCACAAGCACTATCAGTGGAAACAGTGTGTTTGCCAGATTTAAAAAAAGTAGTTTTGTACACTATAAAGAAATTTTCAAATTTTTAACATTAAATTTAAGAAGATGTTGAGCATTTCCAGCTTTGAATATCATGGAGACAGCTAATTACAGAGGAAGGAATTCAAGCTTCAATAGGCTTGGTAGAGGCATAAAACTGAGTCATATTAGCATAACAATGAAAATGAATGCCATGATGATGCAAATTGAATCAATGGGGAGAAAGTAAGTGGTAGTGAAAGAGAGCACTAATGCTGATGTCTGAGGGACACCATGGGTAACAAGGGATGGGACACAAATGTAAAATTTCATTGAATAAACTGAAATTTATTGAGAGACAAGTATTACTGAAGCCATAACCAAAATCACTGACATTACTTGAGGAAGAGACAGAAGTGTGCGTAAAATGATGCTAAATGCTGCCACTGAGACTTAATACAACTGTCTCAGAGCTGTGTTTAGAATTTGTGACCTACAGTGGGTGCCACCAAGCCCCAAACCTCAGAGACAACAGCACCAATTAATAATAATAATTAATAATTTATTTTGTCAAATACCTTCACACAGGTTATTTTTATGGTCTTACACAAGCACAATTGCTTCTTCTTTCTCTTCCTTCCTCTCCTTCCCACTCCTCCAATTTGAGCTTCATCCACCGACTCTGATAACTTGAAGTGAAGCTGTGTGACTCCTTCCATTGGAAGTACTTCCGGGTCATGTGGAAGTCCCACAAAGTACAAATGGAAAATTCCCGCCGCACTTCCTTGTGGCACCAATGAAACCCAAGAGGGCTGTCCTATGGGACTTTGAATTCCAACATGCCCTGTGGGTGTCCGAATGGGTACCAAAGCCCGTCTATTGTGTTGGGGGAAGAAATAGTCCCAGCAAGTTGCCTCTCCTTGTCTCTCTATTATACTGGCCTCCTGGCCGGTTAAGGGTCCTTTAATGAGTTCCTCTAGGATGCCAGCATCTCCATTGGCATCTTCTGCTCATCCTTTGGTTGAGGCAGGGAACGTCCTGCCTTTGTTCTGTTCCAGTATTGGTTTTGCTTCCAGGCCGGGCAAGAGTCCTCAAATCATCCTGGCTGGGTCACCCACCCATCCGTTACAAACTGTAAACATACTGAAAATGTCAAATATTTACATTTACATTTACATTTACAACATTTAGCAGACGCTCTTATCCAGAGCGACTTACAACAGTGCTTAGTAGTCTATGACTACTACTAAATGGCAGAAAAATCCCCAAATCTAGGTGTGCAAAACTTGTTGAGTCAAGCTGAAGTAGACTCCAGGCTGTAATTGCTGCAATATAGTTTTTCAATTAAATACTATAGTAAAGGGTCTTAATACTTGTGTCAATGTGATATTTCAGTTTTTAGCAGACGCTCTTATCCAGAGCGACTTACAACAGTGCTTAGTAGTCTACGACTGTTCTTCAGTCTTTAGGCTAGGATTAAATCTACTGTCATTAAACAAGTTACCGCTGACCAAGTTGTACACAAACCATGCTAGAAGAAAAGAGTAAGTTTAGTACAATTTTTTTTTTTTTTTTTTTTTTAAAGAGAAAGGGTAGAAAAAAGTATGGGGACTTTACTCCCCCAAGTGCTGTTGAAAGAAGTGTGTCTTCAGACGACGTTTGAAGACAGTGAGGGTCTCCGCTGTTCGTACAGCAAGAGGAAGTTCGTTCCACCACTGAGGAGCCAACACTGCAAAGAGTCTTGATGCATGTCGTCCTCTTCTTTTAAGTAAGGGTGGTTCGAGACGAGCAGTGCTTGATGTTCTGAGAGAGCGAGAAGTGACACGCTGCTTAACCAGTGCTGATATGTAAATAAAAAAATTTATTAGAATTCAAATGGACCAGTAGTTAGGAAGCAGCAACACACTTTAGCCTTTTAGCAAACAAAGGTGTTAAAAATGGAAGAAAATCTCTTATATTTCATGTTTTTGTGTTAACATATTGCTTGAGGATCCTTGTGTATATTTTCTAGTGTTATATTTAGCAGAATTGACCCTTGGCCGAGAAGGTGTTGTATTTAAGTTTCACAGCTAAAACTGTCATTGGTGCAATGTTACAGGTGGCCATGGCCATTACCCAGGCCGGGACACCAGGTAGATGGAAGGACTGGGAGAGAGGGCATCTGCAAAGCACTACCTCCTAGAGGGCAGCCCTCCTGGGCAACTGTGGTACCATGGATTCCCACAGGGCACGCTCGAAGTTGGAGTTTGGCACAGCCCTGTTGGGTTCCGTGGGGTTCACCAGGGGAAGCTGCAGAATTCTACTTTGGGCTTTCACCACAACTGGGAGTGATTCCAGGTCTGATTAATGAACCACCTTGAAAACTGCCAAGATCAGCTTAAAAGGAGATGCCTCACTCCATTCAGAGAGCTGGAGTCGGGAGGAGGTGGATGAAGCTTGAGAGGAGAGGAGAGGAAAGGAGAGGAGAGACAAGGACAAGGACAAGGACTAGGACAAGGACTAGGACTAGGACTAGGACTGGGCTTTAGTGCGGTTTATTTGTGTTGTGCTGCTGTGAGACAAAGAAAAGCGCTTCCCACGTGAATACACGGGTGTTGTATGCTGCACTTGTGTCTCTGCTTGTCTGTGTTGTGGCGGCTGAAGCACCCCTGGTTTCCACAACTGTAAGATTTCTATGACCAGATCCTTTCATCACAAATTAATTAATATCTTTCATGCATCCAACTTCACAGGAGCAGGTTTAAAAGAGCTGACTACCTTGTACAGGCAACAGATACTAACCTGTGATCACGGTCTTTTTTTATTGGTTCTTTTTTATTTATTTATTTATTCTTATTTATTTATTTTTTTTAATCATGTAAAGCACTTTGAGCTACATTGTTTGTATGAAATGTGCTATAGAAATAAATGTTGTTGTTTCCTTTTGGAATGCATTGATTTAATTTCTACAACAATTGATTCATTTTTCAGACTTACCATAAATCATTGAAAACTGAGTAGTTTATTTACATTATTAAAGCGTTTATTTTTTTTTGTAAATACAGGTTGTCTATCAGTAATCCGGTGACAGTGGGACCGGTGGGGTGCCGGGTTAGTGAGTTTACCAGATCACTGGTTGTTATATTCGCAGGTATGATTGATAACCCAGAAATTCAGGGTTTCGGTCAATAGCAAATGAGTGTGGTGTAAGTTATTAACTTTTCTGCTAGGTATTGCATGCCTATAGTGCTGTTAATCAGATGCTGAGCTGATTGAGATGCTCATTTCTGACATTTATTTGACAGCCAAGTGTGTGATTTCAGTGATTTTTTTCCAACATGTCAAAAAAAAGCACATCAGGTCATATCGAATATCAACAACAATAACATTTATTTCTATAGCACATTTTCATACAAATGATGTAGCTCAAAGTGCTTTACAAGATGAAGAACGAAAAAATATAAAAATAAGATTATACAATACTAACGACCAAAGAATAAAGTAAGGTCCGAAGGCCAGGATGGACAGAAAAAACAAATAAAAAAAACTCCAGAGGGCTGGAGAAAAAACAAAATCTGCAGGGGTTCCAAGGCCATGAGACTGGTCAGCCCCTACTAGGTTTCAAGACAGCAGTGATTGTGTTTTTTGACTTTAACAGACTTATTAATAAAGAGTTTCCCTACGAAAAGAAGTCTGTTAATAAGCAACATTACACTGAACTGCCGAGACGTCTGCAGGAAAGCATCTGGGAAAAAAAGGAGCACATTTTGCAGCATAACAGTGCGCCTGTCAAGTTTTTTCAGAAGTTAAATATCCTCTGTTATGGACAATATATGGCGCTTTACACCACGAGAAGCACTTTCTTCATGCATTTGAACCATGGCTCTGACTGAATGTGACCAGGTTATAATAACAAATGCAGAAAAACAAGTAGAAATGGGTTGCCAGTGTTTAAGGAGTTTGTGGCAACAGTTGATTCTGTACCAAGACAGTAGCGGCAAGTCGAGGCATCCCTTCTGTAAATTATGTCCGAATTAGAGGTGAAACAAGATTATTAGTGGCCGGGGTAGTGATGGTCAACCTGTACATTGAATAGATATTATAGAGAAGAACAGCCCTGTATAACAGTTTTGAAATGCATACCTATAATGATTGTGCTTGTTTTTAATTTTTCTCAGCTTCATCTCGAAACGTTGGTTTTTCCCCATTTGCAGTTTTGAAGTATGCAGATTTTGTATTTCTTCATCATTTATTAGAACACCCCGTATATCCTTTAATGACAGGCCTTTAATGACACTTTCTCCGCAGACAAACACACTGCTGATGGCTGTGCCCAAGAGGTCATTACAGGCCTTTAATGATCCTTTGGGCACAGCCATCAGCAGTGTGTCTGTTTTCGGAGAGAGTGTCGACCTCATCGAGAGCTTTACTTACAGTACCTCGGCAGTGACATTCATGTCTCTGATGACTCTTCCTATGAGGTCAGTAGACGGATTATTAGAGCATGGGGGGTCATGAGGTCGCTGGAAAAGGGGTGTGTGGCGCTCCTGATACCTATGCAAAAGGACAAAGGTCCAAATCTTTAGAGTTCTGGTGCTTCTTGTCTTGCTATATGGTTGTGAGACATGGGCGTTACGTGACAAAGACTGGACTCCTTTAGTACTGTATCTCTTCGGAGAATCCTTGGGTACTGTTGGTTTGACTTTGTGTCGAATGAGCGGTTGCTCATGGAGTCCTGAATGAGGCACATTACCTGCATTGTGAGGGAGCGTCAGTTACAGCACTAAGGCCTTGTGGCGCCATTCCCCGAGGGTGATCCGGCTCACAGGATCCTCATTGTTGAGGGCCTGAGTGGCTTGGCTGTGGCAGATAGAGGATCTTTTCTGGAGGGTGGGACTGGACCAAGTTTCTGCCTTGTGGGGGTTGGCAACCAGGATCCTGAGCTGTTTCGTTATGTGGTGAGTGTGGCAACGCACTCTATCAGTGCATGCTCCCCAACCTGACCTGACCTGACCCATATATCTAACGAGATATTGTAAAACAGGTTCTTTGTTTTTGACTGGTGCTTGCCATAGCTTGAGATGGAAAAAGATTTTCAAGCGTTTGAGGTATATTATAAAGAGCTCCCACTATGTGGTTCAATGAAGTCATAATATTCGTGATTTGTTTACTGATATCCTTTACTTCTCCCAGTAGGCCCTGCATATCGTGATACATGCATCTCATCTTGAGTCACTCATTTTGGGGATCAGAGTTTCTATACTTATTTGAAACAAGTGAGACACAATATTTTAAATGAGACAAACCAGGAAATGAGACAAAGTCAAAACTACATACAGACTGCACAGCATTTTCAGCAAAACCCAATATAAAATAAAAACAATAGAGTCAAAAGATTGATGTGTAAAAGTCTTTGCCTGAGAGAAACTAAGAGTAGAATTACATGCAAATTCTTTTAGAGATCCATCTGCAAACTAAAAAACTTTCTCTGATGTCAATGCAAATCTGCACAGCTGGGGAAGGGTAAGATAGATATCCCAGCTGACATCACCAGGAAGGCCTCCAGTTCTAGCCTGTTATTGAATCAGAGATAAGGGAGTTACAAGTTTGCTCATGCTGACAAGGAGGATGATTTAGAGGGCCTTTCGAATCCAAACGTCACGGGTTTCTGACATTCTGCAGGCAGTTGCCAAAGTACAAATCTGAAAGCTGAGAAAGCTCAAGGTGTTTGTGAACCCATGGCAGAACAATTACAGAAGTAAATTAACTGACCTCAACACACTGTGTTTAGAAATGCTACGGGTGCCAGGACAAAATGTCATTGCTCATGAAAAACAACATTGTGTTGCGGGATGACAAAAATAAATGTCAACTATATTAATGAATAAATGATCAAGAAATTTGCAATATTTATAATTCAAAATCCAAATGGTAAACACAACATTTGGAAAAAACAGTTTAAGCAGATAAAAATGAAAACAAACAGAATCATAACAGCACCCAACCATTGTCTATGTAGAGTTTTTACCTTCTCCCTATATCTGTATGGCTCAGGTTTTCCACCCACATCTCCAAAGACATATATTTGACTTCATGAGTACAGAGATAGACTGGTCTCCCATTCATGCTTGCTTTCTGTCTCGCTTATTGGTATGATAGGCGCCTACAAGCCTGAATTTAATTAGGTGGGTTTGACGGATTTATATTAATTAGGACAAAATAAACCTCTTTACTTTAGACTAATAATAACCCAGCTTCAAGGTATCTAATACCACATTCTGATCATCCATCTCCTTTGAAAATTCTGGAGATTCACATTATGGCTCCTTCTTCAAACTGATATATTGTCTGTGACTACTGTGAGTGGTGACAGGAATAAGCCTTAAGTCAAATGATGATAAACACCATAATCTGTTACAGTAGCTTCAAATCAGCCAGGCTAGTCAAGTCAAGTTTATTTTTATGCATACTTAGTGTAATTAAATTCTTACTTGCATATCCCCTCCGAAGAATAAAACAACATAAACCAAGGACACACACAAACATGTATAGCATGCAATACATAAGAACATTAGAACAGTTTTAATGAGAACAGTCTCTTCAGCCCAACAAATTTGTCCATTCCCATTTACCTACTGTAGATTCCCCAAAAACATTAAGTCGAGATCTGAAGGCCCAGAAAATTCTGTCCTCCACTACACTACATGGTAATTTATTCTATGTGTCTATGGTTCTTTGCATGAAGAAAAACTTTTTACTCTTGTACGAAATCTGTCCTTTACAAGTTCCTGTGTTCTGTGCTCTTGTTGAAGAATTTATTTTAGAATAACATCCTGGATCTACTGCACTAATTCTTTTAATAATTTTCATTCCATCATGTCACCTCGTAATCTCCGTTTGCTTAAACTGAAAGGGTTCAACTCCTGCAATGTCTCCTCATAGCTCATATAACTTAGTTCTGGGATCAACTTAGTCCCTCTCCTCCTGACTTTCTATATTGCTGCTATGTCAGCTCATATACGCAATTATATCTTGGATAGGATTCTTCCTTAGTTTCCTGGTGTTTTATTAGCTCTTGATAGTCTCATCTGTCATAGGTTCTATCTCCCTCAGTATTTCAATTATTGGACATTACTGCTTATATTTATTACCCATCAACTGCTATGAATTATTACATTTTTCAAGGTTGCACCATGATCTCAGAACTGAAGGTACTGATTCTCATCCCAAATTACCCCACTACAAACCTGAGATCATCACTCCATGAAGTCAACAGGACCACATCTTCTCACTTTCAGAAAGCATTTCATAAGGTGCAAAGAAGTGAAAGCTCAGGATTTTGTTGTAGATGGCTGCAAAATTGACTCAAACACAGGCTGGAAGTCAACTACTTTCAGCATTGCTGTTCATTAGTATTATCATAACATTGCTCAACTGGATAAATACCGTAGCCACCGAAGTATAAGGCGAGATCAAGCACGGGTAAAACGAGTGTTGAAAGAAATCTCTCAGTCCAAAAGTTCATTTTAAAAATATTTAGTGAAAGTTAAAAGCAAATAATCCACTGTCTACACACGTAGAATAAAAGGCAAAAAAAAAGGAAAAATATATCTTCTCTAAACTTAGCTTTTCTTGAGAAACTTTAGTTATTTCTGTACTTAAACGTTCTTTACTTCTTCTTCTTTACTTAAAGGTTCTTAACTTCTTCTTCTGTACACTATAAGTGTACGGTTCTGCACTTAAATAAGTGACGTTTCACGAGTTACTTTACACACTAAAAAGACCCGTAGGCCCATTGGCACGCCTTCTACACCTTACACATGGGAAGGCTGGTCACTAACTGAGAATAAGGTTTAGTCAGAGCAGATACAAATAGCTAGAATATACCAATTTTACTCAACTTATGGGGGTTATAGGAACCTCCCATAGATTATGCTTTGTCATCTAGCAAAATATTTATGAATCTTATATAACTGGGAAAATGGCTCTTACAAAAACTATTAATACAGACAAATAAATAATACACCCAATGCAATACAATGCAGTTCCCGAATTTGCTTGTTTGAAAATGAAAAAAAAAAAAATTTTGTGAATGAAGGTGCCAATCAGAAATGTTTGCACTTATATTTGAACATTTATTCTATAATACACAATATATAGATACATAAATATAAATAAATGTATTTTATAATATAACACTCTATCCATGGTGCATTTTATGTTCATATTTAGTTATACGTTGGTCATGGCATTTTAGCACAGCCAAAGAAGCAGTGTTCTTGTACAACTGTTGTACATTTCAGCTTTTGAATACTAATATTTTGTATTTTTGTTGGTTTGTATTGTTTTTACCAAATAAAACTAGTTTTGGTATAAGCAAACCTGTTTATTTCTTATTAACAACTTTAAACATGAACAATCAAATGATACTTGAACAAGTTGTCAGACACGTGCGCATGGGAAACAGCTGAAGGGCCTAGACACTTGTAATTCTACGCCAGGCCAGGGGGCGGTGGAGTGTACTGACTATCACTCTCAGTCCCTTGCAGACCTGTCCCGGGAAATCCCGCCTCTGGATGGCCCCGAGGATGACGTCACTTCCGAACACCAGGATACCACTCCCACTTCCTGCAATGAAGACGTCATTTCCCTTCTGGGCCTTTAAAACTGCCATCTTGCCTCAGTACAGGCAGTTCTGTTTTGGACTCTGAACGATTCATATCGTATACTTAAAAAGAGCGATTGCAGCCAAGCATAATATACGGGTGGCTGCCCCAAACCTTTGTGATGTCTCCGACTCATTCTTGTTACAAAGTATAATTTACAACCTAAAAAGGTTATAGGTAAGTAACTCGGTGAGGTGCATTTTTTAAAAAGTTTATAAAACAATTGTTAAATATTATGCTTTATTGACATGTTCTTTTAACATAACATAATTAATTTAACAGAGAATGAAAATGTTTCATTCATTTTATATAAAAATATCATGTTGTTTCAGCATATATTAATTTAGTGCATTAAGCATACTTGAATTATTTTTGATATAAACAATTTTATTATGTGCAACCATTATCCATCCATCCATCCATTTTCCAACCTGCTGAATCCGAACACAGGGTCACGGGGGTCTGCTGGAGCCAATCCCAGCCAACACAGGGCACAAGGCAGGAAACAATCCTGGGCAGGGTGCCAACCCACCGCAGGACACACACAAACACACCCACACACCAAGCACACACTAGGGCCAATTTAGAATCGCCAATCCACCTAACCTGCATGTCTTTGGACGGTGGGAGGAAACCGGAGCGCCAGGAGGAAACCCACACAAACATGGGGAGAACATGCAAACATCCATGCAGGGAGGACCCGGGAAGCGAACCCGGGTCTCCTAACTGCGAGGCAGCAGCGCTACCACTGCGCCATGCAACCATTATACATATTTTTTTTTTTTTTTTTTCAGTGCTCAGGTAATACCTCTGGTGTCTTGCCCTCTGTTTTTCCCACATACCCTTAAGTAATCAGTAATGTAGTAGCTTTTCCTTATTCTCTTAATTTTTCTGTTCAGGTGCCCAAATAAATAGATGTTGTTGCACTGGATGAATGAGTAAGAAATAAGTAAGTACAATTATTTTCTGAGCTGTTGCATTTATTTATGAATACGATTCACACAGCTCTTTGAAATAAAGATTCATACAATACAATATCTTCACAAATTTGCTGCAATTGCTGGCCACGGGAACTAATTATAGTCAGAATGCCATCTAAAGTAGCAGCTGTAACAATGATAGACTGCACAGCACAGATATAAATGGCATTTAATATGCTGCTGAACATTTAGAAAAACATCTTCACAAAAGATAGCCATTTAAAAAAAGAAAAAATGGGACAGCTATAGAAGAACACACTTTTACCTGGGAAAATAAACACCCAAAGATCATTAAAAATGTATATTCAATACACATCAGGTTTTTCTAAAGACCATTTAATATAATACACTCTATTCATAGAATAAGAGTTTTTGAGTTATGTTTTTTGGCAGTCAAAATTATGTCTATAAATGTACACTACATTGTAGTTGGGAAAAGCCACTAGCAGAAGACTGAGATTAGATTTTGCCGTTTTGTGATATTCAGAGGTCAGTTGTCAAGAGGCAAAAAGACATTAGCTAGACGGAAATGTAAAAGTCAGACATTTAAAGGTGTTTTGCTTATCAAACATTTTAAGTTTAAGTGCCAGCTGTAGGGGAGCCTATAAAAAGGACAAGCCCACCACAGTTGTACCCTGTATGATCACCATTCAGGCGTTACCAAGGAGGCTGCTCTTCTGGGATATGCAGCCACCTAAAAGAGAGAAGGAATGATCAAAACTCCATTGGGTCAGATCTGGGTACCACCACCCAAAGTTACATTGGGGGCAAAAGCGGGATGATTAAAGACTGACACAGAGACCCGAAAAATTGAACTTGATGGGCCACGGGCCCTGAATTGGTGGTAAACGTGTATGAAAAATGTAATTACTACATGGTGTGACTGAAATGTATGCAAATACCCTTAAATGAAAGTCTGTAATGCGCACTTAAAACACATCTGAATTGTTTGATTTGAAATTTTAAATTGTAGAGCAGAGAGAAAACCAAGGAAAAATGTGTCTTTGTCCCAAACATTATGGAGGGCACCATACATTTGAATTTTTGCAATATGTACTGTATATATTTACATATACTGTAGATTTAGCTTACATAAAAAAGATCTATCTATCTAAAAATGCACAAATAATGTATATAAAAGCATTCTAACTTGTACTTGAGAAAGTAGGGTGAAATGACACCTTTTATTGGCTAATTAAATAGATTACAAATGCAAGCTTTCGAGGCAGCTAAGGCCCCTTCATCAGGCAAGGGTTCTCCTGTATCAATCTATGGCTAACACGGTACAACACTCTACTGCTATATAACTTGTACCCGTACTGCTTGTGAAAGGCGTGAGAGAAAACAGAATCAGAAGATGGTACAGAGTAGTCAGAATTCAGGCAGGGCTCATGATCAGGAAGACAATAATTAAATAATAAATATCATGATGCCTACTTTGGCCACTAAGTGTGGTGCACCAGCTCCCCAAACCTGACACAGACAGACACTAGGCCCAAGTCCAGCACAGCACACGTTTATTTCAAAATCGTTTCCCCCTGCACAGTCACAGCACACACTACACAGCACATGAGTATCAACACATTTTCTCTTCTTTTCTCCATCTTTGTCTTCTGCCTCCATTCCTCCTCTGGCAAGCTTTGTCCTCTTCGTCCTAATTCTGGCTCATCAGCTCTATACTCCCAGGTGTGGTGGGCTCTGCTGCTGGGCTGTGCCAAACTCCAACTGCCCTGGAGCACTGTGGGAATCCAAGATGCCGCTGCAACTCAGGGGGGATGTCATCTAGTGCACATCTGCTCCCCTGCGCCATCCTTCACAATGACCTCCAGGCCAGGAAAGGACCCCAGCCATCCGTCACAGTAGCCAGAAATGTGTGTCAGAAAACAGAGCAGAAAGGCGTAAGCATAGAAGGGTACACATAACCAGAATCAAGAAATATGAGATATACATTTTAATCACAGAGAAGACAAAAAATCTCGTAACTAGTAGATTAAAAAACAAACAGTAGGGCACTTTTCCCCCCCATAAGAATTTTTTTCCAGGAACCATGGACTTTTTTGAAGCATTTCCACTGCAAGAACTTGGGCCAAATTGTAGTTCCTGATACGTAGCTCCTGATACTTGTTTTTTTTCAATCCTACTCCAGGGTATGTACTTTTTGTACAACCAGGAACTGTTGTGGGTGGGGATTGGGCAATGAATTGTGCTGATTGGTTGATCATAAGCACTTGGCAGCATTTACACATCTGTTAGTAATTTTGGACTTTGGAGAGTCATCGGGGGGTGTGGATCATTCAACCTAAGGAAGCAAAAGATGAATATCTGAATCACTGAATTCCTTTGCCTCAAAACCCGGAAAAACAACCTCAAATCATTTATGGGGGCCAAGGAATGTAAGATATTAAACTTCCAATCTGATTATGACAGAACCTGCAATATGAGACATTATATGAGCAGTGAAAGATTGAAGATCTGAAATGTAAGATCCAGAGTTAAGCTAGAAAATAAAGTTAGGATTGAAGGCCAAGGACAAACTCTTTTACATAAAAAGGAATCTCATGTATTTTCTTGTTTTAGAAAGGAATATGTATTTGGACTTGTTTTTGTAACTGATATATCAATAAGATAATTAGAGTACTGCAGATAATGTATTCACTTATACACAATGGTTTAATATCTAAGAACTGTTTTATTAGACATCATCTCAACAAAGTAAAATGGACACAGGTGATGAGCTAATATCCGACATTAAGTTGCCAAAGTTCCAGTTGTATCTGATAAAAATGAAGCTGAATGTTATTTTTCCTCTTCTGAGTGTTTTGTCCACCACCACCTGTTTCAAAGTGTATTTCTGGGTTAGGTTTCGAATTAGATTGTGAGGCAAAACTAACGATTTTTCATTGAATAAGTACCCCTGCAAAATACAAGGAGTTGCAGGCAAACTGAAAGACACAAGGAAACTTATGGTTGGCGAGATTCACAGCTACACTGATAAGCTGTGTAATTGGTTAGAAAATGGCACACAGGGTGGGGATTTAAGGAGTTCCGTTATGATCAACAGTTTCTTCCACTACCTGCAAGGCACAGAACACAAATCACTAGATTATTTGAGGATGTAAAATGTCAGTAAAATGTCTTCTGTGTCCAGAATTCTGAAGCACTGTAGTTCTGGTACTACAGAAATGAGATGGTCGTTTTCAAGAAGATGGGATGACGGTCATGAATCATTACCATAAAACAAAGTACAGTCACTATGAAGAGCATGGACAGTAAAATCTTCTTTTTTAAATTACATTTGTTTACCTTAACAGAAAATGCAAGAACAAAATAAGAAAAAAAATACAAAAAGTGGCAGAAGGGGTACTGTGGAATCTGCAGGGAACACCAAACAGAGAAGTGTAGTCACTCAACATCTTAGAGTTAAGGCTCTTCAGATCACAATGTACAGTATGTTCTTTTAGAGCTTAACAGGGGTCTTTTCTATAGTCTGTTTGCTTTCCCAAGGGCTAAAGCCTGCTCTACACACAGTGAGCGGCCTTTGCAGAGTGGAGATCCTTCTGGTTCAGCTACATCCCTCTTTCAGTTGATTTTTATCTAAGACCTTAGCAACGTGACAGAAAACGTGGTCCTGGAAGATCACGATGTCAACATTAAAGATGTGTCTTAAGTAGGTAGGCCTCCAAAGTCCTGCTGGGCATAGCCCATTCATGCTGCCTCCTCCTCATTAGGTATTGGGTGGCCAGTTGGCTTTTGTGTACAGGACTCTATGTCTGACTGTGTCTTTGAATTTGACTGCTATAATTGACTGCGGACCCCCCAGAGGGATTTTGCAAACTGGAGTTTTTATTTTCCTTTCCTCTGTTGTCACCTGGTCATAGTTCAACAATTAATTAATGGATTGATATCGCAAGGCTCCATGTGTATTTGTTATATAATTAGTAGTTTGTAAAGTTTGTATTTGTATCTACCTGTGTGAGGCAGGAAGGTAAGGCAAGGAAGGATTAGATCTGTTATAGGAACTGATGTCAAAGATCTATTCTGAAGAGAACATGCCAGATCACTGGAGAAATAATATGATTGTTCCTATATATAAGGAGAAGAAGGACATCCAAGATTGTGGAAATTATAACGATTGTAGCAGGGCAAATGAAGAAGCAGTGCAAAAGCCAAATGCTTGGTATGCCAACTGGGCAAAACTCTGTTTAATACAAAACAAAATAAAGAAAAATGGTTGTACTTGAGTATGATCTTTGTAAGGAAAAATTTCCTTTAGCTATTGTTTGACAGCATGTTCTAGTCTCAGGTCTGCACATTGTGCTCAGCTTCAAAATGAAACACCACCCTCTGGGAGTGTCTTCCTTTTATTCTGGGTGGACCAGATAGGCGGGGCTTCCTTGGCTTTGTTGCCCTCAGGATCGGTTTCTTTAGGCTGTGAGGGAAAAAGGAGACCGTTAGCAACAGGGCCCCCTTTCCTCCCCGGGTGGTACTACTTACAATAGATAAGCCTGGAAAGTGACCCTCTGGCATGCATGTATGATAGGGTATAAAGCTTATGTGAAATAAAAAGCAAATATGGGAAAGGATAACTGAAAAAATGCAGAGAAGAGAGATGACGATAGTGAAGAACTATCTGGATATATGCCAGGAAAAGGAACATTTTTTGCCTTGAGACAGATTATGGAAAAATATTGAGAGAAATGGAAAATAACCACATGTGATATTTATTGATTTATAGAGGACAATAAATGAGAATATGTATGTTAAATGGTCCGACTTAAATGGTCCGACTCAAACCACCTACACCTGAACACCAGCAAAACCAAGGGGCTGGTGGTGGATTTTAGGAGGCCCAGACCCCTCATAGACCCAGTGATCATCAAAGGTGACTGTGTGCAGATGGTGCAGACCTATAAATATCTGGGAGTGCAGCTGGATGATAAATTAGACTGGACTGCCAATACTGATGCGCTGTGCAAGAAAGGACAAAGCCGGTTATACTTCCTTAGAAGGCTGGCGTCCTTCAACATCTGCAATAAGATGCTGCAGATGTTCTATCAGACAGTTGTGGCGAGCGCCCTCTTCTACGCAGTGGTGTGCTGGGGAGGCAGCATTAAGAGGAAAGACGCCTCACGCCTGGACAAACTGGTGAGGAAGGCAGGCTCTATTGTTGGCATGGAGCTGGACAGTTTAACATCTGTGGCAGAGCGAAGGGCGCTCAGCAGGCTCCTATCAATTATGGAGAATCCACTGCATCCACTAAATAATGTCATCTCCAGACAGAAGAGCAGCTTCAGCGACAGACTGCTGTCACTGTCCTGCTCCACAGACAGATTGAGGAGATCGTTCCTCCCCCAAACTATGCGACTCTTTAATTCCACCAGGGGGGGGTAAACGTTAATATTTAACATTATACATAGTTATTGTCTGTTTTTTTCACCTGTATTATTATCATTCTTTAATTTAATATTATTTATTGTATCAGTATGCTGCTGCTGAAGAATGTGAATTTCCCATTGGGATTAATAAAGTATCTATCTATCTATCTATCTAAAGATAAGGGAGTATGAGAGAAGTATGTAAAGATAGCTAAGAATATGTATATGGGGGGCCTACGCATAACTGAGACACAATGAAAGAATAACAGAAAGGTCTGCAGTTAAGGTTGAGTTACATCAAGGATCATCATCATTAAGCCCATACCTTTTACACTAGTTATGGATGTTATCCTTAGGGAATAATAGATCAGGTCCCATGGTACCTGCTGTTTGTGGATAACTTTATGCAATGTGGCACCTCTAAGAAAATTGTAGAAAGGAAACTGGAGGAGTAGAGAAGAGCTATGAAGAAGAGACGTCTTAAACTTAGCAAAAAGATAGAATATCTAAGATATAAAGGACAAGAACAAAATGGAGCAGTTAACCTCCAAGGAATACACTTAAAAGGGTGGAAAAATTTGGAAAAGTTGAAAAATTTAGAATCAGCATTAAGAAAAGATGGAAAGCAGGATTTAGAAATAAAGCTGATAAGGCAATGCATTTGGATAAACTGGAAGAAAGAATAAGGAGTGCTTAAGACTGAAGAATTAGTGTAAAAGTAAATGATTAACACTAGAGTAACCAAAGGCTACGAAAAAACTCATAAACCCGGCCCACCTTAAATCCCTTCACACCTCTCCGTCAGCATCTTTTGTCTTATAAATGTGTCGATCAAGACAAGCAGCATGCAGCTTGCTATACCATCCCACCCCACCACCGCAGAAAGGGCAAAAAGTCCTCCCAACTTGAGCCTTCATTATCTTGGAGGGGAGTGTTGGAGTTTTAGAGGGTAAAAAATATATCGTTATTTGGAAAACATGCACTTCATGTGTGTTCCATTTCTGCAACAATCTATGTAAATACATCATTAAAACAGAAACGTTTTTCATGTTTTAGTAATAAATGACGAAATGTAGACATAAACTGTATAATGTGTGAAGCTTGAAGTCCAAAAATCAAATAAACACCTTCACAAAAGGTACAAGGATAATACAACAGCTTCTGTGGTGCAGCGGTAAGAACTGCTGACTTGTAAGCAAGAGGCTGTGGGTTTGATACCAGTTGCCTCGTAAAATTACCGTTTGAGTAGTGAGCTGCTCTTATTGTTGATATTATACAATAAACACATAGATTTGATTTTTCGTCTGTAACAGCCGGTGTAAATTTATACTACTTGTAAAAGTTAGCTGTTTTTTTCACTTTTATTCTCTCAGTTACGATCACGATACAACCCCCCACCCCCACCCCAGATCTGACACTGTTAGTTTTTATTTGAAACTGTGAATAACTACAGATGTGAGTTGTGTTTTGAGACAATGGAACTGGAAATACTCTGATGGACGTTCTATTCTTGTACCTTTTGTGAAAGTGTTTATTTGATTTTTGGGCTTCAGTCTTCACACATTATACACTTCATATCTACATTTTGTCATTTATTACTAAAACATGAAAAACACTTCTCTTTTAACGATGTGTTTACATAGATTGTTGTAGACACGGAACGCACATGAAATGCATGTGTTCCAAATAACGATATTTTTTTTATCCTCTAAAACCACAGCACTTCACTCCAAGATAATCAAGGCTTGAGTTGGAAGGGCTTTGTGCCTTTTCTGTGGCGGTGGGGGGGAAGGATGGTATAGCAGGCTGCTTGTGCTGATCGACACATTTACAAGACAAAAGATGCTGATGGAGAAGTGCGAAGGGAGTTAAGGTGCACCTGGTTTACAAGCTTTTTCATAGGCTTTGGTAATTCTACTGTTAAGTCTATAAAACAATGGTCAGTCGAGCGCTGTTGTATGAATCAGAGTTGTGGGCAGTTAAAAAGGTCTACGAAAGGACACTAGATGCTATAAAAATGAGGACGTTGAAATGAATGTGTAAAGTAACAAATCTTGATACATTTCGGAATAATAGAATAAGAGGTTGTAAAATGGCACAAAAAACACAGATAAAGCGTTGGGTTACCACCTTGGTAACCATGTATAATTTGGCAGGTTTTGTGGAAATAAACGCACAGTTAGTTGCGGAGATGCTTTTACGGATACAAGTCCAAAACAGAACTGAAGTAGGTAGCTGTTTTTCCAGGTTATGAAGACTGCAGGTAGGAAGGGGCAGGACCAGGAGGACAGAGACGTCAGTGATGGAATGGCCGTCAATCACTTGCTTTGCAGAGGGAGAAGGAAAGAAAGGAACAGAAAGCAGTGCCACCCCCTTGGCTCAGCAGGTACAGTAACTATATTCACTGGAACCCTTAAGCGACCTCCCATGTGCATGTGCGTGACAAGGGCCAGTTAAGGTTGGGGACAGCTCTAGGAAAAAAACAGGAAAGAAGGTTAAAGTGGTATGGGCATGTAATGAGATGTGAGGTAAACAATGTGTGAAGAAGAATCATGGAAGTGTCCAGACATAGGAGAAGAGGATGACCACAAGGAAAATGGATGGATGGTGTGAAGAGGGATTTAATGGGGAATACGGTGTCATGTGAGGAAGTGCACAACTGACTAGAATGGAGGAGGCTGATAAAATGCAGCAATCCCACATAAAAGGAGAAAAGGCTTTAGAAGAAGTATTTGTATCTGCTTATGAACTTATCAGAGTGCTGAGCATTATATAAAAATAATAAACTAATTAAACTAATAAATGCCTGGCCCTCATCTGAGAAAAAGAGAGAACATGATTTGACTTATCTCAAGCTCCTCAACTTATGCCCTGGGCGTTTGTCCATGGCCCCAGTCTGGTCATCCCAGGGAGAAAGAAAATATTATGTGCTGAGGAAATTAATTTTCATTTTTCCATAAGGAAAACATAAACTTTTACCATAGGGAATCACTGAAAATAGCAATAAATAGATGGCACATCTAAAACATGATTATATTTAAACACTCTTGGGATGGAGCTTCTGTGCCCTGCAAACACAGATGTTACAGTTGTACTGAAACATGTTTTTGGGCAATACCATTAACATTACATGCAAGAAATTTTGTTTTCAAATATCAAAAGTCGTGACTTGTGAATGTGAATTTCATTTTTGAAAAAAAAAAGTCTTTCATAGTTTAAATTGCCTTCAGCCAGCTTTGTGAAAGTGACATATTGCATGTACCTGCCAAAATACGATTTTCTCCGTGTTGGCAGAGGAAGTTCGCAGTTTCATGCTCATCATGACACCAAGATTTGAAAGAGAAATAATTAAAAAAATAGGAAAAGACAGAGCTGGATGCACTTGTATTTTAGTGAAAATGTACATCTCTGTAATGTTCTACTCCAGGAATTCTTACAGCAACAACAACAATTTATTTCTTGTATAGCCCAAAATCACACAGGGAATGCCTCAATCGTCTTTAACAGGCCCTTTTTTGACAGCCCCCCAGATTTGACTCCCTAAGAAGACATGAAAAGATTCCTCAAAAAACCCTTCTAGGGAAAAAAAAAAAAAATAGAAGAAATCTTGAAGAAGGCAATTCAGAAAGTGACCCCCCATTCCAGGAAGGTTCGGCATGCAATGGGTGTAAAAAAATGAAGTAAATACAACACACAAGTACAACATGCATAGAGTTACCCTCTTCACAGCAGAGGCTATGTAAAGAATTAAAAAAAAAATACTATTTATTATCATAGTTTGGGTCATTGCTCATTTTATACATAACAGAAAATTATACACCCTTATAATCTACATAATAACATAGGAAATAACTGCATTATTTCTGTGGAAATAAACTAAGGATTGTGGAAAACCATGTCCAACAAATAAAGACAAGTCTTCCTTGAAATGCACGTTGTTTTGACATGCACCTAAGACAAAAAATACTAACTAACTTCTTTGGTTCTTTTCTTAATGGGAGATAGAAAGAAATGTTAAAACCAACTATGTAATTGCTCACTTAGCTGTCTCACTGTCCTTACTGTAGCCCACTCTGTTTAACTCTACGGATCGCTAATGACAGACTGCTTGCTGACTGTCTTTTATTTTCACTCCTTTACTTCAGCCCAGTTTACCACCAACAGATGACTTCACAAAGCATCCTTCATACCCTTAAAGGATCGTAGCTAGACAAGGAATGATCATTACAGATCATTACATTATGGAAATACTGATAAACAGTAATCGGACAAAACATTGAGCTTGTACGTAAAAATTGTATTTATCTGCATAATAAGCAACAGCAGCAAATATAATCAATACAAGGAATTATACACAACCTGGGTGGGTTCATGCAGTTCTCATGCAGTCCAAAATAACATTTCCCAGATGGTCCAGTTTCTTAAGACTATAGATTATAAACATCCTTAACCAAAAAGTGAAAAGAAAGATTTCTTGCTTGAGACAGAGCTCCATGGAAAGTGTCCAGCAGCTAAGCAGATAGAAAAATCCATTGATCTCAAAGTGTCAAAAAGGCAACAGAACTACACTATGTGATATAAATAAATCACGTGAAAGCTCAAAAAGAGTTGGGGAAAGTCCCCGTATACACTGTCCGATGGACAAAGATGCAAAAGGGTGGTCAAAAGAATCAAAAATAGATCACAGAAGACACTGTACATTCTGGTTAATGCATTTTATATGCAATTAAGACAAAATGGTGGAAGGAAGTGAAAAATGGCAGAAATTACGTCATCGGGATTGGCCATAAGTGACGTCATAATGGCGACACCGGAAGTGATGTCATCAGGGATGGCCGGAGTTCACAGAAGTTGTGTGTGGTGGTGTTGCAGCCATTTTGTGAACCTGGAAGTAAGGTAGGTGCATTCTTATTTTTCTTCTTTATTTCTGCCTCGCAAAGTAACACTCACCTTTGGATTTTGATGGCTGCATCCGAATTGCACATGTGTGACAACTAACAACTGGACTGTTAACTGAACTGAGACTCCTTTTGGAAAATGTTCTAATAAATGACATCCACACTCTCCACACTGGTCTAAAATGGGCATCAGAGGAGCTTCCAGACTCTCAAAACACAGGAATGTTACCACACAAGCTCAACGTCGATTCCCATGTGAATCAAAAACTGTGCTCAACTGGAAACACACTGATTATACAAAACTTTCTAAGATCCTGCTTTGATGTTCTGCTTTCGCATTATATAACACACCTCAGTCCTGTTCAGATTGACAAATCTTTTAGGCCTTGGCTGTTTAATAATAACAATAATAATTCTTTGCATTTATATAGCGCTTTTCTCACTACTCAAAGCGCTCAGCAATTGCAAGTTAAGGGCCTTGCTCAAGGGCCCAACAGAGCAGAGTCTCTTTTGGCATTTATGGGATTCGAACTGGCAACCTTGCAGATCCCTAGCCTCAGAGCCACCACTCCATTTACCTGAAACCTGTCAGTTGAAAAGATTAAAATCTCCTCCACTCACATAATGCTTGATGATTCTTGAGTTTTGAATGGTAAAGCCATCAGCTAATTTCAAAAGATTATTTGCAGCAGAGGACATTGACCTCAACCTGCAAGCTTCCTTATGAGCCTTGTATTTTGATATTGGTGGTACATTTATGTAAGAGACCACTGACTTTCAATTCTGTTTGATTGGCAATTCCCAATAGTTCATATGTGAGTGTGTCGGTGTTGGTAGGCTCTACAATAGACTGGCACACCCTGTTCAAAACTTGTCCTTATCCTGTGCATGAAGCCTCACGGATAGCCTCCAGCACCCCTCAGCCCTGAACTTGATTAAGCATGCCTGGGAATGTTATAGGAATCCACACAAACATGCAATGGTAGTCCTCTTCTCCTGTGGTATTTTCTGTTTTAATTCTTTGCTAAAAGAAATATTTGAATGGTTGCGTATCTTTTCCAAATATGTAAAAAGAAACACAGTTTTGCATCAAAGTAAGTAAAACCTAGATTGAAATGTCTGTCAAAATGAACTGAAATAGCAAAGTTCTGTCTGCATTTTTCATGCAGGCTACGCATCAAACAAATGTATTGATCAAGACGCTTGATGGGCATCTCTTTCTCTCTCAGGCACAGATGGGGTTCAGCGTAACTGTTCAACAGTTGATTCAGGAATCCCACTGGTACATCCCTAGCAAACTCAGGCTAGAAAGATCAAAAGGATTATTTTAGATATTCTTTAGGGTTAGCTGCTACAGTACATTCTTCAGTTTTACTATTGTCCATTCTAAACTTAGATAAATTAATATATAATGTGTAGGAGCTACAATATAAAATATAAAAATGGCACAGCTGCTCTAAGGGTAGTATGTTGTTGAAAACATACACATTTTGGGACAGGGTTGACACACATACACACTTTGAATTTTTCTTTTGTTCGTCTACTGATTTCAGGCACAGATTTTGGATTCTTTGTCATAGCCCATCTCTTTACCAGATTAGCAGGTTTTCTAAAATGCCCTAAATGTACAATGAACTACATCCTTCTCAGTTGTGCTAGCTGAGGAAAGCACAGCCTACTACTTCCTGGAATAGGGAACTTAAGTAGTAGTTTAAAGGACTATACTCCATCTAATTTTTTTAAATGTTACTTACCCCACATGTTTTGTAGTGCAGCTGTCTGTCCCATAGCTATGGACCATGAGCTAAGAAGTAATAGATTTGTGGTGAAGCTGGCGACAGGTGGAGTTAAGTGTTCTGGTGGCCCAGTTAGTAATAATCATGATACTAAATCTTATAAGAACTGCAGTTATTTAGTAGTCAGTGGAAGGACATCCAGAAAGCTGCAGCCTGCAATGATCGAATGCTAAAAACCAGGCTGAGTACTGCATTCAGGATGAGTGGATGTGATCAGATGGCAACTGTCCAGCACTGTTTCTCTGTGGATAGATCATATCGTAGTATTTCATGACCCTCATTCCTCCTCCTGGTATTTGGGTGGCATTGACATCATGCAGGCTATATTCTAAATCAGACTATGCCCGTGTTATCCTACATTTTCACGAAAATCTGTGTAGCCATTTTGTTGTGATGCCAGACTAAATATGTCAACATATTTACATATAAACAGATGCTAAATCAGCTTTATTTATACAGACTAAGAAACTCCTAGATTGTGATGTTTCTGTTATTACACTGTAAAAAATCCAACTTCAAAAAAGTGAATTATTAAAATGCAGAGCCAACTCAAAAATTGATTTCATTCAGTATTTTCAGTGCCGTTATGTGGAAATGTGAACAAAATAGTTTGTGGAGTTCATCAAGTTTAGTTTACCACCGTGTCTGTTCAATCCAGTGATGTGTGAATGGAGAGAACGATTTTCCGCAAGGATAATTTCCCACTAGTTTGTTTCACTTGACAATTTTCCCCAAGTGAACGGAGGAGAATGTTATTTTGTTAGAAAAGCAATGTTTTTGTCCTGCCAATTAAAGTAGTGGATTCTGAGGTCACTAACAAGGCAATTGATCATTTTTGTATTATTAAAAAAATAAAAAAGTAATACACTGCATAAGTATCCTAAATGTTAATGTGAATGGTTGTGTTGATTTTCTCTGTGTGATTTGGATTAAAATATGTAGAATGAGTTCATAAAACAATTCAATGGCATTGATGTGGCTCTACAGAAACTGAAACTGCACTGGCATAATGGGGACACAGGCCACATATCTGTTCTGGTTCTGTTAGACCTGAGTGTGGCATCTGACTGCATAGACCACAGTATTGTTATCAATCACCTAAGACATTGAGTGGAATTCTTGGGAATCTGTATTGTTGTTAAGGATCTATTGTGGGCCCACTACTTTTTTCAATCTTCATGCTCCTGTTAGTCCAGATTACATCGAAACACGAGATGAACTACTACAGTTATGCAAATGACCCACAGTTTTACTTATCTATAGCATCTAAAAAACGCTGACACTCTGGGCTTTCGCATTTTCAAGAGCACTAAAAATATTAAAAGCACATAAAATACCCCACATTAAAACTAAACTCAAACCCACCCTGCCCCCATTAAGTCAGGACTTTAAAAGAATAAAAACTTTTAAAATGCAATAAACATGTTAAAACGTCAATATTCTAAATGTTCTTCCAGGCTTGGTTACCTGAGTTCTCCTGTGTAGCAGCCATTAATACTTCTTGCTGTCATCTGTCCTTCTTCATTCCTCACTGCCACTGGCTTATCCCACCGCTGCCACCAAATGGTGATGGTCCAGGTTAGCTGCAGTTGCCACATCATACTTGAACTCATAACTGTCAATAGTAACGTATCGAGATGAGCCATACAATGAGAACATGTAACAGTCAAGAGAAAGGTGCAAAGTGTCCTGTGCTTTTATTTAAGAACAGTCAATGCAAAATAGTACAATTTTCTTCCATTAAAAATAAATAAATACATATTTTCAATAAGAACAGTGTATTTTCTGGAGATTAAAAAGTCTAAGACTTAAAAATAAGTATATCCATGAAAAAATGATGCTAAAATAACTAATAATAAATAACCCCCTCGGGTATTCTCAGCCCACAACAATAAGTGCAGTCAACCTTCTCATAGTTTGTCCCCTTACCATCTCTGTCGGTCACTGGTGGGGTGCCCCAAGCCTGACTCATGTCCCTCGCCACCATCCCTCGGCATCTACAGGGACTCAGAAGCTCCATCTCCTGTCTGCCGCCAATGCATAGCCTCAGACAGAAGAGCCCACTCGGAGCAGTTGCTCACTACTGGTCCCTGCTGGCTCAGCAGTAGTGACCCTGCCCTTTGAGCCCCAGTTGCTTGCTCCTTTCAGGCCCTCTTCTTGACCACTTGCCTCCATACATTTGCACCCGCTCTCGATTCTGACTCTTTCTCTTCCTCCAATTAACCTCTGTTCATTTCTTTCCTCTTCTTTTATCTCCTCTACTCAGGCTCTCCCTTTATGTCTCTGTCGGTGCAACATTCAAATTACCTGAAAACTACAGAATGCCAACGTGAAACAGATGATTAATTAAGCAACCAGCTTGACGTCCACACCATATACCCCGTGGCCGCCCAACTCTGCAACCATGCAGGCACCCACAGAGCCCGAGCCGTACTGTTCTTAAGCTGCCAAAGACCTCTAGTTCATCACACGGGAACACTGGTGATCGTTCTAACAACTGTCAGCTGTTTGAGTCTTGAAAACTTCTATGTACTTTTGTATTTTCTGTAATGCTGGGTGTTTTCCTGTCACCACCACCACCACCTCCTTGATGAGAGGGGTCATGTCAGTAACTTCAGACAGGTCATACTCTGTGCCAAAATGGTTTAACAAATTACTTTAAAGACTTTCACACTTACTCAGCTAAAATATGTTATCCATTGTTGCTGGTTATCTTTTTTTGCTTCCTGCTATGTCTAGCCCAGGGGTGGGCAGATTCAGTCCTGGAGGGCCGCAGTGGCTGCAGGTTTTTGCTCCAACCCAATTGCTTAATAAGAAGCCCTTATTGCTCAAGTAACACTTCAGCTTCACTTTAGTTGTCTCGCTCGTTAAGATTTTGAACCCTTATTGCTTATTTTAGTCTTAAACAGCTGTATTCTTGGTTTTTAATTGCTCCTAATTAGCAATACCATGCAAATGACAAAAGAGACCAGCATTTCTCCATTTACCTTGTTTTCATTTACACCTGTGTGTATTTATCACGCACTATTTGGTTTAATTAAATACTTGGAAGGAAAGTGAAGAGAAAAAAGTGAAGCACTGAGAATTACTCATCTGTTTTAGACTTCAAATCATTTGGATGATATCCTTAGAAAGGAAAATAAATCTAGGATATGAGAATGACCTGGCATGGCAGAGTTAAAGCACTAGCAAGCCATGCAATTAAATAATTGACAAGGATTGGTTTTTAATTAAGCAACTGGGTTGGAACAAAAACCTGCAACCACTGCGGCCCTCCAGGACTGAATCTGCCCACCCCTGGTCTAGCCTGAAGTGCTTTACACTTAACAGGGGAAACGTGGTCTTTTCAATCATTTCAGCTTTAATGAAATTCTTTCACTTTCACTAAGTTGGGGGACTGACGGAAATCTAAAGAAGCACAACAACCTGTGTTATGTAGAGTAATTTAATATCCTAGAAAAATCAGCACTGTTTCATGTAACTGCCCACAGTTCAAACCTTTTTTAAAATGTCTTATAATTGTCTCATCAAATCAGAATATTATGTATGTTGATGGTCTTTCATCAGCCAAGATTAGATTTCTTTCCAAGGCCATGTTTTGGAGATTAAAGGTACTTAAGGGCTCTTACTTCTTTGTTCAATTGTACCTTTTACTGATGACTCACACTGTCCTTCTAATTCTAATAAAATCGCAGAATGAATAAAATGAGGTGGCATAAACAATCATTTTAACCAAATGAAACTGTTTTTGTCATATTCTGTATTTCAGGAAAGTAAGTATGCAATTTTTTTTTTAATTTCACTTGAATTCAGTCTATAAATGCATACAGTTTGGAATGAATTTGCATTAATGACAGAACAAGGAGAATAATGACAATTCGATTCAATTCATTCTTACAAGGCACATTTCATTTTATAAGCCCATCATGATGTACGAATGGGGACCCAACAATTCCCAGAATTATGAAAAGAAAAGCCTTTATCATAAAACTTACTGTGATTCCTTTTTGAGTCCCCTTCAAAATACTCTCCTTAAGATGAAATACATCCATCCCATTACTTTTCCCATTCATGTTAACATTTCCTGTACTCATTTTTCGTTACCACATCTAGAGTCTCTTGCATATTTTACTAGATTTCTTCCATGGTAGCAAATCTTCCTCCCTTCAGTTGTACTTTTAATTTTAGGAACAAATGAAAGTCACATGGAGCGAAATGTGGTGAATATGGTGGTATGAAGAAACAGACACCATTGTTTTTGGTTGTAATCTCTTTCACTAGCAACACAAGGTGTGTGCAGGTGCGCTATCATGGTGCAAAATGCAGTTTTCCATGTGCCATTTCTCTGGAAGTTTTATAGCTGATGCTTTTAGATAGATGCCTCTGTAGTTTACTGTAATGTCACTGATTAACAGTTTGTCCAATGTGTAAAACTGCAATCATCATATTTTATTACACTAGCCATAAAAACACATCTTGTCATCTGTGAAATTAAGGCTATAGTATTTGATGATGATTAGCGCAAAACAAGGATGAACAAATTAATAAATAATAATTTGTACACTTATTTGCTTCTATGTAACTTGTATGCTTTAATGCCTGTATTTATACCTCTATGATTCAAATAACTCCTTATTGAATTAAATAACATATTTAAGCAAAATATACTTTATTACACACAATATTTTAAATAAACACTTTGTCTTCATTGGGAATTGGTTTTCTAAGATGATTTGTGTCTGTCTAGCAGTTACATTCTGTTACATATTTTTTTTAGAACATTACAACAATCTAGAACAGGTCATTTAGCCCAACAAAGCTTGCCAGTCCTATCCACTTATTTCTTCCAAAAAAACATCAAGTCAAATTTTGAAAGTCCCTCAAGTCTTACCATCTACCACGGTCCTTCCACGGTTTCAGCAGATTTACATGATAAACCCGCTCCCTCGGCCGACAATTGAGTTGACTCACCAAATAGTCGACGAGTCCTTTCCTCTTCTTAACTTCGTAAAGACCTTACCAATGGGCAAACAACTTAGAGTGGGAGGTAGGTACTAGGACCAGGACCCAATCTCCCGAGTGGAACTCCCGGAGAGACGTGCCATGGTCATAATATCGGACCTGTGCTGCTTGGGCCTCTTCCATGTGACTTTTAAGGAGGGGCCGAATCTTACCAAATCTATCACGTAATTGCACAATATACTCCAGTATGTTTGTAGAGGGAAGAGCCTCTTCTTCCCATCCTTCTTTTAGGATATCTAATATGCTCCGGGGTTGTCAACCATACAATAATTGAAAAGGGGAGAACCCTGTGGAGGCTTGTGGGACTTCCCAGTATATATTATATATTAATTATATATAGTAAGCCAATTTGTATCCATCTGGCATTTACACTCTGTTGGGCATATTCAGCGTTATTATTTGTGATATGCCATTGACTGGTACGTAGCTTGTAATGCATGTAATAAAATACACTACACTTTTAGCATTGTTGTATATCCTGCTTAGAGATATACCTTGTACATGAGAGCTTCAAATCTGTGAAATCAATATTACCTCCCAAATAACAATAATTAAAATAATAATAATACATGTTATTTATATAGATATAAAGATATGTATCACACTCAAATTTCTTAATTGATTATCAATCATATTTGTTTTCATTTTGTCACCAGTACCATCAAGAACATATATATAACTACTACATTTGTAAAAATTCTGCAAAATAATGCATTAGAATTGTTCATTTCTTGAACCTATGTTGTGCATTGCAGGATTATAGGCAGTCAAGTCATAGCTAGCTTCACTGGGTACTTGACAGATGCCAGCCCTGAATGCCAGGCCAGTTCTTCAAACTCATACACGTGTCTGTAGTTGCACTCATGAGAGATTAATGAGCATTTTTTTTATTTTGTTAATAACTGCAAACTTGGTTTGGTTAGGAAGTGGTGAGTGGAGAGTGGGGAGTTGGATCTGGGGCAGGAGGACTTTTGTCAGACTATGATTAGCTTTCTGAATCATCGGCCTTCTTCTGTGTGATAAGAGCCCACCATGTTCGGTCAGTCGTGTATCCTACTCCTGCCACCAAATGTAATGAACACCAAAACAGCAGAGACACAGCTCTCTATGAACATTATGAGCCCTTGAGCTAATATGTACATTTATTGTTTTACACGACACATGTAAATTGTTTTACCCTAGAACACCTAAGCAGACTTCTCCAGTGGGCCAACAGAAACACTTTCAAAACAAATAATATGCACCCATGCACCGGGAGAAGTCATGTCTTGCAGGTTCTACCTTAGCTGTAAGACGTTACATCCTCTACAGCACACACTGCATGTAGCTGGACCTGCCGAACCAGTTTGTGGTCTTGTCTGTTATTCTTGTTATTTCTTTATAAATAAATATTTTTCATTTATAAAGAATCTTTATTGACTTTTTGATCACAAACCAGAGATATCTTCATTTTCCCCCTCCTGTGAGACATGTTGAAATATTTATTTTTTTAAAATTTAATCCAGTTTTCTCATTTTTGGAGACTAGACAGGCTGAAGCCTACAGATGGTAGTTGGGGGTAAGCTGAACAGGTTGAGTTCCTTCTGCGTTGGCCAGTGAAAGTCTTTAAGGTTTCTTTGGAGACCTCAACCTATTTTTGCTATGTTATAGACTCCTAAGTATAACAATATGGATAAGAACTACTATACATACTTAGACAGACAATGAAAAAGCTAAATGCTTAATAAAAACAAGTGAACAATAGTGGACTCCAAATATCTTATAAGAAGATTTCCCTTACACCACTAGACAAATGTTCTCTGGCCAACAGTTAGAGCTGCAAATGACATAGTGAACCCCGAAAAATGATTAAGAAATCCTCCAGCACTAAAATACCTTTATAAGACTGATAGAGTGTCTGAACTAAAGAAAAAATACAACAAAGCTGAGTGTAAATGGAGAAAAACTAAATTAACAGCCACTGTGAAATACTGAAGGCACATATAGCTGAATATGACAAAGCTGTGCCGAAAATCCAAGAGCTTTATTTTCAACCATCGATCTCTTCTAAATCCAGGTCAATCAACGGAATGCATTTTCATCATTTTTTTTAAATGATATTAGATAAAATATAAAACATCTTTTTAAAATTAATCCAGTTGAACATCAGCATGCTCATTTTAGTGAATTAAATTTCTTCACTCAAATCGGTTTACCTGAACTAGATAGAATAATTTCTCAACTTAAGCTCTCCAGTCTCTGATGAGCTAATTGCTTATGTGCTTGATATAGTTAACTCATGGGGTCTTCTCAGATTTTCTAATGACTTTAGTAGTTAAACTCCTGCTCACGAAAAATAATGTTGACTCCAAACATTCTACTCCTGGTAAGTTTCAGTCAGGCTTTAGAACAAATCATAGTACAGAAACTGCACTGGTTAAAGAAGTAAATGTGCCCAACCCTTAATGCAGACAGAAGTCACATATCTGTTCTTGTTCTACTAGACCTAAGTGAAGCATTTGATACTATAGACCACAGTATTTTTATAACTCACCTTAGTCAATGGATAGGCGTTCCTGGCAATATCTTAAATTGGTTTCAATCTTATTACAAAGGCAGAAAATTCTTTGTTTCTGATGTGCCTGTAGTTCTGGGTTCCATGATATTGTATATGGTGTACCACAAGAATCTACTGTATTATGGGTTCACTGTTATTTTGAATCTACAAGATCACATTATCAATTTATTATCAATTATATCGAAACACAAAGTGAGTTACAACCATACTGCAGTTGGCATGTGCCTTTACTTATTTATACAGCACTTGATGATGCCTGCTGGTCTGGCCTTTCTGATTCAATGTTTTACTCATATTCCTGAATGGATGAGTAGTCATTTTATCAACCTAAATAAGGAAAAAATGGAAATCTTGGTGGTTGGCAAAAATGAAAATAGTGAATGTCTAAAAAATAAACTTCATCCCTTAACATTAAAAGTCAACACAGAAGTCAAAGATTTAGGTATAATAATAGACACTGCTCTAAGCTTTAAAACACTGCAAGATGCTGAGAAGTTAATTCATGCTTTTGTGTTTAGTCAACTAGATTACTATAATGCACTCCTAATAGGATAACCTAAGAAAGACATCAATCGGTTGCAGAGAGTTAACCCATAAACCGTCGGAACTGGCTATAGTCGATTCCCAATGCAATTTGCCAGCACGCCAGAGCCGAGTATATTCAGCAAAGTACATTCGTTGAACGCTACAACCGGCTAAAGTCGGTTTCCAGTGCAATTTGGAATCACGCCGGAGCCAAGTATATTCATTGACATTCATTCGGCGACGTACATTCATTGAACTCCGCCACCGGCTAAAGTTGTTTTCCTGTGCAATTTACCAGCATGCCCGAGCCAAGTATATTCGGAGACGTATATTCATTGAATGCTGCAAATGGCTATTGTCTGTGTCTCAGTGCAATTTGCCAGCATGCAAGGACCGAGTATATTCGGTGACGCACATTCATTGAACGCCACAATATTTGATTCCCAGTGCAATTTACCAGCACACAGGAGCTAATCAGTCAGTGCCGTACATTCATTGAGTAGCCAGCTCGTGACCACTGGAGCCCCCTAGTGAATCAGCATCACTGTCCCTGGGATTCAGCCGCTGAACTAGACTAGCCTGCCAGCATCAGCATTGGCCTCTGTGTGCTTGTGTGCAGCCAGTTCAAGCGCAGTTGTCTCGGTGATTTCCTGAATTTCATCAATGGTGTCAGTTGCACCTTGTACATATAATAATTGTTGTAGTAGTTTTTTTAATAGTTTTTACAGTTCATTGGCAGTGTGTAAAGTGATCAGTGTTGCAGTAATTGTGATGCTCTTTGCATGAAAAAAAAATTGTGAATTGTGACATTTACTTAAAAAGTGCAGCAAAAAAGTATTTGGCGTCCGGGTTTGCATTAACCCCCAAGTATGTGGCGGTTTAAGGGTTAAAAATGCCGCAGCAAGAGAACTAACAAGAAAACGGAAATTTGAGCAAATGTCACAAGTTTTAGCTTTGTTACATTGATTACCTGTGTACTTTAGAATTAACTATAAAACACTACTAATGGTATATAAAGCTTTAAATAATCTTGTTCCTTCCTGTATTTTGTAGTGCCTGTCTCTGTACATTACAAGTTGTAACATTAGATCTTCTAATTGTAGTCTGCTCATTATTGCAAGAGCTAAGCATAAAAGAAGTAGTGAGACGCCCTTTTGCTGTTATGCACAAAAATGTGCAATATTTACCAAAAGAGATATGCCAGGCTAATATTGTGGAACATTTATAAAAAAAAAAAGAACACTTTTTTAATTTGACATTTCTGTAGCTACATTTTAGTTGTACTCCTAGCAGATTATACCTGTGTAGAATTATTACATTCTTCATGGATTTGCAATCTTCACTAAACTCTACTTTTCTCTGCTTTCTTTTCCAGTTTTTCTGTGATGGTGGTGATCAATACGCAGTGTAATCACCTGTGATGCTGGAATGAAGGTGCGTGCCCCAGCTCTCCACGAGACGCACTGCACTGAACCCTCTGGGGATATGCTTAAAAAACAATGAAGAATGGCTTAAGAACATTTATGTTAGGTAGAATGTACAATGGGAACCGGGTGATCTTTTGGCTTTGGAACCCCTGCAGATTTTGTTTAATTTTAATTTTTTCTGTCTTCCCATCCATCTGACCTTATTAGCATCTTTAGGCACTATGAATACAATATTACACATAAGGACTGAACCGTTCTACTAATTATATATGTACTTTACATAATTATTTATATTTTAGTTATTTATTCATTATTATTATAAGATAATTTATTTTTCTTTTCTGCAACTATTTCTTTGTAAAGCACTTTAAGGTACATTTTGCATTTGAAAATGTGCTATAGGAATCAATGTTGTGCGGTGTTGTTGTCATAGTCCAAGACTGAAGAAGACACACTTTTAGTCACTGGTCCCCAAAAAACAATTTTGTTTAATCATAAACAATTCCCTAGAATGCATCTAAAATAATTGCTTTATATATTCACTATAGTAGAACAATGTGTGTCATAAAACAATATACTATAATTAAAAATACTATAGATAACAGGATATAATAATTGTAGCTATGTAGTTATGTTATGTACAATTTCTTTTAAGAAGTGTATTTTTATACTATGCTAAATTTGTTTTTGCTTTGAATCCATTGCCGATGAAAATGCACTTCCTGAGACAAAATGTTGTGAGAAAGCAAATGTTTGTTTTAATCTTTCAAACCAACAATTCTGAATATTTTGTATATTCTTATGTCATTATCAGTTTTGTATAGGCAGCAGTGTCATTTTCAGTATCGTCCCAAGAGCACACCCATTTGTCACTTCTCATAATAGAGTTTTATCAAGAGATGTACAAAAGAAATTACTTAGTTGAGTCATGAATATTAATAAAATGTAATAAATGAATTAATTTTCTTCTCATAGACATAACATGTAATGCTTTGGGAACTCTTTAATCACAAAAAGGTTACTGGGGTTAAGAATATGGAGGATGAAAATGCTCCAAGATTGCCTTTGGAGTTTATTTTACTGTATTGACAGCATGGGCTCTAATGCAGCAGCAGCAGGTAGGAGAGTTTATTGATAGGTTTTGCCTTATCAGTGCTCTAAATGAATAAAAGACTTTCTATATGAAGCTGTTTCATATAATACTGTACACTTAAAGTAATGGATGTGCAAGTAATGTTTACACATCAAGTGCATTTCTCAGTTCATTGAATTACTGTGACTTACATTGGGATTCTCTCCCAGTGTAGAATTTTTAGTTAATGTATAATAATCTTTTAAATCTATTATAAGTTGTAAGAGACGGCCAGCAGTTTATCCTGGCTGGGATGCCCCAGTAACGGAAGGATGGGGGAAGATAGCTTATCAAGGATGCTGCCTCCCCCAAGATGCTAGATGACAGCTCCCCTGGAGTATAGCAGTGCCCTGGATTTCTGCAGGGCATCCTGGGACTTGGAGTTCAGTTGCATAGCCCTGTTGGTTGCCATGGGTGCCGGCAGGGGGAGCCATTGAAGGACCAGGGGAGTCATACTTTCCCTATAGCCTGGAAGCACTAATGGATCACGTGGACAGGAGCCTCAAAGTACTTCCGGACTAACTAAAGCAGGGGTCCCCAACCACCGGGCCGCGCCGAACGGATGGCTGTTTTATTTTGGAAAACACTTCCATCATAGGTGGCGATAAGGCAACGCACTTGGTGAATAGTTTATATATTGCGCACTTCATTATCTTTTGTTACACGCCTCCGCACCCTCCGCCAACCCGGTCCGCAGAAAACAATTACCCAAATTAAAAAGGTTGGGGTAATTTTAATCCACAAGCTAGCAAAAATGAGTAAAAAACAAACATCTTTGGAGAGCTTCTTTGGAAAGGGAAAAAGGCCCAATGAGGAGACAGAAGAAGAGCCTTCGACTTCCAAGAAAAAGAAAGCTGCATATAATAGACAATATCAGGATTCCTACTTAAAATACGGGTTTATCGCTACAGGCGATTCTCACGCACCAAGCCCACTCTGCATAATACGTGGCGACATGCTAGCAAATGAGGCTATGAAGCCTTCAAAACTGCTTTGGCACATGGAGACCAAGCACCCTGCATTAAAAGACAAGCCTTTGCAATTTTTTGAAAGTAGAAAACGTGAACAAGATGGACAGAGGCAATTGCTAATGGCCACCACCTCAACAAATACGAGTGCACTGAGAGCTTCATACCTAGTGGCTAACCGCATTGCTAAGTTGAAGAAACCTTTTACCATAGGTGAGGAATTGATCCTGCCCGCCGCTAAGGACATTTGCCGTGAACTGCTAGGAGAGGCTGCTGTTAAAAAGATAGCAAAGGTTCCTCTTTCGGCTAGCACCGTCACTAGGCGAACTGAGGACATAGCAAAGGACATTGAGACACAGTTGTTGGAGAGGATTAATAAGTCACCATGGTATGCAATTCAGGTTGATGAATCTACTGATATTGACAACAAGGCAATATTACTTGTTTATGTGTGATATATATATCAGGAGGATGTGCATGAGGACATGTTATGTGCACTGTCACTGCCAAGCAACACCACTGGCACAGAACTATTCAGATCTTTAAATGATTACATATCAGGAAATCTGGATTGGTCCTTTTGTGTCAGCATATGCACGGACGGAGCTGCTGCCATGACTGGATGGATTTCTGGTTTAATCGCTCGGGTTAAGGAGGTTGCACCTGAATGTGAGGCTACGCACTGTGTCATTCACAGGGAAATGTTGGCTTGCCAAAAAATGTTACCTGAACTTAACAGCTTATTGAACGATGTCATTAAAGTCATTAACTACATCAAAGCAAATGCCCTAAACTCGCGTCTGTTCGAGCAGCTTTGTGATGAGATGGATGCAGAGCACAAACGCCTTCTCTTACACACAGAAGTAAGATGGCTATCTAAAGGGAGATCGTTGGCCAGAGTTTTTGAGTTACGAGAGCCACTGCGGAGATTTCTTTCAGAAAAAAAAACACAACTGGCAGAACATTTCAGTGACATGAACTGGGTCGCAAAACTTGCTTACTTGTGCGACATATTCAATCTGCTTAATGAGCTCAATCTGTCACTTCAGGGGAAAATGACAACTGTCTTCAAGTTGGCAGACAAAATAGCTGCATTCAAAGCCAAACTTGAATTGTGGGGACGCCGAGTGAACAGAAAGATATTTGACATGTTTCAAACATTAGCAGGGGTTTTGGAAGAAACGGAGCCTGATTCAAAATTCTCACAGGTTGTGCATGACCACCTGTCTCTGCTTTTAAAAGAGTTCAAGCGGTACTTTCCAACCACAAAAGACCCCCGAACTTCGAAAGAATGGATACGCGACCCATTTGTGAACAAACCAGGTGAATCGAGCCTGTCCGTGCAAGAAGAAGATCAACTGCTAGAAATTGCAAATGACGGTGGCCTTAAAAGTATGTTTCAAACAACAACTCTGCCGGTGTTTTGGATTAAGATCAAGGCAGAATTTCCAGAGATCGCCAAAAAAGCACCGAATGCCTTGCTTCCATTTCCAACAACCTATCTATGTGAAGCAGGATTTTCTGCAGTGACAGCGATCAAAACCAAATTACGGAGTAGACTGGACATAAGTAACACACTTCGGGTGACATTGTCTCCAATTACCCCCAGATGGGACCGGCTCATAAAAGGGAAACAAGCTCAGGGCTCCCACAAATTCTGAGGGATGGTGAGTTGTATTTTTACGCACTTTGTTTTTAGTTGTTTCTATACCCTTCTGTTTACATTAAACTTGTTCATGGCGCAAAAAAGGTTGTTTAATGTGTTTTGTTACACGTATATCATTTAACCCCCAAAAATTGATAACAATGTAGGTAAAAACAGACAATAACTTTGAATAATGTTAATGTTAACCCCATCCCCCCTGGGGTGGAATTGAAGAGTAGCATAGTGTGGGGGAGGAACGATCTCCTCAGTCTGTCAGTGGAGGAGGATGGTGACAGCAGTCTGTCGCTGAAGCTGCTCCTCTGTCTGGAGATGATACTGTTTAGTGGATGCAGTGGATTCTCCATAATTGATAGGAGCCTGCTGAGCGCCCGTCGCTCTGCCACAGATGTCAAATTGTCCAGCTCCATGCCTACAACAGAGCCTGCTTTCCTCACCAGGTTGTCCAGGCGTGAGGCGTCCTTCTTCTTAATGCTGCCTCCCCAGCACACCACCGCGTAGAAGAGGGCGCTCACCACAACCGTCTGATAGAACATCTGCAGCATCTTATTGCAGATGTTGAAGGACGCCAGTCTTCTAAGGAAATATAGTCGGCTCTGTCCTCTCTTGCACAGAGCATCAGTATTGGCAGTCCAGTCTAATTTATCATCCAGCTGCACTCCCAGGTATTTATAGGTCTGCACCCTCTGCACACAGTCACCTCTGACGTTCATGGGGTCCATGAGGGGCCTGGGCCTCCTAAAATCCACCACCAGCTCCTTGGTTTTGCTGGTGTTCAGGTGTAGGTGGTTTGAGTCGCATCATTTAACAAAGTCCTTGATGAGGTTCCTATAATCCTCTTCCTGCCCATTCCTGATGCAGCCCACAATAGTAGTGTTGTCAGCGAACTTTTGCACGTGGCAGGACTCTGAGTTGTATTGGAAGTCCGATGTATATAGGCTGAACAGGACCGGAGAAAGTACAGTCCCCTGCGGCACTCCTGTGTTGCTGACCACAATGTCAGACCTGCAGTTCCCGAGACGCACATACTGAGGTCTGTTTGTAAGATAGTCATACCTAGTGGCATGGATCGTGGACTAACTAAAAAGTGATTGTTCACTATTGCTTTCCAATAGATCACTGTATTATACTGTAGTTTAAAATGTACCAAACTAATTTTCCTCACATACATGTCAAAGTTATTTTTGCCTGTTTTATTGCAACTATTTTCCTTTCAGCTTGCCTTGATGAGTCCTCTCACTTGTACTAATTATGATGATGTCTTCATGTTTGTGATGTGTCATCCGCATCCATGTTAAAGGGTGCTTTAGTATTCCTGAGGCTCAATGATATCGGAGACAACCAGACACCTAGGGGTGCATGACATTTCTCCAGACTGCTTGCATTACAGTCATGAATAACATTTTCTTCATTCCCACCTTTCAAACTGATGTTATCTTTAGATATAACAAAATTTAATTTTGTGGCTGTATTATTAAACTCACTTCTTCTTTTGACATACTCTGCTTGTAGTCTCAGTAGTTCTGTTGGACTTCACTTAGGACTTAGAACTTTTTTTGTCTCTAGGGGGAACTTTAGAATTTTTACAAAAGCTAATTAATGTTATTAGATTATGACACAATAAACCCCTCTCAAATACACACCGGAATGAATAAAATGAAAAAAAACTTTGGACTTAGCTAAAGATAAAAGGAGCAGTCACAGCCACCAGGTGACACATAAAAGCATGTTGTTGAAGGTATAGAGGAGCCCCCCACTCTCATTTCTTGACACACTTTTGCTGAATAATTCATTGCCTGAAAGTCTTAGTGTTAGTGTGTCAGACAGAGGCTGTGTAGCATTGTTCATAACATGACACTCATTATTGTCTTCAATCTCTCCTTTATATTATATTTTCTCACTGTTCAAAACTCTTTACATGGAGAGTGGGGAGCCACTTCAATCAACACCACCATCCACCTGGATGATGTGACGGCAGTAATTATTATGAAAATGCACTCAACACACATTAGCTACTAGGTGAAGTAGGTGTTAGAGAGATAGTTAGCCAGTTAGGGACCTGGAATGAATAGAGGACCAGAACGGCCACAACATGCTGAGCAATTTAGTACCTCCAGCAGTTCCAGGGGGTGTCCCATAACTGAGCATTCCCTTTTATTTAATTTGTTGATTTGGTGGGCCTCTCTTGAAGTGGTTACCAGCCCAAAAAACCACAGTTTAGAAAATCTCACTGGCCATGTCAGAGTGGTAGAATATGTTAAGAATGTCGTTACCAACATCAAATGAACATGGTCTTCTCAGAAAGAAGAGTCTACTCTGCCCTTTCTTCTATCGTTCCTGTATGTTACTAAACCAGTCCAGTCTGTCAGTAAAGTGGACCTCTAAGTACTTGTAGCAGTGCACTACCTCCACATCCTCTCCCTGAATAGTTACTTACCGGTAGACTTAGAGGCTCAAGTCAATAACCATTTCCTTGGTTTTGCTGATGTCTACTTACAAACAATTCTTTCTGCACAGAGAAACAGCATTCTCCACCTGACTCCTATCATCTGTCTCATTCCCCTTATCGATACACCTCACATGATCTCGTGTTATATTTATAGTATGATGTGTACAGACTAGGAGAAAAGGAGACAAGACTGTTCATTGTGGTGCTCCAGTGTTGGTCACATCTACATCACAGAAACATTCATTGAGTCTCATAAAAAGTGTTCTGCTTGATTATCCAGGACACCATAAACTGCATTCTCCGGAGATTACTCCTTAACAGAGATGCCTGGATGATATTGAAGGCACAGAAGAAATGAAAAAACATACTCCTCACAGTGCTGCCAGCTTTGCACAGGTGAGAATAAGCCTTGTGGAACAGACAGATAATTACATCCTCCACTCCAATCTTTGTATGATAGGCAGTGAGTCCAGGTGGACTACTACAAGAAGTCTCATATAGACAGAGACCAGCCTTTTGAAGTTCTTCCTAGTGTGGGACTTAACAGCCGCTTGTCTGATGATGTATGCTGTTACACATCTGATTCAAATTGAATTAAGACCATCTTTACTTAAGACAGTGCCACAACGTACAGGTAAGCAACACAAGCTGTTATGCAGAATGAAGATCACAAACAATCCCAAGCATTCAAACTGACCACAGCCATAAAAACAGAGTAAATATAAAAAATGCAGCAGTGATAGTTATCAGGAGGAAGACTGAAGAATGACTGACCGATTTCAAAATGAGGCAAACAAATCATGCACAGTATATAACATCGACGCAGGGTACAAAGCAGTAAAAAAGAATCTAAATAAACTATGCATAGCACTCTCAAGGCTAGCGATTAATAGAAACACTTGGAAACTGCAAATGTTCTGCTTCTCATTTGATTTATTTCATTTAAAGATGTTTGACTACTTCTAACTGAATTTTGGTTCCCTAAAATACATATCACTGTCCCTTGTCACCAACTTAGCAAGCACTTGACATATCTTTCCTGAATGTCATATTTCTGCTGCAGTCAATACTTCTTTCTGTCACCTAGAAGTCTGGAAGAACGTTAAAAAGATCATCCAAAATGTTCATATCCAATTGTGAAAATGATTAACTTAGCATTCTGACCTTGTCTTATAATTATATAATTTAATGAACAATTGAATATTTTTACAAGCTACCTGTTTGGAGTGTGTTATGAAATGATTATTATTGCAGTGATTTTAATGTATTTGTATTGCTATTTCCTAGCAGATTCTGTGCAGATTTTGCAGTAATGGCAATAAGAAAAACTGAAAAAAAATGAAAACACTTACCTTCAATGGGCTCAATTTCATTAGCATCCTATTTGATACTGAAATATTCTCCACATGTAAAGCAGATGTGGCCAAATTTGTTGGTAACCTTAACATCTTATTGAAAGTGCTGTATGCCTCCTGAAAAGTGGTGAAATGAAAAGCAGTTGTCCCATGTAGACCTACATGCCTTTGATATGTCATCGAGTAAAGCAAAGCAAGTGTGACAAGAAATCAAGTAGTTCTTATTCTACAGAGATCTTCTAAAGTGGCCTGGACACATTTGTTGTTACCCCTAAAAAACAGCATAAATCATTAGATAGATAGATAGATAGATAGATAGATAGATAGATAGATAGATAGATAGATAGATAGATAGATAGATAGATAGATAGATAGATAGATAGATCGACTTTATTAATTGCAGTGATTCATCAAACTAGCTGTTTTCTTTAATTCATAACACACGTCTCATGTCGTCCAATCAGTCATTCAGCCTCTTTAAATGGAGAAAAGTCATCACTGTGCTGTTTGGTATCATCGTGTGTCCCACACTGAACATGGACCAGAGAAAGAAGAGCAGAGAGTTGTCTAAGGATGTGGTGATATTCTTAGGTTTGTTTTATATATATGTTATGGCCAAAACCCAAAATCGGCAAAAGCAGGAAATGGCCGGCCAAAGTAGCATATACACCAGTCATTTCTAGTAGTTCGGACTTTGGCCACACCTCACGGCCAAAATGCGAAACGGCCATCCAATTAGGGAACTGGCCAAACTTCGGGTATGGCCGTAACATATATATATATATTTATATATTCTTAATTTAATTACTACACAGTATTGAAAGAGATTATAAACAGTGTTGAGGGGCATTACCTTTAATACAACCCTTTTCAGTCAAACACTACTGATCTCTCTTACATCAACGTATGCACACCACACACCTACTGTAGACATTACTAATCATACTGTAATCATACTTTGATGACTGATTACTACACTAAAGAAGATCTGAGTGACCCTGACACCCCCTCCACACACACACTCACACCCTCTATAAGACTTCAATGCCTCAAGATGACATTATATAAAGTATACTCATCCTAATCATAGTATTGTTTTGTCTTGGTAGAGTAATATATTGCTCTACTTTCCCCTTTTGTATCATTAACCCCTTAACCGCCCTCTGCCGGATATATCCGGCATCGTAGCTTTAATGCTGACGCCTTACTGCCGGAATTATCCGGCACATTTGCCTGTGGTTATATGAATGCCTGGCGCATAGTATAACTGACAGTTTAGCGTGGGTATTATTACTACGTTGTATTTCGACAACTCTGTGCTTGTATTGGCCGATCACGTGATGTGATTCGAAAGTGAAAGCTGTGAATATGGCGAAACGTAAACTGACTTCAAGTGAGGTTTTGCAGGCGATTTTGGACAATAATTCTGATCATGATTGTAGCAGTTCTGAAGAAGATTTTAGTGACAATGATGATCAGCAACGTGCGCTGCATGATACTGTGAATGATGGCGCATCGGATGACGGCGATGAGTGGGTGTATCCCCAGCATCTCAACTGGACTGCTGCCCGAGGTGAACTACCTTTTCTGCATCCGTTTGAGGCAACGTGTGGCTTTACTGTTGATGTAAACAATTACACTGCTGAGCAGTTTTATGAGCTGTTTGTGTCACCTGATTTGATCAGACATTTTGCTCATCAGACAAATCTGTATGCAGCACAGTTTATTGAGAAAAATCCCAATTTACCTCCACATTCCCGTGTTCGTGCTTGGGTAGACACTGATGAAAACGAAATGAAAAAATTCATTGGGATTTTGATGTTGATGGGAATAATCAGAAAACCAGATATTGAGATGTACTGGTCTACAGATCCTATGTATGCAACACCTATTTTTGCAGCTATCATGACACGTAACCGATTCTCTTTGCTGCTGAAATTCTTTCATTTGAATGACAACAGAAATGAGCCAGATAAGAAAGATCCAAACCGCGACCGCTTGTTCAAGCTACGTCCTTTGATTGACCATTTATTTGAAGCATTTCAGTTGCCCTACATGCCAGGACCGTCAGTTACAGTTGATGAAAGTTTATTGTTGTGGAAGCCTGAGAAAAGGTACATTTTGTGTTTTATTATGTGTTTGCCCATTTCTAGAACTTGCACAACATTTAGTGGTCAATACTGCTTGAATAAATGTAAAAAATGTAAAAAAGTAAAAAAACGAAAATTGTTCAGATTTCGCCTGGCGTGGGGAATATTTAGGGAGTTGGCGGTTAAAAGGTTAATATGTAGCCTTTGTCAGAATGCCTCAAATCTCACAGACTTACCACTGATTATAAGGTATTGTACCGTATAACTTTTCCCCACCTTCCCTTCTACATTTATAACCTCAGGTAATTAGGTGTAGTAAAGACAAGCAGGAGTTAAGTTACACTTTAAATAATGCATTATTGATAATATTCATAAATAATAACAATATGCAAAGTACATTTGAATATTAGCAACCATACAATCTGATAAATGGTGATGTGTAGTTTCATGCGGCACACAGACTTGTTAGTTACTTAAAATGTCTCTAGTTTTAAGTCATCATTTTTGGTCAGCTTTCTTCAGAACAGGCCACATGTCTGTCTCAATATGGCTGCCGAGCTGTGCTCTTCATTGTGGTGTCCTTTTCAGATACATGGTGTGTGAGATGGTCTTTCATCAGTTTGGTAAGAGAGAGAGAGGGGGTAAAGCAAGCAAATTTATAGATTCTCTGTCCAACACCTACAGCCAATAGAGCATCATGGTACTTAAAGGTTTCTGATACAAGCCAATTCCAAACAGCCATACTTCAGACCAATGGGGCACAGAATATCTTCACACCTGCCACCAAAACCATTTGTTAAGGTGAAATTTGCCAGCTCGGTAATTTGGCTTTCCTGTGGGGGTTGACTGAGAGAGCCCTGCAGAGGATCCCGCAACCCTGTTGTAAAATTCACTATCCTGACTTAGTCCTAGGGGGTAAACATGAATGCTTCTCACTAATGAAATACTAATTACAATGCTTTGCCTAAGTTACAAATAAAGAAATACAAAATATTTATCAACTTGTATGCAAAATATCACATTACAACAGGCATGAACTCCTAAAAATGGTGGAGAAACCATAGTATGATAACATCATTCCTTCAAGAATATTTAGATTGCTCTTTGAAATGGACTCTTTGACAGACTTCGATGATTCTGTCAGATTAGGGCTTTTGTACACATAAAATCAAACTACAGATTACAGTAATAGATTCTGCTTTTTTAGAAAACTCCACAATTTTCAGTGATTTCAAAATGAAAAATTGCAGTAAGCCAGCATGCAAATGTTAAATAGTAAAGTGTGCATTTTGTTACTCAAGCAAGATGTAAAAATGGATGGATGGATGATCATTTTTCATTTTTCTATACATTCACATAATGCAGTTACATCATGTTACAAACCTTGTGGTTTGTGTGTTAGTGTGTGACTCTAAAGACTAATGTTTCAGTCCTGACTCTGAGAAGGTCACTTATTCTGACAATGCCATAATAGTTATTATGCATTTGTAGTCACTTTGTATGAAAGTGTCCTCTTAATACATAGGGCATATTTTTGCACACTATCAACATTATAGAGGAAATAACCAGGTCACATGTAGCATTTTTATGATAAACAAATGTGCAAAAATGAAATATGGTGGATGTTAATCAAGAAATTATGTTCTTCATACTGGAGAAGGATATGTTAATGTGCTGTTTGAATGATGAGGTTGTTACATTATCTCGAAGGATTTGTCATCATCACACACCCAGTGATAGCCAGCATGGCAGTGCTGTGGCACTGTGCATTTCAGAGATAGTCTGCTCAAAAGCAGGCCTTTATGCTATAAACTCAGTGGTTATTCTTGGGATATTTCAACAAATTTCCAATACATACATCTTGCCTGAAGAAGGGGCCTGAGTTGCCTCGAAAGCTTGCATATTGTAATCTTTCTAGTTAGCCAATAAAAGGTGTCATTTTGCTTGGCTTTTCTCTACATTCATAATGGCTAACACGGTACAACACCCTAGTACTACAATACATATATTGTAATATGTATGTTTATATAATAAATATATTGTGTATGTATATATTGTGATGGATGGCCGGGGCTCCTACCCTGCCGGGACAACTTTGTGATGGAAGGGCTAGGGAAGAGAGCTTGCACAGGGTATTATCTCCCCTGGAACGGCAGAGGACAGTCCCCCAGCCAGCTATAGCACCACAGGCTTGGAGCTTGGAAGCTCAGACCTGTTAGGGTCTGTGCTCACCACCAGGGGGCGCATGGGGAGTTGCAGAGCCCTATTTTGTGGGTCTTTCACCACACCTGGGAGTGCTTCCAGACCTCACTAATGAGCCACCTGGAGTACTCCCAGGGGCAGCCAAAAAGGAGCCGCCTACCTTCATTCAGGGAGCCAGACTTGGGAGGAGGAGGACAAAGCTTGCCGGAAGAGGAGTGGAGGCAAGTTGAAACAGAAAGAGGAATAGAAAGAAAAGAAGGCAAAGTGCTGTGTGCTTCTATTTCTGTGCTTGGTGCCTTATTGTAATGTGCATTGGTGGGGAACGGTTGGAAAGCGTTTCCCACAGTCGAATTAAAACTGTGTGAGTTGCTGGACTTGTGCCTGGTGTCTGTCTGTGTCAGGTTTGGGGGGCTGGTGTGCCCCCAGCAGGCCACAATATATATATATTTTATATATATAGTGTCACACACGTGCTTTGGTGATGGTAATTACCCATTGGATCAGGAGTTGATGCTGTGAACTAATGTCTTTTTGTTCTCCTCCCTCTGTAGAACAGAAGAATGACAGCTACTCCATCTCTGGCACCACTTCCATGTCCATGTGCCTGGACTCTCCCTTTCTTGCCTTGTAAATCCATAACCCGAAACTGGCCATCTTATTTTAGTTCAATTGAGAACAACAGTATGAAAAGACTACTCCACATTTATTGCATGTTTTCTAAGTTTATTTTTCATCTAATTATACAGGGTCACCAAAGTGGTGCCTTATCTCTTAATCTCTGATTGTGTTCTCTTTATAAGTACATAGAGAGAGAGAGAGAGAAACAGAGACAGACAGCGAGGATATACTGTATGTATTTATTAGTTTATTAGTAGATAGATAGATAGATAGATAGATAGATAGATAGATAGATAGATAGATAGATAGATAGATAGATAGATAGATAGATAGATAGATAGATAGATAGAGTGCATTTAGAGAATATTCCTATACGTTCACTTTTTTTGCTACATTGTAGCCTTATGCTAAAATCATTTAAATTCATTTTTTCCTCATCAAGCAACAATAAATATCCCATAATGACAGGATTTTAGAAGTGATTGCAAATTTAGTAAAAATAAAAAAACAGAAATACCATATTGACACAATCCTCTGCTATTACACTTCACAAATTGCCCTAGAAGTATCCAATCCTATTGATCATCATCTGGCTCTGAAGGTTCCCAAGAGCGCACTGTCCTCCATAATTTTTAAAGAAGTTTGGAACAACCATGACTCTTCCCAGAGCTGACTGCCCAGCCAAACTAATCATTCAAGGGAGAAGGGTCATGGTGAGAGAGATGACTAAGAAATGGATTTTACCTCTGGCTGACCTCCAAACAGCCTGATTGTGGCGAAACTTCCCAAGGGTCAACAACATTCCACCGATCTGGGCTGTTGAAGTTTACAGAAAGACACCTCAAGGACTCTCACAATGAGAAACACAAGATTTTCTTGTCTAATGAAAGATTAGCATCATATCTGGAAGAAATCAGGCACTGCTCATCACCTGTGTAATACCATTCCAGCAGTGAAGGATGGTAGAGGTGGCATCATTCTTTGGGGATGTTTTTCAACAACCAGAACTGGGAGAGTAGACAGGATTGAGGAAAAGCTGAAAAGAGAAAAGTTCAAAGATATCCTTAATGAAAGGTTCAAAGGTTTAACTTCCAACAGGATAATAACCCTAAGCCCAAATCAAAGACAACAAAGGTGTTGCACAGCCACAGCCCAGACTTGAACCCCATCAAAAATCTCTGAAAAGACCTGAAAATAGCTGCCCACTGACAATCTTCATCCAACTTGACAAATCTTGTGAGGACCTGTAGATTAGAATGGCAGAAAATCCCTTAATCTAGGCATGTAAAGTTTGTCACATACTGTAATAGCCAAGAAGACTCCAAGCTGGAATCAATGCAGAGGGTGCTGTGTCAGTGTGATATTTCAATTTTCTATTTTTAATACATTTACAAAAATTTCTGAAATCCTATTTCTGCTTTGTCATTCTGGGGTATTCAATGTTGCTTGATGAGGAAAAAAATAATTTATATGATTTTACCACAAAGCAAATAACAGAATGTGAAAAAGAGGTCTGAATACTTTATGAATGCACCATATATAGTTTTCATTACTTATAAATCCTGATAACTTGATTAATTATTAATAACAATGTTCAGTTTTAATACCACCATTTACATATGCACCTATTAGTCCTCATGTTAAAGTCAATGTGTATTCCAAATAAGCCGACATTTGTTTTTGCAGGTTTGAAACAGCTTTTGTGATTTAAAGAAATAAAGCATGCCATTTTAAATGTTGAATTTTAATTAATTTTAATTTTTGAATTTTTTTTAATTAATAAAAATGTATGAAATTTATATAATGAAATATATTGTAAAATCTATATTAAAGATTAAAGTTATTGAAATTACTACAAAATTCAAGTGAGATACAGTATATCGAACCTGAACCTAAACTTCTTCTTGAAAGAGAAATGAAATCTGCAAGTAATGTTTTTGACTAATTTTATTCATAATGAACCAAAAACTGTGGTGTAGTGGTACTTTTATGATCCCATGAATTTCATTACAATGGGATTCCACCTGTATAACACACTAGTGAAGCCTCACCTGGAGTACTGTGTGCAGTGTCAGTCTTCATATTACAAAAGACAAGGCAGCACTAGAGAAAGTCCAGAAATTTGCTACTACGCTGATTCAGGACTAAGAGGTATGAGGTTGGACCTTTTCATTTTAATCAAACAGTTATATAACTAAAGTGTTTAAAATAATAAAGAAAAATTCCCAGCTGTTACTTTAAAATACATTTTTCAGTAAGAACATTGTGACACAGTTGCAATCTTCTTAAAGGGCAGATTTTATAAAGTTTTAAAAAGTTTTTTTTTCCATACAAAAACCATAGACACATGAAATAAATTACTAAATTGTGTGGTGACAATTACAACAACATTTAAGTGCATTACAAGATGTCAAAGAAGTAGTTACATGCAAAGAAATTGATACTTTAAATATAGAATTGCTTTTTTTCCAATTCTCAAAATGACAGTCTGATGATAAGGTCTGTTGGACAGAGCAGACAGAAAGAAGTAAACAACATCTGCAGGACATCCAGACCAAAAGACTGGCTAGCCACCACTGGCCATTCTGCCTAACATAAATGTTCTTAAGCAGTTCTTTATTGTTATTTTTAAGGCTTCGTCATAAATGATTCAACATAGCGGGTCTTGTAGCAGGTTGGGGTGTAGCAGTCATGGGGATGCTAAGGTGCGCACCATCCAAATACACTGATTTATTTATTATATTGCAGGGACCCCAGGAACACACCCAGCTTTGACCTGGCACGAAAACATTCACACAAAGAGACACTAAAAAGCAGCACAGTATACTGATAAATAATAATGAATATATTAATGAATCAGAAAAAACAATATTACAAAGAAAAGAAAAGCCATCCCCAGTTCCCTGATGGCAATAATTATCTGTATACACTACACAATAAGCAAGTAACACTAACCACAAAGTCCAATAGAGCCCAATAGAGGAGGAGCGAATGACAATGAATGTGTGAAATGAAATCCCTGTGAATGACTCTGTGAAAGAAATGTAAAGTTTTGTCCTACCAGGTTCCTGTTGTAACATGAGAATTAGAGAAGAGTGGGAGTTCTTCCAAGACAAAGACAAAGCCAACCAAGATGAATTTACACTGACAAGCAGGCATATGACAATACATACATCCAGACAAAATGCTAATCCAAGGCAGAGGTAGTTTGTGATACAATGGCATGTGTGAAGAGTAAAAACAAAACTGACAGGTGATCACAATCATCTTGATGATGACGGTTCTGGCTTCTTCTTGAAGAGCCTGCCTCATTAATCTTCTTCCCAGCAACCCTTCCACCCTCCAATTTGCCCAATAGTGTTAAACTGCCTGGGGTACTGGGAGATGTAGTCTATTTTAAATAGTGCTGCTAGAGGGTTATCCGCTCTCATTGAAACATTACAGGTGGCTACACAGGACTTTGATCAAATGGTGGTGGTGGAAAACATAACCACAGAAGAACCATAAAGAAAACAGAAAAAAATAAAAATGAATAAAGATTGAAGATTCACTGAAGAGTATGATCATTGTATGCATATCTAGTTTACTAAGGGGAGAACTAAATTGTAGTTACAAAAAGGCCAAACTGAGCTTTTAAAAAATGCTTCACAGTGTTAGCCTGGCATACCTCAATAGGTTAAGTATTCCAGATTTTTGGTGCATAACTTCAAAAGGATCCTCAGCACAGCCTCGCCACTTCTTTTATGGTTGGCTCTGGGGAGATGTGCTCACGTTTCATTTTTCTGGTTAAGATTCTTGCTGCTGCATTCTGAACCACTTGATGTCTTTCTTAGGTAGCTCTGTTAGGAGTGCATTACAGTTATCTAGCCGACTAAAACAAAAGTGTACATTAAATTCTCAGCATCTGTAACTTTTGCAGTGTTCCTTAAATGGAAAGATGCAGTCCTAGAAATCTGGTTAATCTGTGATTTAGATGTTACAGAACTTTACATCTCAGCCTGTTGTTATTTTGGGTGAATAGGATGGAAGAGCTTGTTGGTCTGAATGGCCTGTTCTCATGCCCTAATGAAAGTGATGCTCACATCACCTGGTTGTTCTTGCAACACTACTAACTCGAGTCTATCAACTTTTGCAGTCTTAAGTAACAAACAACAAAAAAGAAATTCTTGAAAACTTTGTTTTGACAGAGAATGCTTTCTAAGTGAAATGCTTGAGAAGTTTGTGGGAAGATATAAATACTGTTTAGCACCATCCTTTGACAAGTAAAACCCCCTATTGATTTTAGGTGAATCTAGGAGAATTTTATTATCTGATCTGCTATTGCTTTCTAAACAGACATTATAAGCCTTTCAACATATTGTAGAATGAATTCTGTTTATATCAGAAATTTTAACCCTTTTTCATTTTGCTTCCTTGTCTTGATAACCTTTTAGTTTTGACTCTATGAATTGATGGTAAATCATAGGCAATATCTATTAAGTAGTTTTCTCACTGGTGTAACTGTTAATAATTGAGGCTACATACCTGGCATATTCTTTTAGATGTATTTCCAAAGCTGAACAAATATTACTTTAATTGTATTCATAACTGAAGGGTTAGTGTCTGACTTACATCCCATGCTGCTGGTGTAGGGTCCAGCCCGCCTAAACTGAAATAAGGAGATTACAGGAATGAACAAATAAATTCATATTTACTTATGGTGCAAAATATTTTCATGAGAGGGTGTCTAAGATATTCTAGGAAGACTTCGAACCTTATGACGCTAATAAACTGTAGTTGTGCCGCCCTACCTAATTTTTAAGACCCCTCCCCCTCTCTGTACTGTTTCTACTTGCTCGAGAGTATTATTTGTTAGAGGGTCACTTCTAGGAGGGCATTGTTATAATCTGTTTTGGTTTAATTGCAATTTCTGTTCATTTTTCTTTATACACATAGTTAATGGCTGCTGTTGATGTGTATCACAATCCATTTAGGTCAGCACCCTAATTCTTGTATTGGCGATTGTGTTTCTTCAAGGGCCTCTGTGGAAAATCCAAAACATAATAATAATAATAATTCTTTGCATTTATATAGCGCTTTTCTCACTACTCAAAGCGCTCAGCAATTGCAGGTTAAAGGGCCTTGCTCAAGGGCCCAACAGAGCAGAGTCTCTTTTTGGCATTTACGGGATTCGAACCGGCAACCTTCCGATTGCCAGTGCAGATCCCTAGCCTCAGAGCCTAAACCTCTTAAGCACTAATCTTTGAGTCTAGAATCCATTAAATTAGGTCCTTCAAAAAAAAACCCACGGATACAAGCAATGGGATCAATGCAGAGCACTTTTTCACACTGAGGTATAGGTGGTGCAGTGGTAGCGCTGCTGCCTCGCAGTTAGGAGACCCGGGTTCGCTTCCCGGGTCCTCCCTGCGTGGAGTTTGCATGTTCTCCCTGTGTCTGTGTGGGTTTCCTCCAGGCGCTCTGGTTTCCTCCCACAGTCCAAAGACATGCAGGTTAGGTGGATTGGCGATTCTAAATTGCCCCTAGTGTGTGCTTGGTGTGTGGGTGTGTTTGTGTGTGTCCTGCGGTGGGTTGGCACCCTGCCCGGGATTGGTTCCTGCCCTGTGTTGGCAGGGATTGGCTCCAGCAGACCCCTGTGACTCTGTGTTTGGATTCAGCGGGTTGGAAAATGGATGGATGGATGGGTATAAATTTAAGCCTTCACTTTTAATAACTAAGAGCGCTTGAGAAACAGTTATCAGGGCTTGAACTAGCTAGCACATTCGTAAAATATATCTCTTATATTCTTCAGTGATAAAAAAAGCAAAAAAAAAAATTAATATAGAGAATGACTTATCAGAAGATTTAAGGCTTTGTAACTGTTGCTGTTGGTCAGGTAGGCTTGAAAGGACACTTATGTGCATAGGATGAGATATCACTGTCATATAACATAATACTGTCATGATACTGTCACCTCTTGTGAACTTTAGGTGAAGGCATTATAATGTATTTAAGACAATTCTTACAATTCAATCTCCCCAAGGAAATAAACAAAAGAAAATACTGCTGTGCCAAGAAATATAGCTATATGAAGTTTGTAGCTGGCGCATATAAAATAAAAATGTATTTACAGGGAATCATTAACTATTAATGTGTGTAAATTGTAGCAGAAAACATTTTTTGTCTTTTAGGCTTTTAGGTTATATTGCCTTTTGTCTAACTATGCTCAGTAAGATGAGTTAATCTTTAGGACACAGTCTTTAGCTAACCCCTGACTTTCGGCATGAAGTATTAGGTGTCTTTCTTTGTAAACTAATACAGTAGTACTAGGGTGTTGTACCGTTTTAGCCGTTATGAATGTAGTGAAAAGTCAAGCAAAATGACACCTTTTATTGGCTAACTAAAAAGATTACAATATGCAAGCTTTCGAGGCATCTCAGGCCCCTTCTTCAGGCAAGATGAAATACAGAAACTGGAGTTCCCTGTGTTTATATACACACTAGGACAAGTAACAACATTGGTAAATCTTTAAGTGAGGAATCTTAAATGTAAAAAATACATAGACTCCTTCAGGCTAAGGTTCATTTAACAAGAGAGAAGAGCAATGTATGGTCAAGATCTTTGGATAAGATAACTGTCCAACAAAGTCTTTTGAAATTTCTGATGAGTTTTTCCTTACAATGTGGTTCTGTAGACAGGTTGTCTGTCAGTCTGAGAGATGCAAACAATCCTCATATCTGGCCATAAAACTCTTGTCTCTATTCAAACAGTGCTGTAATGTGTTAAATTTTAGCATGAGTTTAACTTCCCATTCTTTTCTCTCTTGCTGTGTTCTGAAGTTCAAAGATCTTGACCATACATTGTTCTTCTCTCTTGTTAAATGAACCCTAGCCTGAAGGAGTTTATTAATTTTTTACATTTAAGATTCCTCACTTGCCTGAAGAAGGGGCCTGAGTTACCGCAAAAAGCTTGCATATTGTAATGTTTTTAGTTAGCTAATAAAAGATGTCATTTTGCTTGACCTTTCACTAACCTAATAGAGGAAAGATAGAACTTTATTTGTCTCCAGGATGGAATTTGGTATTTACTGCTGAAATGGAATAGCACAACTGATGAGTGGTGCCTGGTTTCCTCCAGAAACAGACAGACTTTAGGCCAAACAGTTTAATCATGGTCTCATCAGACCAGAGAAACTTGTTTGTCATTGTCTAGAAGTTCTTTAGGTGCTATTTTTGAAAACTTCAAGATGGCTTTTATTATGGCCTTGCCAATCTTCCAGAAAAGCCTAGATCAGTGGTGTGTTGCAGTGGTGCTTGTCCTTCTGGAAGTTCCCCTCATGTCTAGTCATGACTGTTCCAAATTTAACTCATTTAAGAATTATTGAGGCCACTGTACTGTTAGAAACTTTCAATACTGCAGAAATTTTTTGTAGCCTTCTCCAGATCTGTTCTACGACACAATCCTGTCTCTAAGCTCTGCAGGCAGTTTCTTCATCATCAGGGTCTGGTTTTGTCAACTGTGGGACCTTTTATAAAATGGTGAGAGCCTTTCCTATCCATGTCCAATTAATTGATTTGACCACAGGCAGACCCGAAGCAAGGTGCAGAAACATCTCAATAAGGCGCAGAAACATCTCAATAACGATCAACGGAATGGGATGCACCTGAACCAAATTTCAATTGTCATCACAAAGGGTCTGATTACTTCTTCCAGTGTGATATATCAGTGTTTTATTTTCATTAATTTTGTAACAATTCCTAGAAATATGTTTTACTTTGTCCTTCTGGGGAATAGAGGGCTACTTGATGAGAGAAAAAAATGAATTTAAGTTATTTTAGCAGAAGGCTGCAACATAGGAAAATGTGTAAAAAGTGCAGGGGTCTGAATACTTTCTAAAGGCACTGTATATTATTTCTAGCATCATTTAGGTTATGTATAAAATTTGAAATACAAAGATTTAGTTTGCATTTCATAAATATTTAAAGTTTTTTTTAAATATTCAAAGTTTTAAATGTGCATTATGCAGTATGTAAGAATGTAAGCAATAAAAAGGGTTAAGATATATATAGTAGGATACTACAGCAAAACATGCAAATGTCACATTCAGTATGTTAGAATACTCCAATAATGTTAAAACAATACTTATTTTTCTTTTAATTTACATGTTCTAATATTATTTATTATATATTAAGATTAGGTTTTTGCATGTTTAATAATTGTGCATATTGAAAATGTTACCTTTGAGCATACTGTACAATACACATGTTTAGATATTTGAGAGCCATGAGAACTAAACACTGTAAATAAAAAAGTAAATACATAAAAATAAAGTTTTGAACCAGTGTTTCTAAAACAAATTGTCATTAACTTATTATTTTTGATTTAAATGTGTTAAATTATCTCAATACTGATTTGAGGTCCTATCACCTAGGCCTACCTTTATTTATTTTCCATCTTGGTATTCCAGCTCAATGTTATAGGAGCCAAAATCCAGCCCTGAAGAGGATGCCAATAATTTTTAAGGCACATTGGCTCACATGCCCACACTTACTCATTCATACCATGCCAATTAAAAGGTGTGGAGGTACAGAGATGCAAAGGATGTAAAAACTCTAGAGGGGAAATAACAAGACTGAAATGTGAAGGCAGAACTTTGGAGCTTTAATTCAGCAGACTAGGAACAGCAGCATGTGGTAGAAGTCAAACATAATCACACAGGAGAAAGGCTGCTCGTTGTGTCATTATTATTATTCGCTATATAAATAAAATTTTATAATTTCATTGAATTTACATACAGTGTCAATCAATGCATTCATTATACTCGTGTTCATTCGCTGGTTTACATCCAAATGACTTATATAAAAGACTATTTTGTTATATTCTGGTTCTTCTTATACCCTTTGGGCTTAGCTGCCACCCTTGAAATTTCTGTGTATGTAACAACTGTCCATGCTGGTTATTTTACAGGACATCTGCTTATTTCGTAGTCATCTCTTAGTCCTCTTTCAGTACACTTTGTTGTTCACTTGATCTGGTTGTCTGTTTTCCTGATAGGCCTGAACAGGTTTGTGACATTTATTAACCCTTTGTGCTATTTCTTTAATGTGAATTATGAATGCTATATTTTAATATGGAAAGCATATCAAAACACTTTATGTGACCCCTAAGCCTAATTTTTCTTCCATAAGCACTATGCTTCAGACAAGTTAAAAAGCTGCTTTTTATTTTTTGCAAACTATAAGGTAGGATGAATTGATTGAGACCATGAGTTCATTATCCTGGCCAGGAAAGGAACCACCAATCATTCTTGCTTGGTGGCCCTTCCACCCAAATTTAACTCTTGTTCAAAAAACTCAAAGTGAAAGTCACATCAAAGAATCATAAAGACACAAACAGATTTATAGTTTGCTTTCTTGTTTTGAGATATCTGCAAACTTGGACAAATTAAGTGGCCCTAAGGAGCTGAAAATTGTAGCCTGTGACGTTACTTTATTTTTGACCTTCGACAAATCTACTAGCAACCAGTAAACAAAATCACGCAAACCAGCAACTCCTGCAATTATGTATATAAACATACTTAAACAACCTGAGTTTGAAAAATGAATGTCAAGAATGGCTACTCCAAAACATATAAAGCTAAACAATCCCTGTGAAAAAAACAATAGAATAACAATGAAAACTGACCAATCACAACAGGCTCAACAAGAACAGAGAAAAGACAATTGATTCGGGCTTTCTACCAACCGAGCAAGTGAACCCACCTGGGAATTTCATCCATCCATCCATCCATTTTCCAACCCGCTGAATCCGAACACAGGGTCACGGGGGTCTGCTGGAGCCAATCCCAGCCAACACAGGGCACAAGGCAGGAACCAATTCTGGGCAGGGTGCCAACCCACCGCAGACCTAGGAATTTCTTCATATAATATTGCAATACTCTTTAAATAAGCAAGGATCGTGCAAATAGCTTGCAAACTTGAGGTAAAAATAGTAATTAAAATCATATTATTTCAGACTTATATAATAGTTTTTAAAGCAATGAACTAATGTAAACCTGTTGATGAAATGTGTCAAAATAATGTAGAAAATTTTGATTATCCGGAGCCCTAACATTTGGAACAAGAGAAAGTGTAAATTTATTTTATAATGTCAATTAAAACCACCTAACCTCAGAGTCATGGCATATATAAGTATAATAAGGCAAAAGGTAAGCAATAAATAATAAATAAAGTTAGTGGAAGTTACTGGAACATCTGTCATAAACACTAACTTCATACATCAACTTTCATACAATTAAGCAATTAACTTACCTTAATTATGTATCTCTTGGATGAAAGTGGAAAAACAGGAAGATAACTTCTGGAAAAATCAGCATCAGATATAAACAGGGAACACAATTCATATGGAATTGAGTTTTTTTAATTGAAGACAGGACTCTTGACCAATGAATGAGGGGAAGAGATAGATATTCAGTTCAAAAGTTCAGTCCTGTATCCTGTTTATGCTTGACATTGGTTTTTTTGGAAGCATTTCTTCAATAATATTTCAGCAAAAATGCAAGTGTTTTACAAATTGTGAGCATACAGCTGGATAATTGACATGTGGATTATGTGACAGAGTATTGTCCAGAGTTGGTCACCACAAAGTGTTATTCTATTAGAAACCTTTTTACCTCCATTTTCCATGAAAATTAAAATCTCCAGAAAGATTAAAATTTTCTCTAGGGTCATCACTTCAAAACATACGAGGTAAGTAACATATAAAAACTTCATTTTTGGGTGATGTTTTCCTTCAACCAAATATTCTAAATATCATAACCGAAATGCACCTCTGTATAAGTATGTTCAAAACTCCATTAGATTCAGTTCTTTCTTGTGCATAAAACCTTTTCAACATACAGTATTTCTTTTATATATTGTACCTATTGCTGCTCTAACCCTAGTTCAGTTTGTGCATATGCTGTTTTCTGTGCGTCACCGTGTTTGATTGAGTTTCACCTCACAGTTTAAATATTAGAAAGCAGACTGACTGGAGACCCTAAATGGACCCAGTGATCCGTATATATAAAAATGTGACCTGCAATAGCTGGCCCACCTTCTGCTTTAGGTCTGGATTCCCCACCCTGATCAAAGCAGGTTCAGAAAATGGGCAGATGGGTTTGAAAGGATTAATATATTCAATTATCATGGCATTCATGTGTTTAGGTAAGAATATTTTAACTTTGGCCGTATGTGTCATCATACCACAGCCTTTACTGGGACTGTATGAAAGGGGACACAAAGGCAGGATTTGGATTTTGCACAGTGACTCATATGCCAGTGTTTCCTTTGTATAGCCTGGAAATTATCAACCCAGAAGGTGAACAGTAACTCAACCCTGTGCTCTGCCTTTCCGCTTCACAGGATCAATACCATGGGGTCTTTAGTAGTGTCGAAGTCCACACTATTGATGATTAGATGCAAATTTATTTACACCTTTTCCATAAAGGGCTTCCACTTGGGAGCCCAACCCTTGTCATGTTTCCTTCTGTGGTTATTTCATTTCATTTTGTAATCAGTATTATCATATTTTCAGATCTAAAATGTAAGTTTCTTATTGCAGCCAAGGCCTCCAAGGTACATAATAATATTTATTCAGTCCCTTGAACTGAAGTACACAATCTCATTTCCTGGCAACATGCATCAGTTATTTGAAGGATGGATCAGAAGCATCAGAACGCATTTTTGATTTGCAGATAACAAGTGAGATAACAGCCACTCGAGATGCAAACTGCTGAAGCTGCACAAATGTCTTTTGTGGAAACGTAGCCTTTTATACAGATATGAGTTTCGTTATATGGCCATCTACCCTCAGATTATAATTTAAATTCAAAATGAAATTTAATAATGAATGAAAAAAGGATCATTTTGAAAGCACACAGGTTTATTTTTTAGTTTGTATTTATGTGTCTAGTTGAAAAATAATGATTAATATTTTAGCACTTCAGTAGTGCGGCTTTTGCAAATCTTATTAATAAAACTTAACATTTTAAACACCTTGTACTTTGGGTTATAAATATTTAATAATAATGATACCGATTTATATGAAAATTTGTATAATGATACATGACAATATGTTTTCTTTTCCAAATTCTAAAAATATATTCATTATTCACTACAATTACTGAAATTAAAAATAATAATAAAAAGTCTGAGCTAGCTAAGTTGCCCTAATTCATGGTGTTCATAAGAAATGTAATCATTTACTTCATGAGGTAGAAGTACATAATAAACAAGAATAGCTATGTCATATATATGAGTTATAAAAATGTGTGCTTAAATTTAAATATTTAAAGTCTAAATATTATCGATTCTAACAAACGTTTGTCATTTTTCACCCTCTGACAGATAGGCACATAGAGGGATAGATCCCTAATAAAAATAACAATAAAATAATCGAAAATGACATCATAATCAAAATCAGTGACCTTGAAATAGTAATAAAATGATACCCTACCTGCTTATGTTTGAAATGTGTTGTTTTCGACTTTCTGGGAGTGGCACTTAGAGGGCCAGGACCTCCAGTACAGAATCAGAAATTAAAAATATTATCATATTTGTGATCAGCAACATCGACACTCCACATTCTACTATTACTGATCTCCATTTTTCTAGATTTTGTGAAATGGATATCCTATATCCCATTAGGGGTCGGTTAATGTGGCATGCACACTTTGAAGCCCTTCTAATAATTTTTATTGAATATGCTTATTTGTTTACTTTTTATCATAACAGTGTAATTTCCTGCACAAATTATGGTTACAAAATTATGGTCTAAAATGATTGTTTTGTGGACCAGTGGAAGAAAAATAGGGATGAAAACCTTGACTTCTTGCATGACTAGACTTCAAGACGAGTTCAACAGTATATCATATGTATTATTATTATCTGCCACTCTTAAATTCAGTTATTTTTTGATAATGAGAGAGCAAAATGGAATTAAAGTCTGAATTTTGCCGCTGTTCTATTATGTGTTCAATTTCCATTTTCTCATCACAGGGCAGTTGGTGATATTGTGATGGTCAGTAAGTCATTCACCAACTCGCTATATCCAAACACAGGGTCACGGGTTTCTGCTGGAGCCAATCCCAGCCAGCACAGGGCGCATGGCAGGAACAAACCCTGGGCGGGGTGCCAGCCCACCGCAGGGCACACACACTCCAAACACACAGTAGGGACAATTTAGGATCACCAATGCACCTAACCTGCATGCCTTTGGACCATGGGAGGAAACCCACACAGACACGGGGAGAACATGCAAATTCCACACAGGGAGGACCCGGGAAGTGAACCCAGGTCTCCTTACTGCGAGGCAGCAGCACTACCACTGTGCCACCGTGCCGCCCTATTTTGATGGTTTGATTATCAATTGTAAACTAAAACACATCACTGCAGACAAAATTTTATAAACCATAGAATAAAATAAATATCAAGTTTATCTTCCATGTTATCTAAGAAAAGTTGGCCTACATTTCACTAGTATTCAGTCCTAATTCTTTCCTTCCCAGTAAACTCTTTTCCAGCAAATGACAAGCACTTTTGGAATGTCATAAATAAGACAAATGCCTCACTTATGTTGTGAAAAATTGCTAAGCATTGCTGCTCAGTGAAAAGAACAAACACCATTATAGTACCATCTCCTGAAAGACTAGCCTCAGGGTACAACTTATTTAGTCTTCTGAAGGGTGGACTCAACATATGAAAATTTACATTTTCCTAAGCCAAGGTAATATTGTCCTCAAAATAGTGATGGGTGATTTACAAATAATTCATATTTTTTGAACAACTTTTTTTTTTAGTGAATCATGAGAACTGACCTACAAGCAGGAACTAACCGACTCAGTAGAGCTCAACAGGAGTATTTAAGCGCATGCATGATACCATCAGCTTCTTTTGTTTAAATGTTTAAAGTACGTGTGCACTTTTAACACTAGAATTACCAGAGCCTACGAAAAAACTCGTAGATCCGGCCCACCTTAAATCCGTCTGCACTTCTCCCTCAGTGTCTTTTGTCCTGTAAATGTGCCAATAAATACAAGCAGCAAGCAGCCTGCTATTCCAAAGTGCACAAAGTTCTCCCAGCTCATGCCTTGATTGATTATCTGGGAGTGAAGTGCTGGAGTTTTAGTGTGTAAATAATAGATTGTTATTTGGAACACATGCATTTCATGTGTGTTCTGTTTCTACAATAATCTGTGTACACACTGTTAAAACAGAAACGTTTTTCATATTTTAGTAGTAAATGACAAAATGTTGGCATAAACTATATAATGTGTGAGGCCTGAAGTCCAAAGATCAAATAAACACTTTCACAATAGGTTCAAAGACAATACAACAGCTTCCGTGGCGTAGCAGTAAGATTTGCTGACTTGTAATCAAGAGTCCCCAGTTCAATCCCCACTGCCTCCTGTATTTGATGTTTTTAGTAGTGAGCTGCACTTATTGTTAATATTATACAGTGCACACATACATTTGGTTTGAGCTTTTAACAGATGCTGTACATTTATAGGACTTGTAAAAGTTACCTTTTTTTTCACTTTCATTCTCTCAGTCACAATCATGATACATACAACCGACCCCCAACCCAACCCAGGGATCTGACGCTGTTAGTTTTTATTTGAAACTGGGAGTAACTGTAGATGTGAGTGGTGTTTTGAGGCAATGGAACTGGACATTCTCTGATCTGGAGGGATTAAAGATGACACACAAACACTAGTGAATCTGCCTTATTCATATCTCATCGTCACTAGATTTTTTTTTATTCAGTTTTATTGAGTGTTCCTGCTCACGCTGAATTAGTGTGCACCTTATGGTCTATGATGTCAAAAAAAAAAAACCACACATAGTTATATATGATATTTGGAATTATTCATTGTATGACCTGTATAGTACATTTTGGAAAACACTGAGGCACGGATGCAGCATTATTCATATTCATTCGCATAACATCTTGCTCTTGTAATCAGTGACCGCGTGTTTTTTTTCCCGATCTTGCCAGTCCCCACATGTTGCTGTATGCTGTTTCTTTTGTACTCCGGAACATGCAGAGGAAAGAATAGATAGATAGATAGATAGATAGATAGATAGATAGATAGATAGATAGATAGATAGATAGATAGATAGATAGATAGATAGATAGATAGATAGAATAGTACAGAGCAGTAAGTTCAGCGTTATATGCAATCATTAAATTCAAATGTTAACAGTTCACACACACGCAAGGACCGTCCTTCCTACATTTACGACATGTGTACCTGTTGCAATGCGTACATGCACAAATTATTAAATTATATATTTGTAATGTGATTATAGGGTAGGACCTCCCCTACTACCCATATTTGCCTCCATCTAATCCTATAAATGAATCAAACAAATCAGTTGAATCAAAAGAATCAATTCACTTAAATGGGTAATTCAAAAAAATCTAAGAAGTGAAGTGAACTGAAGTGCCCATCAGTATGTCAAAGTAAACCTCACTAAACTGCACGTTCAAACTGTCAGAATCCGAAAGGATATCAGCAACTACTGACACACTCAATACCCATCCATATGATTTTTCAGCTCAGTGCAACCCAATGTTCTTGTTAACATTAATTACATTAATAAATACATATAAATAATTTATATTATTAAAAATTACAAATTGTATGAGTAATTATTTTGTGTTGAAGACTCCATGTTCTAAGATTGAAGCTAGCATTACCCCTACAGAGATGTTTTCTGTGTGTCAATTGATTATGTGAAGGTGATGGAAGAACAAAAAGGGAAGGAAAAAAACTGGAGATTAATATGTTTGGATTGATATAGTATGAATGCAATAAGCACAAAGAAAAATACCAATTGCCTTAAGTGTCTCTGGCTGCAACTGATACTGTTGTGGACTGCAGCTGATACCCATTTCTTACACCAAGCCTCTTGCAGCCTCATTACACCTGCCATAAATGGTCTATACATTGAAACATATACTGTACATTTTGCAGGCATATTGCATATTACCACAGATATTGTGGCAAGGTGCCCCGAGAGTACCTACAGTGTCTTCACTGAGCCATTTCAACAGTGGCAAGTGGTGGATGACTACTGGTGTTAACAGGTATCATGCCTGTTGACATCTGAAACTCACCCTTAGACAGAGGCTGAATAACAAAACAACCCAGCACATCCGCAAACCTGCAATGTGTGGAAAGCAAGTTACAGACAGCACCATAAGGAAAATGCACTTGCATTATCTTCATGTGATTTTCCTAAATATAATATAACATAATAAAATATATTCTATATATATAATTCACTAAGTCCGTGGCAAGCAAGACGCACGCAAGACAGAGCCACGCCCGCCAACTCACGGAGCCCCGCCCACCAACTCTAAGACCATGAGATATGCACAACAGAGCACCATCCACGAACTCTAACCCTCCTCCCGAGTCCACCCTCACTCTCGAGGCATGCAGCACCTCACCAAACACTGCCTCAGTCACTTTCGTCTCTGCTACAGTCCACATGCACCTCTGAGCCACATTGATTTTTCATTGTTCTTTTCGGTTCCGGCTGCTGTTCTATATATAATCTACCAAGTCGCCCGACCATGGGATACACACGCACGAAAGACAGAGCTCTGCCCACCAACTCTAGCACTTACTGTCGCCAGTTGCATTAACAAGCAACCTTTGTGGTGTCACATGCATGTACTTACACTGACGACAAATATGACAGCTCTTCCTCACGAACAAGATTTCGCAAGACGGGAAAAACGGAACACCTGCAACATTACCTTGACATTGTTTTCCTTTTATTTCTGATCCCGTTCAACAACTATGTGGCGACATCGACTTCTCAACTGTGACTCCGGAACAACTCAGTACGCGAGTTATATTAAGCGTCACCAACGAAGGATTAGCTCACACACTTAATCAGTGTCCGTGCATGGAATTCATTCAGTCATGACTTCGCTGTTCATGAATGAGCGACCACTTGATATCGGTACACAAATTATAAGAAGAGAATTTCATATAGTGAGGGGTTTGCGCGATCGGCAAGATCCTTTATTGCTCCCGGAGGAAATTCTTTTCGAAAGATATCGCTTTAGCTGAGGGGGAATATTGTACCTCAAAAATTTATTAGGACCTTATATTCGAAGTCAAACGTGGCAAAGTCGGGCTCTCACAACCACACAGACAGTATGCATTGCTTTGAGGTTTTTTGCAAGCGGCACTTTTTTTATATACTGTAGGCGATGTGGAAAATCTATCTAAAAGTGCAGTTTGCCAGGCAATTCGTAAAGTCTGTTTGGCTCTGAAAGATTTCCTTTGGGTTTTCATTGTGTTTTGTGGACACCTGCGTGTGCAGACAAAAGAGGCGTTTCATGCCATTGCAGGTAGGTAATACACAGGCAAAAACACCCACAGTTCCATGAAGAATCTCACAATCAGCCTAACATTCTCATTACCAGGGTTTCCAAATGTGATTGGGGTACATGGAACTGATCAGAGTGGAGTTTGATCAAACATTATTTGGAAAATGTACCTCTCCTCCTGATGAATAATCAGACACAGTGTCTTCATCAAATATTTGACCTTCGTCAATATCTCGTTGGTCAGACACAGGTTCTAGGGATATAACATTCCCTGCAACTGACTCAACAAAAAAAGAGGGCTATATGGAACATACCTATGGCACACATGGAGGACAAATATATGCAATGACCATCCTTTACCTGAAATGAAGTGACCACTGCATCCTGCCACTGGTTCTGAGGAGGAGCTTCCCCCTGGAATGCCCTCAGAAACAGGGCGATGGGCATTCTGCTGGAGAGCCAACTCTTCTGCAGGGGTTAGGTCTGGACAGCGTGGACCTCCACCTGTTTTTTACTTGTCTGCCTTCTTATTAGCTTTAAAATTAATGTTCTTTACATTATATATGATTCTTTATGTCATCAATTCTTTAAATAGTTATATACCAATATTTACCAGTTTGAAGTATATTCTTGTACTTCACTTTAACCTGTTCCTGTGTTCTCCTTGTGCTCACGTTTGATCTGGAATTATGACATATTAAATAATAATTAATCTGACACATAGGAAATGAAACGGTGCTTTCAGTAAGTACAATGCACATGCATTTAATGATGCTCTCTCCAGAGTTCCATCTTTTCATTCACTCACAGTCGTATCCTCAAACCCATCCCATTTGGACAACTGAGTCTTTCAGGAAGTCTTCACACATCAATAAATAATTATGCGGTGTATGCTATGCTGCAGGTTGGCTGGTATAATATAATATAATAAAATATAATATTCTTAAAGTATACACCTTGATCAAAACAGTGCAGGAATTTTAAATGCATAATGGAATTTTCTTTTTTTTCTACAATTTAATGATTTAATAATTCCACAATGATTCCCCATGTAATATTTGTAGAAAAATAACAGATAATATAAATTAAACACATACCAGGCCATCCAGATAGGCTGGCGTGCTTCAAAAAGAGAAAAATATATTGTGATGTACAATCTTATTCTCTTCATTGTATTGTCTGACTTTTGTTTTTCTCGTTGTTGGAAAGGCCACTGTGTGTCTCACTAAACAACAGCTCATCAAAAAGGAGAACAGACTCTTCTTTGGAAATGTGTGCTTTTCTTTACTGGTACATCTATCATTTGTTTTGTCTTAAAAATGACAAGAAAGCCTGCTCCATCAAAGGGCAAACTCTGTAAACAGTGGAAGCTGTTGTACAAAAGAGGATAGTGGCAAAATTGGATGCCATCATCAAAAATCCCCTCCACCCCTCCAGGTGGCACTCTCTTGGAGACCTTATAGATGCAGGATCATTCCACCATGGTAAGTTAAGAAGCACCTCTAGGGGTCTTATCTGCCCACTGCTATCAAGCAATTCAATGCTACCATCTGATGTACTCATTAAGTTTTTATTGATTGATTGATTGGCTGCATTATCTGCCCTTTGGATCTGTATCCTATATGTTTATGCTGCTGTATGTATTTTAATTTCCATATGGGATTAATACCGTTTATCTAGTTTACCTAATCTAACTATGTTGATAGGCATTCCATATGAACACATATATACATGTTCAACTTTGTATATGAAATTATTGTAAAGAGTGTTTGGCTCACATATGGAAGTTTCTTTACTAACATGAACAAAGTGAAGTGACGTGAATGTTGATGAATGTCCAGTATTTGCATGATACACAATAGTATAATCCTATTCTTCTAAAATAAAATTAAAAAATAATCAGAAAAGGAGTGAGTCACACAGTTACCAATTGTAATAGTAATATATTTTCTTGGATGCTCATAGCATAGGACTATGAATAATTTAATTCCAAATGTTGCTGTTACAGTATGGTGCTCTGGAGTCTGAAGTGCTGCCTTGCTTGTGGTCTGAAAAAGAAAGCCTTGAGGGAGTGATAGTTTTAGTCTGAAGCTTCAAGGTCTGTGAACTCAGGCGAGACGGGGTTTTGCTCTTTTTTGAAGGTCTTGTATTTTTCATTGGAAATCACCCTTTGATGCAAAGCGTCAGAGCTGTCTTTCTGGCTGGTCAAACAACATCTGTGTGCTCTTTGATGAGGATCTGATGTTTAGAGGGATTGTACAACTTATATTGCAAAGAGCCTTGAATACTGATTAATACAATTTCCCAACATTTAACTTCCTTAGGCCACAAAATGCTAGGGATTTAAAATTTCTTGTATAGCGCACAGTTCCCAATTATATGACTGTTCCCCTGGCAGAAACTGATTGAGTCTTCTGTTCATCAGGAGAATTCTGGTACCTCAGTAGCCTTAGTTATTTATCATTTATAGAAGAGGCTCACGTTCGCTTCCTTATCCATATTCATGTGATTGATCTTTCACTGTAAATATTTAATAAGCATCAATAGTAATTGATTAGATTAACAGTTTATCTTTTCTGTTTAATGTACAGACAATGTAAGACAACTGCCACCATTTAACCCACATGTCGATCTCCCTGACTAAAGACAGGACTCAACAAACAGGGAATGCTTTGATGATTTGCACTTACCGTCTAATTCTTACAAGGAGACTTTTATGGTTTTCTGAAAAGTATATTATTAATCTACTCTGTATATATAAAATCCTAAGCCTAAAACTGCAACAATCTTGTCACGCTTTAAATCAGGCTTATTTTAAAACCTACATATATATGTTTGGTATCATTCTTTTCTGAATTTATTGAACTTTAATGTGATGTTGCTAGATTTTCCTAGATTCTTATTCCATTTTTAAATTATAAATTAAAAAATATCAAATACTCACGTCCTGCAAGACAAGACTAGAGATTTAACCACTCTCGGGGCCAGAAATAAAAGACAGAGAGTAGGACAGCTGCTGTACAGTTTTTTAAATGTTTGAAGCACCACACGAAATGCAGATCATGCAGTGCGGCAGCAGCAGCAGGAGCTGATCGAGCAAAGAGGAGGTTAAAAAAAACTGTATTTGTATCCCATTTTATCACCGTTTAAGAGGGGGTTTTGGAGGTGCGACTGCATCTCCTTGAGGTGCGTTCAGCCCCTGTCTTAACAACGCAATCAGCAGACTGGCTGCAACTGGGGGTTGGGTGCCAAAGGAACCAGGGGAGCTTGCCCCCTAGTATATAATAATATTACTAAAATTATTATAATGAAAATGTCAAAGATATACATTGCCTTCTGCACACAGTTGTGCAAAGCAGAGAAAGCAGAGGGTAATGGAGCAAGGAACCCTAACAGAATCAGGACAAGTTAAGAGTGGTGTTCCACAGGGCTGCCATTTTTTTAATATATATAAATGATTTGGATAGCAATATAAATAGCAAGCTGGTTAAATTTGCTGATGATACCATGCTAGGAGGATTGACACATAATCTCAAATACATTGAATCATTACAAAGGAACTTGGACAGCAAACAGGCTTGGGAAGATTTGTGGCAGATGACATTTAATGTATGTAAAAGTTTTAGGTTTGAATACACAATGAGAGTTCTGAAAATTAAAAGTACCCATTCTGCAAAGGATTTAGTAGTTGTAGTGGACTCAGAACTATCAACCGTCAGATAGTGTTCAGAAGCCATTAGGAAGGCAAATAGAATGATAGCTTATATTCGCCCTGATGTGTGCAGTACAAGTCATGGGAGGTTATGCTGAAGCTTTATAACACGCTGGTGAGGCCTCATCTGGAGTACTGTGTGCAGTTTTGGACTCCAGGCTACAAAAAGAACATAGCAGCACTAGAAAAAGCCCAGAGAAGGGAAACTAGGCTGATTCCAGGGCTACAGGAGGTGAGTTATGAGGAAAGATTAAAACAGCTAAGTCTTTGCAGTTTAAGCAAAAGATGATTAAAAGCAGACAAGAATGAAGTGTTTAAATGTATGCAGGGAATTAGTCCAGTGGATTGAGTTTGTTACTGTATATACTCGTGTTTAAACTTTCTAACCTAACATTAACCCTAACCTAACCTGACCTTCTCTCTCTCTCATTCTTTCCTAGGGCACGAAGCAGAAGCAGACAGTGGCCAACGGTGAGATGGGGGCAGCGTTGTCGAAGAATTCTAGACTCTCAATATCGATATAATTCTATTTTCTTATTTATTTTGTCTTTTTTCACTTTCTTCATCATGTAAAACACTTTGATCTACATCATTTGTATGAAAATGTGCTATAAAAATAAATGTTGCTGTTGTTTAAGTTCTCCCGCGGTATTTTATAATGTCGGTTGTATAAGTCGAATGCAGAAAACTCGCGCTATTAGTCCAAGAGATTATGATATGCTAACACCCACCTGAGGGAGTAACCACAGAGCACACTGCCTTTTTTTTCTATGTATTGTGCCTACGTGACCACACATTGATACCCAAAGTATTCTGAAGCGATGTTTGCACTGTGTTGTATTTTTTGTATCTCACACCCTCATACACCTTTATCGTAAGAGCATCCCTTATCTATGCTGGAGCGTTCAATCAGAAGAAAATATGAAGCTGGTTTTAAATTAAAGTCATTGAAGTGGCAAAAGAAAATGGTTACTGATTCAAAATTTGATGTGTCTGAGAAACTGGTGCGAGATTGGAGGAGGCAAGAAGATGTAAAAAAAAAAATTATGTGTTGCATTTTTGAATGGGTGTATAAGTCGGGGTCTGATTTTATTTATTTTTCAGGTTTCAAGATCCGACTTATATTCATTTAATACCGTATATACTTATATCCGAGTATATACGGTATTTTAAAATGAGTTCATCAAAATTTGTTAAAGGTAAATTTTGCACAAACATTAATAAGTTGTTCTTTACAAAGGGAGCAATTGACACATGGAACAAGTTAAAATATAGTGTGGTAGACAGTAGTACATTAGGGACCTTCATAACTAAACTTGATGTTATTCTGGAAGGTTTAAGTGAATAGGATTGTCAAGCGGGCGGCACAGTGGTAGCGCTGCTGCCTCGCAGTTAGGAGACCCGGGTTCGCTTCCCGAGTCCTCCCTGCATGGAGTTTCCATGTTCTCCTTGTGTCTGCGTGGGTTTCCTCCAGGTGCTCCGGTTTCCTCCCACAGTCTAAAGACGTGCAGGTTAGGTGGATTGGTGATTCTAAATTGGCCCTAATGTGGGTGTGTGTGAGTCCTGCGGGGTGTGTCCTGCCTTGCGCCCTGTGTTGGAAAATGGATGGATGGATGGATGGATGGACTGTCAAGCTTTGTTGGGCTGAATGGCCTATTCTTGTCTAAATCTGAAGTGAAGCAAAATGTACTGTCAAATCTGCTGTGCGTCCCCTTACTGTCAAGAACAATTAAAATTTAGAGGAAATTCTAAGTAAAAAAGTTAATGCCATAGCGAACAAAACTCTATAACACAAATAACACACACGTTTTGTGCAATGCTAAAGCTACTCTACTAGTAAAAGAAAGCAAAGGCAATCTGGAAAGCATTTAAAAATACTGTACATATCCCTGTACAACTTAGAAACACCTTATGAGGAGAATTTAGGAGTCGTATTGGACTCGACACTATTAACTGCCAGACAGTGTTCAGAAGCCATTAAGAAGGCTAACAGAATGTCAGGTTATACAGTGCCCTGAAGCCTAGAGTACAAGGAGGTTATACTCAAGCTTTATAACACACTAGTGAAGCCTCAACTGGAGTACTGCTTACAGCGCTGGACAACGTCCAGAGAAGAGCAACTAGGCTGATTCCAGGGACAAAGGGGATGGAATTGTGAAGAAAGATTAAAAGAGTGGAGCCTTTTCATTTTACGCAAAAGAAGATTAAAAGGAGATATGATGGAAGAGTTTAAAACTCTGAAGGGAATTAGTCCAGTGGATCGAGACTGTGACTTTAAAATGAGTTCATCAAGAATCTGGGGACACAGTTGGAACCTTGTTAATGGTAAATTTTGCACAACCATTAGGACATTTTTCTTTACACAGAGAATTATAGACACATGGAATAAGTTGTGGTAGACAAAAGGACCTTAGGGACTTTCAAAACTTGACTTAATGTTTTTATTTTGTAAGAATTAAGTGGATAAGACTGGTGAGCTTTGTTGGGCTGAATGGCCTGTTCTAATCTAGGTTGTACTAATGTTTTAAAGTTCTAGCTTGGAAAATGCCATTTAAAAAGCTAAATAGATGAAAAGAATTGTCTTTAGCTAATACAGTATGCTGAATGTGTTTATCTCAAGTGGCATTATTAATAGTTACTGTATGTTCAAAATGGAATATGTCTGAAGACAGTATTTTTCTGAAGGCCTTGGTATTTAAAACCCATTTATGCCGAAGGTTGAAATTTTTGTTTGTGCATGAAATTCACATATGTTGCGTAGAAAAATATAAGGAACAAGAATTTGAAGAGAAAAAATTTTTATTAAATTCCATTGTTGTAAGTTGTGAGTTATGTGGCGTTCCAAAATTGGAACACTAGGCAAATCCACTTCTTACATTATACATAACATATGTTACTCCAACGTGACTGTCGTTCCAATAATGGAACACGAGGCATAAATGGGTTAATAGTTGAAGAATATACAAGTAAGTGCTGTTGCTTAACGTGTAGCTAGTTTTATAATTGATGTAGACCGGAACTATGATTAGTTAGAAGGTCTCATATAAGGATGATGCAGATTTACAGCTGTCTTTGCTTATTTAGTTGTTTTTTGGTTCAATAAACCCATTACTATTTGACAGCCCTGCTTTGTAAACCCTTCTGTCCACTGCTTGACGGATGTCTGCTGCAGCAGAGTTATGGCAAAAAATTGTAGCCACCCAACAGTTTTTCTTTCAGCTGCTTTGCAGAACTGTCAGAATTGGCAGCAGCATTTTCACTGATTCACAGTATCCTTCAAATGTAGGTTTCTGTAATTAATCTGTAGGATGGAAAGTGAAGCTGGGAGCATCTTCAGGTCACCAGAAAAGGGGAAGAAGGAGTTTGAAGTTGTGCTGGAAAAATATTTAATTGTCACAATACTGAGTTTGGTGAGCATGAAGAAGAATTTGTTTATAGTAAGGATAGTAAGAACATTCATAAAGTTTGTTGTTAATATTCATCATTTTTTTACTATTTATTTTTGGAAATAAAAAATCACGGACACCTTCAAGGTGCTGTTCCTGGACTAAATGAGTCGTCTTGTGTTAGACAACCTGGACCCACTGCAGTTTGACTATTGGACAAGTACTAGTGTGCAGGAGGCTGTTTATCTCCTTCTGTTCTCCATAAGCCTTATTCCCATCTGGACTAAGCTGTCAGTACTGTGAGGATGATGTTTTTTGACTTTCTAGTGCCATTCAGCCATTCCTGTTAAGGGGTAAGCTCAGCGATATGCAGGTGGATGAGCCTGTGGTGTTCTGGATAATGGACCACAGGTTGTGAGCAACACTGGAGCTCCACAAGGAACAGTTCTGTCTCCTTTTTCCCTCACTCTGTTCACCTCCTCTGTTAATAAAACACCAGGTCAATTTGGCACTAATAGGGTGTATTGATACGGTGGGTGAGATGGAGTATAGAACTTTGTTTCTGGGTGCAAAGAGAATTGTCTGAAACTCAAGATTAGCAAAACAAAGGAACTGGTTATTGACTTTTTATTAACTTGATGGATGTGGAGGTGGTGCACTGCTCCAAATACATGGTGGTCCATATCAGTGACAGGATAGACTGGTCTAATAATACAGAGGAACTACAAAGAATGGTCAGAGCAGACTCATTTAATCTTAAAAGATTGTGCTCCTTTATTATGAATAGTGACATCCTTTTACATGTGCTACCAACTCTGTGACAGCCTGGGCAATTTTCTGTGCTATGCTGTGTTAGGCGAGAAACATCACAAGTGTGGCCTACCAAATAAATAAACTGATTAAAGTAGGGCAACTCAGTTATGGGATGCACCTTCAGCCCACTAGAGACGGTAGTAAAGAAGACAATGACGACAAAACTGATGAGCATTTTGAACAATGTTACACATCCTGTCTTTGACAGATTCTTATTAAATACTTTTAGCCAACAAATTATTTAGCAGAAGTATGTCACGAGTGATATGGCCTATCATGCCTTCAGTGGAGAACATCTTGACAACACAGACACAAAATTCCAAAGTTTATAAAACGGCAAGGCAGCAAACCCCCAAAAATAATAAAAATGAATTTTTATTTACTTTTAGTTATAGTATTAATACAAAAAAACCAATGTAACACAGACAACTATATAATAAAGGGCAGTGCGGACTCCTTTTTCTTAGGAGACTAACTTCCTTTAAAGTCTATCTACCTGTTATATAGTGCCTTTCATTCCCTCCTATCTATCTATCTATCTATCTATCTATCTATCTATCTATCTATCTATCTATCTATCTATCTATCTATCTATCTATCTATCTTTTTTGCTGGATGAATGTACCTTATTTTTCATTTCCTGCATAACGGTTTATTTATAATTGTAAACATTATCATTAATCAAAGAATATTATTGCAGAAAAGGGATGAAAAATAACATTATTGGTAACTTTTTTAGAGACAAAATGAAACTGACCAACTAAGAACAGTTGAAGTCAGAAATGGTCAACACTGAACAAATAGACCTCGCACCAGGGTCTACTTGAATTAGAAAGACAGTGTTGCATTGAAACGATTGCCCTAGACTCCAAAGAGGGCCATGCTACATTTCCAATAACTTAAAACATTGGACCTGGCTGTTCTTATATATATATATATATATAAGTGTATATGATATATTTAAACTAAACAATTACACATTTTTACTCACTACCACACCAAAACAAAATAAAGTCCCCTTCAACCGTCCCTCAAGCAAATGCCCATCTCATAACATAAACACTCCCTTCAAACACCCCAAATCTCCACTTTTCGTAAGAAAGGATGGCCAGTCCCAACCAACCCCACATATATACATAAATATAAACAAGACATAAAAGACATACATATATATATATATATATATATATATATATATATATATATATATATATATATATAGTCACCCTTGGGAACAGAATTGCACAGAAATACAGGAGATTGCTGAGTCAGGAACTTTTATTCAAACACTTCAAACGAACACATGTCCCTTTCAAAAGTAAAATGAGCTCTGTGTGAATGACAGAGGAGACAGATCTGTCTCTCAATTAAAAGTAAACACAAACATCTTCCTCTTCATAGGGGTGCGCGTCGGGAGCGGGACCCCCAACAGAAGCAGAGGACATCTATGGGAGGAGAGAGAGAGAGAGAGAGAGAGAGACAAAGCAAAGAGGACAGGTGCTGTTCAGGCTTTTAAGTATGTGAAACGCTGCACAAGAAGCATATCACGCGACAGAGCAGCAGCAGCAGCAGTCCAGGAAGTAAGGGAGCAAAGAGGAGGTAAACTGTATTTATTCCCATTGTATCATCATTTAAGACGGGGTTTTGGAGGAGCGTCCGTGTCTTCTAGGGGAGCGTATATATATATATATATATACATGACATCTTCATGTATATACGATCCTCAACGTTGCCCGTTTCTTTGTGCTTCTTCAAAAGAGCTTGAACAGCACATCTTGAAACCCCAGTCTGCTTTGAAATCTTTGTCTGGGAGAGACCTTGCTGATGCAGTAGAACTACCTTGTGTCTTGTTGCTGTGCTCAATCTTGCCATGACATGAAACTGTCTTCCACAACCTCACCTTGGTAGCAGAGTTTGGCTGTTCCTCACCCAGTTTTAAGCCTCCTACACAGCTGTTTCTGTTTCAGTTAATGACTGTGTTTCAGCCTACGTGTGACATTGATGATCATTAGCACCTGTTTGGTAGAATTGGTTGATCAGACACCTGACTAGAATCCTACAAAATCCCTGACTTTGTGCAAGTGTACCTATAAGAATTGATGCTGGTTTGAAGGCAAAAGGTAGTAACACCAAATATTGATTTGATTTAGATTTTTCTTTTGTTCGCTCACTTTGCATTTTGTAAATTGATAACAATAAACAATCATTATTTATATTTCTGAAAGCATTGTTTGTTTACAGCATTTTTCCACACCTGCCTAAAACTTTTGCACAGTACTGTATATCTACTCTCTATATATATAAAATCCTAAGCCTAAAAGTGCAATGATTTTGTGCAACGAGTTTATGTCACGTTATTTGTTACGCTTTAAATCAGGCTTATTTTAAAACCTACATATATATGTTAGGTATCATTCTTTTCAGAATTTATCGAACTTTAATGTGATGTTGTTAGATTTTCAGATTCTTATTCCGTTTTTAAATTATAAACTAAAAAATATCAAGAACTCACATCCCGCAAGACGATACTTTGTGCCAAGAGATTTAACCACACCCTTGGCCGGAAACAAAAGACAAAGAGTAGGACAGCTGCTGTACAGGCTTTTAAATGTTTGAAGTGCCATACGAGATGCAGATCAAGTGGCACAAGAGCAGAAGCAGCAGCAAGAGCATCAGCAAACAAGCAGCTTGTCGAGCAGAGAAGGAGGTAAAAAAAAAATGGATTTGTTTCCCATTGTACCACCATTTAAGAGGGGGTTTTGGAGGAGCGACCGCGTCTCCTTGGGGTGTGTTCAGCATCCCTCTTCACAACATAAGTGGCAGAGATGCAAAGTGGCTGGCGCGTAGCACAGGCCGGGGGAGTTGGCGAGCGAAGCGAGCAGGGGTGAACCCCCTAGTATATATATGAAAAAGTTTGGGACCCCCTCTCAGCCTGCATAATAATTGACTCTCCTTTCAACACAAAAGATAACAGTGGTATGTCTTTCATTTCCTAGGAACATCTGAGTACTGCAGTGTTTTCCGAACAAAGATTTTTAGTGAAGCAGTATTTAGTTGTATGAAATTAAATCAAATGTGAAAAACTGGCTGTGCAAAAATGTGGGTCCCCTTGTAATTTTGCTGATTTGAATGCCTGTCACTGCTCAATGCTGATTACTTGCAACACCAAATTGGTTGGATGAGCGCGTTAAGCCTTGAACTTCATAGACAGGTGAGTCCAATCATGAGATATAAAGGTATTTAAGGTGGTCAATTGCAAGTTGTGCTTCCCTTTGACTCTCCTCTGAAGAGTGACAGCATGGGCTCCTCAAAACAACTCTCCAAAGATCTGAAAACAAAGATTGTTCAGTCTCATGATTTAGGGGAAGGCTACAAAAAGCTATCTCAGAGGTTTAAACTGTCAGTTTCAACTGTAAGGAATGGAATCAGGAAATGGAAGGCCACAGGCACAGTTGCTGTTAAACCCAGCAAGTCTGGCAGGCCAAGAAAAATACAGAAGCGGCATATGTGCAGGATTGTGAGAATGGTTACAGACAACCCACAGATCACCTCCAAAGACCTGCAAGAACATCTTGCTGCAGATGGTGTATCTGTACATCGTTCTACAATTCAGCGCAATTTGCACAAAGAACATCTGTATGGCAGGGTGATGAGAAAGAAGCCCTTTCTGCACTCACGCCACAAACAGAGTCGCTTGTTGTATGCAAATGCTCATTTAGACAAGCCAGATTAATTTTGGAACAAAGTGCTTTGGACTGATGAGACAAAAATTGAGTTATTTGGTCAGAACAAAAAATGCCTTTCATGGCAAGAATGGAAGAAGGAAACTGCATTCCAAGAAAAACACCTGCTACCTACTGTCAAATTTGTTGGAGGTTCCATCATGCTGTGTGGCTAGATCAGGGACCGGGGCCCTTGTTAAAGTCGAGGGTCGGATGAATTCAACCCAATATCAACAAATTCTTCAGGATAATGTTCAAGCATCAGTCACAAAGTTGAAGTTACGCAGGGGTTGGATATTCCAACAAGGCAATGACCCAAAACACAGTTCAAAATCTACAAAGGCATTCATGCAGAGGGAGAAGTACAATGTTCTGGAATGGCCGTCACAGTCCCCTGACTTGAATATCATGGAAAATCTATGGGATGATTTGAAGCAGGCTGTCCATGATCAGCAGCCATCAAATTTAACTGAACTGGAGAGATTTTGTATGGAAGAATGGTCAGAAATACCTCCATCCAGAATCCAGACACTCATCAAAGGCTATAGGAGGACAGCGTCTAGAGGCTGTTAGATTTGCAAAAGGAGGCTCAACTAAGTATTGATGTCATATCTCAATACTTTATGCACCTGTCTAATTTTGTTATGATGCATATTGCATATTTTCCGTTAATCCAATAAACTTAATGTCACTGCTGAAATACTACTGTTTCCATAAGGCATGTCAGATATTAAAAGGAAGTTGCTACTTTGAAAGCTCAGCCAATGGTAAAGAAAAATCCAAAGAATTAAGAGTGGTTCCCAAACTTTTTCATATGACTGTATATATACATTTATATCACAAATTCAGTCCAAAGGGTTATAGTCCATTGGAAGGAGAACAGTGTGGCAAGGGCAGTCAGATTGTGAAGGATCGAAGAAAGATTGATGACAGTGCTATCCCGAAAATATAAAAAAAGTCACAAATCTCAACCACCGAAAATCGGCAATCCAAAGCCTATGGACAGTCCAAAGAAAGAAAGAAAAAAAAAGGGGCGTGCATGTGGCCACCTCACTAACCCTTTCCCCAGTGTTCAAGGCAAGACTTTTCTACTTGTTTTCTCCTCAGTGTTCGTCCTATCTCCCTTGCTACATAAAGCGACTTTTCCTCTCTCGATCACTTCCTTCTTGCCGATTTTAATTTTGGCGCTCTGACCCTTCATTGGCTGTCCAACCAGAACAGTATTGTTTGTCAGCCTTCCAGATCTCGCCCATGGAGGCAATGCTGTCAGTCACTGCCTCACAGTTCCCAATCCTGAATCGTGAAAGGCTCCACTACCTGAATCTGAGTGGAATCCCCCGGCAGTGACAAAAAGCATGCAAAAGACAAACAAGACACAATACAACACACACAGGTAAAACTCCTTATGTGGCAGTGCTACAGTGTAAATGTGGGAAACAGGTTGGTAATAAAATAAACTTTTTTATTATATAAACAGTACAAAACAAATGATAGATTTAGATTCTGGATGAATCAAAAACCCAAATGATACAAAAATATGTGCATACAATCCACATAACCCGAAAAAGTAAAAATATTTGATAACTCTTGCCCTACGTGTACCTTCAGCACATTTCCTTGCTATCCTCATGTATCTCTGTTGAATTCATTTCCGTAAAGTCTACTTCTCAGACTGTGTCATTTCCAGGCATCCTGCTCACCTCCTTTGAAGGTGACTCTCAGTGTGCCTCCTGCACCTTTACTCCTCTTCATGCGTCTCACACTTGCACTTCCTCTTGTGTCACCAAAGCCAAACTGACCAATCAGACTGCTTGTAGGAACACTCAAAGACCTTAGCCTTTTATTATGCAGTAATTTACACATATATTATGGCATGTTAGAATTATTACTATATATACTGCATATCGGAAGATAAGATTTACACTTCACTAAGATTCTGTCTCTTCAATTAATTAAATAAATGGGATTTGAGAAACAAATCAAAATTAAAAATAAACATAAAGACAAACTTCCCAAAACTATCACATAAGGTAAACTGACAACTATCAACCAAAGTACAAAATACACACTTTACTACAATGCACTGCACCTATTAATTTTCAGAAGCTGTAAATATGACTTAAAACTGCTATCAGGAGACCTACAAACACTAAAACCTTGTTCATAAAAATGACAGGGTAACTTTATTGTCCTTTGAGCTCTGAACATTTCACAATTATTGTACTTGGGATATTGTTCAGAAGTAACCAGGTCTTTGGAGTCAGTACCTTAACTTAGCTGTAACAGAAGCAATCATCATTTCTCCTTGACAGAAGTAAAAATTATATCCCTGAAACCATCATTTTGCAGTGTGCAATAAGGAAAAACAAACAACAGTGATTTCAGTTATTGTGTTGTGAAATATGTCTCAGACCTTCACACGTACAAAAAAACGTTACCATTTACTTTTCTGCCAAGGTTATTTCCTGAGACAACAAATCTTTAATAAAGACTTCATCAGCTGGGACTCTGCTCAGTAAAGGTGCTGTGATTTTCAAGTACAACAAGATGGCTTTAAACTGTTAGTAGCGTTCTGGGAATTTTAGGAAGGAATGATTATATTAGATTTGGGGCCATTCTAGCGACCTAGTAACAGCTTCAAAAATGTAAAAAGAAGCTGCTGCAAGTTCAAGGTCTTTACCAAGACTATGGAAATGAAATTAAGACAACTGATAGATAGATAGATAGATAGATAGATAGATAGATAGATAGATAGATAGATAGATAGATAGATAGATAGATAGATAGATAGATAGATAGATAGATAGATAGATAGATAGATAGATTGATTGATTGATTTGAAAAGCTGTATATAATAGATAGATAGATAGATTTGAAAACCTCTATATAATAGATAGATAGATAGATAGATAGATAGATAGATAGATAGATAGATAGATAGATAGATAGATAGATAGATAGATAGATAGATAGATAGATTTGAAAAGCTGTATATAATAGATAGATAGATAGATTTGAAAACCTCTATATAATAGATAGATAGATAGATAGATAGATAGATAGATAGATAGATAGATAGATAGATAGATAGATAGATAGATAGATAGATAGATAGATAGATAGATTTCAAAACCTCTATATAATAGATAGATAGATTTGAAAAGCTGTATATAGATAGATAGATAGATTTGGAAAGCTCTATATAATAGATAGATAGATAGATAGATAGATAGATAGATAGATAGATAGATAGATAGATAGATAGATAGATAGATAGATAGATGGGAAAGGTACTAAAGGGCTTGAGTAACTGTAATACTACGTCAGACCAGGGGGTGGCAGAGTGTGCTGACTGCCTCTCTCACTCTCTTGCAGACCAGGTTCTGGCTCCTCTGATGATGTCACTTCTGGTCCTGGCGCCTCTGACGTCACTTCCAGTTCTGGCATGGATGACATCATTTCCTCTCGTAGCCCTTAAAAACCGTCATCATACCTCCACTTAATCAGTTCAGTTCAGTTTTTTGTCTTGTAAACAACTCACTTTTTCAAACCTTTTGCAGCCAGGATCATATTATACGGGTGGCTGCCCCAAACCTTAGTGACTGTGTGGAGTCAATTTGTTATAGCAGGAACAAACCCTGGCTCACAAGGCAATTACACACACATACACATACACCCCAAACACACTCTAGGCCCAATTCAGCATGGCCAGTTCACCAAACCTGCATGTTTTGGACATTGTCTGTCTTGTGCCCTACGTCTTTGGACTGTAGGAGGAAACCAGAGCACTTGAAAACTCCAGACAGGAGTCTCTGGTCTCCTTACTGTGAGGCAACAGTGCTACCACTGCACCACCATACTGCCCTGTTATTACCCTGAATAGATTACAAATGCAAGCTTTCGAGGCAGTTAAGGCCCCTTCATCACACAAGGAGTCAGACACCTTGCTTGATGAAGGGGTCTTAGCGGCTTCGAAAGCTTGCATTTGTAATCTATTTAACCTCTTAACCGCCTTGTGCCGGATATATCCGGCATCGTAGCGTTATTGCTGACGCCTTACTGCCGGAATTATCCGGCACATTTGCCTATGCTTATATGAATGCCTGGCGCGTAGTATAACTGACGGTTTGGCATGGGTATTATTACTACATTGTATTTCGACCACTCTGTGGTTGTATTGGCCGGTCATGTGATGTGATTCGGAAGTGAGAGCTGAGAATATGGCGAAACGTAAACTGACTTCAAGTGAGGTTTTGCAGGCGATTTTGGACAATTCTGATCATGATTGTAGCAGTTCTGAGGAAGATTTTAGCGACAATGATGAGCAGCAACGTGCGCTGCATGATACTGTGAATGAAGACGCATCGGATAATGGCGATGAGTGGGTGTATCCCCAGCATCTCAACTGGACTGCTGCCCGTGGTGAACTACCTTTTCTGCATCCGTTTGAGGCAACGTGTGGCTTTACTGTTGATGTAAACAATTACACTGCTGAGCAGTTTTATGAGCTGTTTGTGTCACCTGATTTGATCAGACATTTTGTTCATCAAACAAATCTGTATGCAGCACAGTTTATTGAGAAAAATCCCAATTTACCTCCACATTCCCGTGTTCATGCTTGGGTAGACACTGATGAAAACGAAATGAAAAAATTCATTGGGATTTTGATGTTGATGGGAATAATCAGAAAACCAGATATTGAGATGTACTGGTCTACAGATCCTATGTATGCAACACCTATTTTTGCAGCTATCATGAAATGTAACCGATTCTCTTTGCTGCTGAAATTCTTTCATTTGAATGACAACAGCAATGATCCAGATAAGAAAGATCCAAACCGCGACCGCTTGTTCAAGCTACGTCCTTTGATTGACCATTTATTTGAAACATTTCAGTTGCCCTACATACCAGGACCGTCAGTTGCAGTTGATGAAAGTTTATTGTTGTGGGAGGGCCGCTTACAGTTTCAACAGTATCTACCATTGAAAAGGGCACGGTTTGGTATCAAGATGTTTTGCTTAGCTGAGAATTCAGGTTACATTTATAGATTTCGTGTATACACTGGCAAAGAGGATCCTATGAGTAGTATTTCAGCAGTGTTGCCAGACGAATGTAAGGACTTTGGACTTTCAGAGAAAATTGTTGTGTACCTTGCCCTACCACTATTGGACAATGGGTACACCATTTGGATGGATAACTGGTACTCCAGTTGTAGGCTGTTCCATTACCTTCATCATCGTAAAACTACAGCATGTGGCACAATTCATTCTAATAGGGTCCCTCCAGAAGTTCGCAATTCAGCGCCAGCACCGGGTCAGCACATTGCATACCGCAGTGGCCCATTGCTGTGTCTGAAATTTCGAGACAAGAAAGATGTTCACATGCTAACAACTCAGCACAATGAGTCTGTGCAGGAGGCTCCCCGCAGAAGAGGACGCCCATCACCTACTGATGTCCGTTACAAGCCACAATGCATCATTGAATATAACAGCAACATGGGTGCTGTTGACAAGCAGGACCAAGTATTGGAACCCTATTCGGCTGCAAGAAAAACTATGAAGTGGTATAAAAAGTTATCAGTTCATCTGCTCCAAATGGCAATTCTGAATGCTCACATTCTGTACCAGAAAAATGGAGGCACAAAAACATTTCTGCAGTTTGAACATGACGTCATTGCAGACTTAATTTTCTCTGGTGAGGAACAACATGCAGAAAGAGTAGAGGCAGTGGTGAGGCTCACAGAACGTCACTTTCCGGACAAACTCGAACCAACAACAACTTGGACCAACCCACAGGCACGCTGTCGTGTATGTTCAAAGAAGGGTCGGCGTAGAGACGTCAAGACCTTCTGCTCAAAGTGTCCCAGCAATCCAGGACTTTGTGCAGTTCCCTGCTTTGGCCTGTGGCACAGCAAACTCAAATACTGGGAATGAAACTATGATTGACCGAACTACTTCGATAGCTTTTGACTGTTCTGTTTTGTAGTAGACACTAAATCCAGAAGCCTGAGAAAATGTACATTTTGTGTTTTATTACGCGTTTGCCCATTTCTAGAACTTGCACAACATTTAGTGGTAAATACTGCTTGAATAAATGTAAAAAAGTAAAAAAACGAAAATTGTTCAGATTTTGCCTGCCGTGGGGAATATTTAGGGAGTTGGCGGTTAAAGGGTTAATTAGCCAATAAAAGGTGCCATTTCACCCTACTTTCTCCTGTATCAATCTATGGCTAACACGGGACAACACTCTACTGCTACTGTTATTACACTATGAGAAATATAAAATGTCAATGAAAAAATATTGTGCAATAACAAGAGAGTATATAATGCAACATCCATTTATTCATTCATTTCCAAGAGCATTTATTACATTTTGAGCCAATGCCACTCTGGGCTGGATGCCAGTCTGTTGTAGGGCACACACATGAACACATTCATACTCAGTCATACAGGTCCAGTTCAATTATGCTGAAATGATTGTCTATGGAATGTTCCAGAAAATCATGGAACTCAAAGAAAACACATCAAATATTCTCCCAGTATTTTCCCTCCTAGACGATTCAGAAACCATTTTCTGAGTTGATGTTGGTTGGTTGGCTGGCTGCACACATATTTTGTGAATTTTAGAACAGATGTTTTTATGGCTAGATGCTCTTCCTGATGCCAACCTCCTTTAGGCACCTTCTTAAATTGTAATTCTCAACTTTGAAAGTTTATCTTGCACTTCAAAATAAACTGAAAATGTAAAAAAAATACAGGTAAGACTTGCCTCCACATGTTATCAACACAAAATGAGCCCAAACAAAATATTGAGATTTTTATCAGTTGTAATAAAGACAGAAAATTATCAAGATTTGGGGTTTTTAGCCCCATATACTGAAACAAAAGAACTTGGGTCCAATAATATTTCAAAATCATAAGACAAAAAACAGATGGTTGGACGGACAATTTAAAGTGGCGGACCGGAAATTAGAAGTGAGGAATGCTGGGAAGGTGTGGTGGTGTATGGGGGTTGTACGTCATCATTGGGGACCAGAGGAAAGAAAGGAACCGAAAGTGTTGCTCTTTGGGCTGTCCGGGCAGGGCTATGGCGGTGGTGCTTCGTCCTTTCTGCAGGGAAAGAGAGAGAGAGGTCAGTACGCTGCCTTTGTCCCCTGGCACAACATGTCACGGTGTGCATCGGGTCCTTAAGCTGCTCCCCATGCACTCATGCGTGACGCAGTATAGAAACAACCCTTTATGAAGAGATTTGTACAAACTTATAGCCTGTGTTAAATTGGTGCCCGTACATCAGTAAAGCTTTTGTGGTCATGCCATGGCAATGCCAGTTTTTAAAAGCTGCAGTTTCTGGACAAATAATTTTAAGCACTCACTTCTTGCAATTCTTCAGATTCTATCCCACTACTTACAGTGCCTTCAGAAAGTATTGATATCTTATCACTTTACCCACATTTCGGTGTGGTGCTGCCTTATGCTAAAACCATTTAAAAGTATTTTTCCCTAATCCAAAAATTCTCAAAATCATAGAATGACACAGAGAGAACTGGATTTTAGAAATGTTTGCAAATACATTAAAAATAAATTATCACACGGACACAAGAATTAAGACACTTTTCCATGACACATGGAATTTGGCTCGAGTGTATCCTGTTCTACTGATCATCATTGAGATTTTTCTACACCTGAGGTCAATTCAATGGACCGCACATGATAAGGAAAAGCAAACAGTGATCTAAAGAAGTTGACAAAGTGTATCAGAGCAAAAACCAAGTCAAGTTGTCGAAGGAATTGCCTGCAGAGCTTACAGATAGTTATATAGATAAGAAACACACTATATAATAAATATATAATAGACAGATAGAAAAGACGCTATATGATAGATAGAGTCCCATTGAGGCATTATGCCATCGTAGCGTTTTTTTGACCCACTTCTGCTGAATAATTTCTGTCCACACTTCTGTCCTCCCTGGCCATTGGACCTTACTTTATTCTTTGTTAATTAGCATTGCCAAATTTTTATATTTTTTTCTTTCATTTTTTCTTTCTTCATCTTGTAAAGCACTTTGAGCTTCATCATTTGTATGAAAACGTGCTCTAGAAATAAATGTTGTTGTAATTTGTTGGCTGAAAGTCCTGAATGTTGCTGTGTCACAGAAAGGATGTGCAGCTTTGTTCATAATGGCACTCAGTTTTGTTTTCATTCTCTCCTCTTCTACGACCTCCAGGGGGTCCACAGGGTGTCCTATAACTAAGCCTGCCCTTTTAGATATCTTGTTGATTCAGTGGGCCTGTAACATAACAAAATGGGAAGAAAATGAAAAGATCTGAATCCTTTCTCAAGGCCCTGTAATTGCTCCATCAGCATTACTTGTATTCAGTATTTTGATTCATCTCACTTCATGCCATGTGAACTGATGTGATGAGGTACTCCCTGTGAGAGGTGCTATATAAGTGACTGATTAGCAATTTGTTGGGTTACTGCTGTGTATTCTGACAAGCAGTGAGTTTATTCCATTAAGAACAAATACTGCAAGGTAGAAGAGAATGGAAAGCCTTGCTTCTGTCTGTCTTGTTTAAGTTGTTGGTGTGTCTGTTAGACGACGTTCGACAGGCCAATTTCACTTTAACTACATGAAGGAGATGACTCACATGCTGCAGGGACTTCCTTTGAAACCAAAATGCACAAATGCTTCTTCTTATTACATAACAGCACAGGACCGACGTTTATTTGTCCTTCTGGTTTTTAGATTTCAGTTACCTTAAATATAATAATAATATATATCATAGAGCTATGTGTTGTGTAATTTAAGTGCTATGTTCAGTGACAGGTTTCACGCATTTTTTTTTACCTTCTGAGTGATTGAATATCCAGTTTCTGCTTGCATTTTAAAAATGCCCATGTCCATGTTGTTTCTGAAAAAAAAAAAAAATGAACACATAAATATTGCCGACAGAGAGGTCAGAAGGTAATATCAGTCCCTTGGCAGCACATCCGATCAATCAGAGCTCTCACCAGCAAAATCAAGTAAGGTTAAGAGAAAAGGTTTGGGGAGTAAGAGGCTAAAATAGGAAGCAGGACTTGAAACCAAGAACAAAATAAAGGTTACAGAAAGCACAAAATATGTCTAACCATTAGGCCTTATCTTTAAAAGCTTCTAAATCAAATGCCTTATAATTTTTTATGCATCCGAACACTGTAAAAAAATTTCAGTTTACAAGTGTTGCTTCATACAGTATATTATATATAAACCCAGAATACTGTACACATTCATAAATGAAGTATAATGAAAACCAAAATATATACAAACTGATAGGACTAACATTATTAGGTTTTGTCTATTTTAATCAGCTTGAAACTGCTTTTGTTCCTGTGTGTTTAAGTACATCTGTGTTTTTATGTGTATTCATTATATAGTCAGTCAGTCAGTCAGTCATTGTCCAACCCGCTATATCCTAACACAGGGTCACGGGGGTCTGCTGGAGCCAATCCCAGTCAACACAGGGTGCAAGGCAGGAAACAAACCCTGAGCAGGGTACTAGCCTACCTCAGGGCACACACACACACCAAGCACACACCACGGACAATTTAGGATCGCCAATGCACCTAACCTGCATGTCTTTGGACTGTGTGAGGAAACCCACACAGACACGGGGAGAACATGCAAACTCCACGCAGAGAGGACCCAAGAAGCGAACCCTGGTCTCCTTACTGCGAGGCAGCAGTGCTACCACTGCGCCACCGTGCCACCCACTATTCATTACATACAGTGCATCCGGAAAGTATTCACAGCGCATCACTTTTTCCACATTTTGTTATGTTACAGCCTTATTCCAAAATGGATTAAATTCATTTTTTTCCTCAGAATTCTACACACAACACCCCATAATGACAATGTGAAAAAAGTGTACTTGAGATTTTTGCAAATTTATTAAAAATAAAAAAATTAAGAAAGCACATGTACATAAGTATTCACAGCCTTTACCGTGAAGCTCGAAATTGAGCTCTGGTGCATCCTGTTTCCCCTGATCATCCTTGAGATGTTTCTGCAGCTTAATTGGAGTCCACCTGTGGTAAATTCAGTTGACTGGACATGTTTTGGAAAGGCACACACCTGTCTATATAAGGTCCCACAGTTGACACTTCATGTCAGAGCACAAACCAAGCATGAAGTCAAAGGAATTGTCTGTAGACCTCCGAGACAGGATTGTCTCGAGGTACAAATCTGGGGAAGGTTACAGAAAAATTTCTGTTGCTTTGAAGGTCCCAATGAGCACAGTGGCCTCCATCATCCGTAAGTGGAAGAAGTTCAAAACCACCAGGACTCTTCCTAGAACTGACCGGCCATCTAAACTGAGCGATCGAGGGAGAAGGGCCTTGGTCAGGGAGGTGACCAAGAACCCGATGGTCACTCTGTCAGAGCTCCAGAGGTCCTCTGTGGAGAGAGGAGAACCTTCCAGAAGGATAACCATCTCTGCAGCAATCCACCAATCAGGCCTGTATGGTAGAGTGGCCAGATGGAAGCCACTCCTTAGTAAAAGGCACATGGCAGCCTGCCTGGAGTTTGCCAAAAGGCACCTGAAGGACTCTCAGATCATGAGAAAGAAAATTCTCTGGTCTGATGAGACAAAGATTGAACTCTTTGGTGTGAATGCCAGGCATCACATTTGGAGGAAACCTGGTACCGACCCTACAGTGAAGCATGGTGGTGGCAGCATCATGCTGTGGGGATGTTTTTCAGCAGCAGGAACTGGGAGACTAGTCAGGATAAAGGGAAAGATGACTGCAGCAATGTACAGACATCCTGGATGAAAACCTGCTCCAGAGTGCTCTTGACCTCAGACTGGGGCGACGGTTCATCTTTCAGCAGGACAACGACCCTAAGCACACAGCCAAGATATCAAAGGAGTGGCTTCAGGACAACTCTGTGAATGTCCTTGAGTGGCCCAGCCAGAGCCCAGACTTGAATCTGATTGAACATCTCTGGAGAGATCTTAAAATGACTGTGCACCGACGCTTCCCATCCAACCTGATGGAGCTTGAGAGGTGCTGCAAAGAGGAATGGGCGAAACTGGCCAAGGATAGGTGTGCCAAGGTTGTGGCATCATATTCAAAAAGACTTGAGGCTGGAATTGCTGCCAAAGGTGCATCGACAAAGTATTGAGCAAAGGCTGTGAATACTTATGTACATGGGATTTCTCAGTTTTTTTATTTTTAATAAATTAGCAAAAACCTCAAGTAAACTTTTTTCACATTATCATTATGGGGTATTGTGTGCAGAATTCTGAAGAAAAAAATGAATTTAATCTATTTTGGAATAAGGCTGTAACATAACAAAATGTGGAAAAAGTGATGCGCTGTGAATACTTTCCGGATGCACTGTAATTAGTGTAAAAGTCAAATCCTTTAAGCTATAATGTTAATGGTATATTTTCCTTAGTTTTTGCTAAGTTTGAACTTGAATGTAATGTAGCTTTTAACACAGATAATGGAAGATTCCATTGCACCCCCTATAAGTTAAAGGTAATGGAATGTTCTTAATGTTAGCTCTGTGTGACAACAGTATAGCTTTTAGATAGAAGCTGGACAGTTAGAGAGAAACAAGAACTGTTAGTCAGATGGCATTAAGTTTTCTGACTCTTCTCTCATTCACCGCATATACATACTTTAGCATATTGAAACCTTAAGCAATGTAACCCATTCTACCTCAAGCAGAACGATTCTGGGGATTCTGCACTCCTCATGCTATTAGACCTTACTGCAGCTTTTGACATAGTGGACCATGACATGCTTATTCTTTGTCTTGAGCAAGCTTGGCATTCAAGGTAATGCTCTTGCTTGGTTCAAGTCATATTCTCAGAGAACTCCTCAATCATAGGCTGCATTAATAATGGCGACGAGTCAGAGTACAGGAAGGTTGTGGAGGTCTTTGTGTTGTGGTGCAGGGATATCAACCTCAACAATTCAACATCAGTAAGACCTAAGAGCTGGTGGAGGACTTCTGGCATGCCAAGAAGCCTCTGAAACCCGTCACCATTCAAGGTGAGGATGTGGAAGTGTGCAGAGATACAAGTACTTCTTGGTTCACATAAACCATAAACTGTCCTGACAACATAATGGCACTGGACAAGAAGGGTCAGAACAGACTGTACTTCCTGAGGAGACTCAGGTCTTTCTATGTATGCAGCAGACTACTGGAAATGTTCTACAAGTCCATAGTAGCGAGAGTGGTGTTTTACTCTGCAGTCTCCTGGAGAAGCAACTTGAGCTCCAAAGAAACACAATGCTGAATAAACGTATCAGGAAAGCCTGCCCTATCACTGGACGAACCGTGGACACACTGGAAAGTGTTATGGAAAAGAGGATGGTGGCAAAATTAGATGGCACTGTGAAAATTCCCCTCCAGGAGGTGCTATCTTGGAGCACTTTTAGCCACAGGCTTATTCTACCATGGTGTGCTTTTCCCTTGGGATTAATAACGTTTATCAAATTTAATCTTAACTAAAATCCACATTAAATGGTCTGAATATTTAAATGAATGAGAGATTTCAGTTTTTTAATTTTTAATAAACTTGTAGACCTTTATGAATACATGTTTTCACTTTGTCACGACGGGTTATTAAGTGTAGATTGATGGGCAGAAATGGAAAATGTATCCATTTTAGAATTAAATCTACAACACAATAAAGTTTAAAGAAAGTACAGAAGCCTGAAAACTTTCTGAATCAACAGTGTATAGAGCTAGCGGTGCCAATTAAAATTAAGATTTTTTTATCAGTCTTCATGTTACTCTTTATTTATGCCTATTCTTATATATAAGCCTTTTGAATATTGGTGAGTAGTAGTTTTCTTGTTCTTTCCTGGGAATTATAAGAAGTAAATATGAATATGAAGTGAAATCATATTTTGACCTGTCCATCCATAATACACCGAGTTTAACTGAAATTACTAGCTAAAATATTATGGTTTTAGATAAATAATATGTCTTCTATAAACCTGAATTAATTAAATGTTTCTTCACCCTTCTTTATATCTTTAATTGTGACCTTCAATTTGCATCATATTTTGACATGTGGCAATAAATTACATATATTTCATTGATTCATAGTGCATAAGTCAAAGCACATTGTTAAATATATTGGATTATATCTTCACTATTAAATTAATATATAAAACATCTTCTGCAACAAAGTAATTTTATTAGAAGATTATATATAATGTACCCATTTATTCCACTAAAGGCTCTTTATGATAATGCGGAATTTAAAAAAAGAACTTAAATCAAAAGTTCTAATGTCTACTATGAATCATTTAAATCAATGAAAGCTGTATTCATTATTGTTCAGAACATTTCAAATTTATAATATAAGAAGATGTCTGACCTGACTTGGAGATAACAGCAAGATTTGCCGTGTACTCTGTACCTCTCCCACCACATTTTCTAAAACTCCTAATTTATATCTTTTTTTTCAGTGTGAGCATATACAGAATATATCTTTTAAAGAAGCTAATAAATGCTCTGCCACAATTTTATTTTTGAAAATCTGCACTAATTGCCTAAACTGTACTGCACAGATGACTTTTCTTATTTGCAAAGTTCTTTTTCCGCTGTATTAATTTAGTTGCCCTCAGCAAAAATTTTTGCTAAACTCTACAATAAACAAGCTGATTAACGCTGAACATCCAACATACACTGTTTGTCAAATTTCCCCTGGGAAAAAATAAAGTTCTATCTATCTATCTATCTATCTATCTATCTATCTATCTATCTATCTATCTATCTATCTATCTATCTATCTATCTATCTATCTATCTATCTATCTATGTTGAAATTAATACATATTTCTTCCTTAAATATTCCCCTTCTTTGTAGAAAATAAAGATTTATTCAAATAAATATCTGTTTATAAATAAACAGTTGAAGTTCAATGACTTATCTGTTTCTGGTCTTATGCTGTTTCCTTCTTGAGTCCCACCATGCTTCTGCTTCCATGTGTCTTATTTGTTTAAACAGGTATATCTAGTGTGATGGACGGCCGGCCGTGATGCCCAAAGAATAAAAGGATGGAGAAAGGCAGTTACTTGTGGACACTGCCTCTCCCAAAGCGCTAGATGGCAGCTCCAGTGCCCCAGATTCCCACAGGGCACTAGGGGACATGGAGTCCAACAACGCAGCAGCAGGGGACTCTGCAAAAGGACCGGAGGCTTCATCTATAGCCCAAAGTACTTCCAGGCTGAAGAAAAAAGCAAGTTCTCCATCTGGCCTGGAAATGCTAGCAAGTCATGTGGATGGAAGTGCAGAAGCACTTCAGGGTCAAGGACTATATAAAGGACTGCTGTGAACCCAGCAAGCGAGCCAGAGTCGGGGGGCAGTAGAGAACGCTTGCTGGGAGGTATGGAGGAGATATATATAGAGAGAAAATTATGTTGATTAGTGTCTTTATTTGCTTGTTTATTGTGGCTGTGGTGCTTTGGGCACTGTTTTCAAGAAGGCAAAGTATTAACATTCTTCTTGGTGCTTTTAACCTGTGTCCTGCGTGTCTGTCTGTTGGGTTAAAAGGGGCAACAGTGCCATCTAGCGTTCACACTAGTTAAATAGCTGCTAGACCTAACCCATCAGGTTTTCCACTACTGAAAGAAGCGAGAAAATGGATAAACCTCCCAGCAGTAACAGGGACTACTAAGGAGGTGCTGAGGAACTGGGAAATTGTAGTAGAAGAAGTGCTGTTTAGAATAAATAGGATGAAATCTAACAAATCACCAGGAACATGTAACATTTATTCTCAAGTACTCAAGGAGGTTAGTGAGTACATATTGTCATATGTGAGTTACTGAGTTGCACAAAACACAGGAAGGAGAGGACTTAGAAAGCAAATCTTTTTATTTTGGCACATGGATGAACATTACTCAAGCTTTATTTAAAATCAGAGCCATTATTCAAATATTCAGCAAAGCAGACAACTCCCTAATCATCTCTGTTTCTCCAGCTTTGATTCTTGAGTTTAAAAGAACTCGTAAGAGTCTTCTTCGAGAGGATTTAGCTGGGGTCAGGGTCAGTTCAGAGGCAGTCTGCACAGGACAGAGACAGAACAGAACAACATTTGAGTAAAGACTCGTAGCACTTTGTGATAAATGCTTTATGCGGTATGGCGGCAGCTGATCTAGGCCATTGGTAATCCAAGGCTATGTTTCTTTTGCATTAGAGCGCTGTATAAAAGAGTTTTTTCCCAGTGCTGTAGCTGGCAAAGGGATGGAGCTCAAAGGAAATGATCAAACCCTTGACACATATTTTTAGGAAAAGGCTGTGCACTGTGAAAATACTGGAAGTACCAGAAACTGGCAGATATTACCCCATTATATAATAAGGGTTATGAGGAAGATATAAGTAATTGTATGCCAATAAGCTTAATGTGCATCACAGATAACTTAATGGAAGGAATTATTAAGGAATCGATTGAAAAACACATGGCAAGAACAGGAGTTTTACTAAACAGTTAGCTTGGGTTCATAAGAGGGAGGCTGTGTTTAACTAACATGCTGGAATTCTACGAGGAAGCAACAAAAGGACGCATTTGCATTTACTTATTTGGCTGACGCCTTTATCCAAGGCAACTTACAATATTTATGATACAATTGGTAGCATTTCTTTACATTTTCCAATTGGAGCACAGGCATGCCAAGTGACTTGCTCAGGGTCACACAGTGTCAGTAGCAGGATTTGAACCCACAACCAGAGGGTTTGAAGTCCAAATCTTTGACCACTACCACCTGCCACATGACAAGAGTGGTGCTAAGATGTTACTTATCTTGACATGCAGAAAGCATTTCATAAGAGGTTAGGCATCACGCTAAAAGAAGTGGTAGTTTAGGGTGTAGAGTGTAGACGGGTGCAATTTGGATACAATACAGGAAGCAGATGGTGATGTTGTGAGGAACCTTATCAGAATTGGATGGTGGATGTTAAGAGTGGTGTCTCTCTGCAGTCAGTGCTACGGTCGTTGTTATTTTTAATATATATAAATGATCTGGATAGGAATTTAAACAACAAGCTTGTTAAGTCTACAGATGATACCACGTTAGGTGAATTGGTAAGTAATCTGCAATACACCGAATCATTACAGAGGGATTTGGCAGCATACAGGCATAGGCAGATTTATGACAGATGAAATTGAATGTAAATAAATGTAAATATTACATATAGGAAATAAAAATGTTAGATTTGAATGCACAATGGGAAGTATGAAACTTTAAAGTGCATCTAATGAGAACGACTTACGAGATCAACTTGCAGACAGTGTTCAGAAGACTTTCAGAAAGCTAAGAGGATGTCAGGTTATATAGAGCCCTGACGTGTGGAGTACAAGTCCAAGGAGGTTATGCTAAAGTTTTATAACCCACTGGCGAGGCCTTATCTGGAGTACTGCATGCAGTTTTGGTCTCGATAATACAAAAACAACATGGAAGAGCTAGCTGAAGTCCAGAGAAGAATGACTATGCTGATTCCAGGACTAAGAGTTGTAAGCTGTAAGGAGAGGTTGAAGAAGTTGAACCTTTTCAGTTTAAGTAAACTAGGCATGATTGAAGTGTTTAAAATTATGAAAGGAGTTACTCCAGTGGATCCCAGTTGATAAAGTCTTTAATAAGAACACAGAGACATGGTTGGACACCTGTTAAAGGCAGACTTCATAGATTATTAAAAAGTTTTTCTTCACACAAAAAACCAGCAGACACAAGGAATAACCTACAAAGTAATGTGGATGAGAGCAGAACTTTAGGGACCTTCTTAAATATCGACCTGATGTTAAATTTGGACAATCTAGGTGAATAGGATGAACAACCTTGTTTGGCTGAATGGTCTGGTCTTGTCACAAATTTTGGAATGTTCTCATGTTCACATAGTGTTGTTCACATCTATGTAGGTGTCATTGGACTGAGAGAAGTGGCAATATTACTGTGTTCTTGACTATCTGCAAGATCATTCTAATTCATCTCAACTACAGCATTTAATATTTTTTAAGAGCTCTTATTTGAATTGTCTCTTTTTTTTTTTTTTGAAGCCACAACTGTTAAATATAGTTTTCAGCAAAAGAGCGTCTTCCTTTTCTCTCACTTTTTAAATTTTTCTTTTTGCTTTACCAATGGGCTTTCATTTGAATGACCATCTACTTAGACCTTTATGTCTCTGGAAGTACATTAACACGTGAAAGGTATGATCTCATAAAAGTGACCTGCTCTGACCAATCCCTATCAGCCAATCAGATGTCATATTTTTCTTTTATGTAGATTTTTGCTTAGGTCTGATTGTATAGGTTTATTATCCTGAGGATCAAATTAGGGTAGATGTGTGTGCTAGGGCAAGGGCTGTTGTGACAGTGAAAACATGGATGATTCCCTTCTTTAGGCATTTGTTTTCTTGGAATTGCTAAGGTTGCTTTAAGGCAGGGTAGGAGTCTGCTGACTCAATTCACAGTACAATACAATTCAATACAATTTATTTTTGTATAGCCCAAAAATTACACAAGAAGTGCCGCAATGGGCTTTAACAGGCCCTGCCTTTTGACAGCCCCCCAGCCTTGACCCTCTAAGCTGATAAGGAAAATCTCCTAAAAAAATCCCTTTAGGAAAAAAAATGGAAGAAACCTTGGGAAAGGCAGTTCAGAGAGAGACCCCTTTCCAGGTAGGTTGGGTGTGCACTGGGTGTCAAAAAAAGGGGATAAATACGATACAATACACAGAACAGAACAATATAAGAACAGAGCAGAATTCAGCAGTAGATGATATCACATAATACAATTTGGATTTGTTCAAACCTTGATGGTAGGTCATTTCTGTCACTCAGTCATTATCCAACTCGCTGTATCCTAACACAGGATCACGGGGGTCTGCTGGAGCCAATCCCAGCCAACACAGGAAAAAAACCTTGGGGAGGGTGCCAATCCACCGCAGGACACACACACTAGGGATCAATTTAGGATCACCAATGCAGCTTACCTGCATGTCTTTGGACTGTGGGAGGAAACTCACGTAGACACGGGGAGAACATGCAAACTCCACGCAGGGAGGACCCGGGAAGCGAACCCAGGTCTCTTTACTGTGAAGCAGCAGCACTATCACTGCGCCACCATGCCGCCCTCATTTCTGTCTTTGTGTTATTATTTTTCATTTATTTTTTTGGCATTTGTCAACCGCACCTTGAGTACAGTTTTGGTCTCCACCAGAAAAACTCCAGAAGACAGGGACTATGCTGATCCTTGGACAGCAGGGGACGACATATGAGGATTAAAGGTGTTGAACCTTTTCAGTTTAAACAAAAGGAGGTTAACAGGTGACATGATTAAAATGTTTAAAATTAGGAAAGGAATTTGTAGAGGGGATTGAGACTGTTACATTAAAGTGAACTCAACTATAACACAAGGACACAGTTGAAAACTTGTTAAGAGTAAATTCTGGAGAAACTTTAAGAATGTTTTTCTTCTCTCAGAGAACAATTGACTCATGGATTAAGTGAGCAAATAGTATGGTAGACAGCAGGACTTTAGAAACATTCAAAAGACATCTTGATATTATTTTGGACGAATTAGATAGATAGAGTTGGTGAACTTTGTTGGGTTGAGTGGCCTGTTCTCGTCAAAATTTTTCTAATGATCTAATATTTAATATTATCATCCCCCTCAAGTTTGTCTTCTTGAAACCTCCAAACCTTTGGGCCTCTGCTTGCTGTGCCTGGTGTTCCGCTGTCAGGGTCTACTTGGTCTGGCACTTTGAGCCCTGTTCCCATTGCTGCATATGGATATTAGTCAGGGTATGTGACACATATAACATGTAGGAAATGAAAGGCCCTCTCTCAGGCGTTTTAGTGTGGCATTAATGAGTGGCAAACCCACCATGGAATACTAATCAAATTTTTAATTACTTTTAAATTGACATATTCACTGTATCATGGGTAGCATCAGAGGTTAAATGTTTTGTGCAAATTGACAATTAGGTCTAATTAGGGCCAGATATGGCTCAGGTGGCCATGATGCATGCACACAAATGTGTGCGGGAAGCGAGATGAGCAGCTTTCAGTTCACCAGAGCAAGCAAGTGTGTTTTGTTGGCTGTATACCTAATTAATTGATTCGTTTAATGATTACATCTTGCTTGATGCTGCAAAAGGTTCCACTTTATATCATAAAGAAGTTGTTTTAAAAGAAAAGGACCCTGCAGTTCCTATATGGCATTATACAAATCAGTCCTTGTAGCTGCGTTTACCCAAAATGAGCAAAATTCTGCAGCTCCAGCTTGTAAATGGGATTCAGCAAAAGCCTGATGCATTGAAATGATTCCGCAGACAAAATATCTTTGTTTTTAAAATTTTTAGTTAAAATTCAAATTAAAACAGTTCACACAAAAAAGAAAAAAATAAAATAGCAAAAATTAGAAAAGTTCTTGTTTAAGAGGAGTTCTGTTCAAAGCTTATAAATCTTGTTTCATTTTTAATCATCACAAAATCACTTCTAAATGTTTCTGTATGCCTATCCCATTTCTATGTCGAAAATGGGTCTTTTAAGTCCCTGTGCACTGGGCCCTGTTTTAAACAATACCTGACTCAATTATTACATTGTATCTTAGTTATAGCAAGAAAGTTCTATCTCTTACTAACTTACAGGCTATATCATTGTCTATGACTATGAAAGAAATGTATAGTATATTCTGTTCAAATTAAGCAAACATTGATAATTAATTTTCTAAGATTGTCTCTTACAGTCCTAAAAAGATTAAATGATTGTAAAGAAAGACTCTGCTACATGTGTACAATACAGTACAACTTATTTTTTGTATGTATGTATGTATTGTATGTATGTATTGTATGTATGTATGTATTGTATGTATGTATGTATGTATGTATTTTTTGTATGTACTCTTCGGTGACAGCAGGCGCAGAGTGCTGTGAACAATTCTGTTAAAATACAAGTATAGATTAAACTAATTACTAAGTACAGACATTGTTCACATATAAATGCAGACTTGTTAAAACACACAGAGAACAAGGTAGATACTGATTAAACTTAAATGGAAATCAAACATAAAAATGTTAGGTTTGAATACACAATGGGCGGTCGGAAAATTGAGAGTACACCTTCTAAGAAGGATTTAGGAGTCATAGTGAACTCTAAGCTATCGACTTCCCCACAGTGTTCAGAAGCCATTAAGAAGACTAACAGAATGTCAGGTTATATAGCGCCTTGATGTGTGGAGTACAAGTCACAGGAGGTTCTGCTCAACCTTTATACCACACTGGTGAGGCCTCATCTGGAGTACTGTGTGCTGTTTTGGTCTCCAGACTACAAAAAGATAGATAGATAGATAGATAGATAGATAGATAGATAGATAGATAGATAGATAGATAGATAGATAGATAGATAGATAGATAGATAGATAGATAGATAGATAGATAGATAGATAGATAGATAGATAGATAGATAGATAGATACTTTATTAATCCCAAGGGGAAATTCACATACTCCAGCAGCAGCATACTGATAAAGAAACAATATTAAATTAAAGAGTGATAACAATGCAGGTATAACAGACAACATCTTTGTATAATGTTAATGTTTACCCCCCCCCCCCCCCACCCAGGTGGAATTGAAGAGTCGCATAGTGTGGGGGAGGAACGATCTCCTCAGTATGTCAGAGGAGCAGGACAGTAACAGCAGTCTGTCGCTGAAGCTGCTCCTCTGTCTGGAGATGACACTGTTTAGTGGATGCAGTGGATTCTCCAGGATTGACAGGAGCCTGTCGAGTGCCCGTCGCTCTGCCACGGATGTCAAACTGTCCAGCTCCATGCCAACAATAGAGCCTGCCTTCCTCACAAGTTTGTCCGGGCGTGAGGCGTCCTTCTTCTTTATGCTGCCTCCCCAGCACACCACTGCGTAGAAGAGGGCATTCGCCACAACCATCTGATAGAACATCTGCAGCATCTTATTGCAGATGTTGAAGGACGCCAGCCTTCTAAGGAAGTATAGTCGGCTCTGTCCTCTCTTGCGCAGAGCATCAGTATTGGCAGTCCAGTCTAATTTATCATCCAGCTGCACTCCCAGGTATTTATAGGTCTGCACCCTCTGCACACAGTCACCTCTGATTTCTCAATTTCTTTTGCCACAAGTAGTCTCCTATCAAGTTCGAGACACATCTAAAGGAGAATTAAAGCAAAAAGGATGAGCACACTTTGGAGTGTCAAAGCAAAGGATCAGAATACTTACATGAAGGAGAGATTCCAGTTTTTCATGTTTATTAAATTTACAAACCTTTCTGAAAAGATGTTTTCACTTTGTCATAATGGGTTACTGAGTGTAGACTGATGGGCTAACATGGCAAATGTATTAATTTAAAATTAAATCTACAACACAATAAACTGTGCAGAAAGTGCAGGGATCTGAATACTTCCTGAATCCACTGTATTTTGTCTGAAACATTGTTTCAAGATCACGTGCGATGCCAGTTAACATTTCAGTTTTTACTACAGTTGGAGCACAGTGGGGTTAAGTGACTTATTTTTGATCACACTGCGCCATTGGCAGGAACTGAATTGCTACCTTGTGGTTTAAAATCCAGTGCCTTAGGCACTACACTACACTGCCTGTCGTTCACAATATTTTGCTTTTTGATAATGTTGGGATTATTCAGCTTCATTTTAATTTTACATTATATGTAAAAATTACAAATTAAAGCATTTCACTTCCCAATGCTGTTGATTTTCCTGCATTGTACTGCTGACCAGTGCTGACTGTACCTGAATAAAGCAGTATGCCTAACTCTTGGTATTAAGTGACTAAATGGATTACCATTTAAGTTTAGATCTAATTTTACAAGCTACCTTGTGAAGTATAAAGCTGTCAAGGGCTTCAGGCACTTTTAGCTTAGAAAAGTCCTTAAAGCCTACATACCAGGATACTGGTTCTAATAGAGCTCCCAGGAAAACAGAGATAGATCACATTTGCTCTAAGCTTATTGTTCATTTTTTAAGAAACTGTCAGTTAATAGCAAGCCAAATCAGCAATGTTTATCACAGCTGCAAAAGAAAACACATCAGAATAAGGTAACGTAACATAATGTTATCAGATCTGATGAGGCTAGTTCAGATTTGTGGATCACCAATCCTGTCAGCATTTGGAGTTAAGCAGGAATCAAATCTGGTTCATCGCATAGAGAAATCAATCAGGGTGAGAAAATACAATTTCCATGCCACAACACAGCAACTGTGAGTTAATATATATATATATATATATATATATATATATATATATATATATATATATATATATATATATATATATATATATACACACACACACAATCAAATCCATTTAAGTGCACGGCTTCTGGACGAGATCGCCATGTGCGTTTAAGCAGAGTGTGCACTTAATAGGAGTGCAACATGTCAGTCCTGAAAGTTAACCATTCAGTTACCCCACCTATTGGCCTTGTCAAACACAATAAAACATTAATTAAAATAGACTACGGTGAAGAATATAGTGGATAGATAGATAGATAGATAGATAGATAGATAGATAGATAGATAGATAGATAGATAGATAGATAGATAGATAGATAGATAGATAGATAGATAGATAGATAGATAGATAGATAGATAGATAGATAGATAGATAGATAGATAGATAGATAGATAGATAGATAGATACTTTATTAATCCCAAGGGGAAATTCACATACTCCAGCAGCAGCATACTGATAAAGAACAATATTAAATTAAAGAGTGATAACAATGCCGATAACAATGTAGGTATACACACAGACAATAACTTTGCATAATTTTAACGTTTACCCCTCCACCAGGTGGAATTGAAGAGTCGCATAGTGTGGGGGAGGAACAATCTCCTCAGTCTGTACTCCCAGGTATTTATAGGTTTGCACCCTCTGCACACAGTCACCTATGATGATCACGGGGTCCATGAGGGGCCTGGTCCTCCTAAAATCTATCACCAGCTCCTTGGTTTTGCTGGTGTTCAGTTGTAGGTGGTTTGAGTCGCACCATTTAACAAAGTCCTTGATTAAGTTCCTATACTCCTTTTCCTGCCCATTCCTGATGCAGCCCACAATAGCAGTGTCATCAGCGAACTTTTGCATGTGGCAGGACTCCGAGTTGTATTGGAAGTCCGATGTATATAGGCTGAACAGGACCGGAGAAAGTACAGTCCCCTGTGGTGCTCCTGTGTTGCTGACCACAATGGCAGACCTGCAGTTCCCGAGACGCACATACTGAGGTCTGTCTATAAGATAGTCCATGATCCATGCCACCAGGTATGAATCTACTCCCATCTCTGTCAGCTTGTCCCTAAGGAGCAGAGGTTGGATGGTGTTGAAGGCGCTAGAGAAGTCTAGAAACATAATTCTTACAGCACCACTGCCTCTGTTCAAGTGGCAGAGGGATCGGTGTAGCATGTAGATGATGGCATCCTCTGCTCACCTCCTTCTCCTGGTATGTGAACTGCAGAGGGTCAAGGGCATGGCGGACCTGTGGCCTTAGGTGGTGAAGCAGCAGCCGCTCCATGGTCTTCATAATATATGACCTCAGAGCGACAGGCCGGAAGTCGTTCAGCTCACTAGGACGTGATATTTTTGGGACAGGGGTGATGCAAGACGTTTTCCAAAGCCTCGGACTCTCCCCTGTTCCAGGCTCAGGTTGAAGATGCGCTGTACAGGACTCCCCAGCTCCAACGCACAGGTCTTCAGCAGTCATGGCGATACTCCATCTGGACCTGCTGCTTTGCTGGCACAAAGTCTCTTCAGCTCTCTGCTCACCTGTGCTGCTGTAATTGTGTAATAGGTAATAGGCATCATAGATAAATTATTGAAAACGGTTATTAAAGAAAAGATAGAGCACCATAAGGTAAGAAGAGGTGTGCTAGTGAATAGTTAAAACTGTCCATAGTCCTGACAGCCGTTTATCTCCAGATAACAATGCAGCATGTGTAGGGACTTCAACACGTCCGTGAAGAAAACAGTCTCTGTAGGTGGCTCATTAATTGTGCTGGCAACAGCAGTATCCGAGTCTCCGTCAGAGTCTTGGTTGTCGGCAGTGTCCTTAATGACTGTAGAGTGTACACCTAGTATCCGCACTGTAAACTGTTAGGCATCAGTACAGTAGTGGGATTGGACATCAGCACCTTATCAATCCGCCTTCAGATAGTCACAAGAGCTGGGCTACTTACATCATCACATGCTAATTACGTCATATGAGCATGTCAATCAATGTCGTTGTTTGACTGGTGGATGTCAAGAGACCGTGCAGTTAACCAGAGTGAATTTGGCTGGAGAAAATAGCAATGGGATCAATAATGTATGTGCGCTTAAGAGGATTGTGCACTCATCGCTAGTGCGCTTATCCAAAGTTTTTGCCCGTTTACTTGACTTCATATAAATAGGAACCATGCAAGTCACATGCAGCTAAGCGGAGTGTGCGCTTAACCGATGTTCACTTAAGTGGAGTTGACTGTATATATAAATATACAGACAGTGAAATGGCTGATGGTCTGAATTTGCATTTTTCTGAAGTTTTCACATTGCTTAGTGTCCATGTAGGTTTGCACTTGATATTAGTTTAGATGTTGGCAACCTCCCAGCAGTAACAGGGACTACTATTGAGAGATTTGGAAATTGTAGAGAAAGAAGTGCTGCTTTGATTAAATAGGCTAAAACCTAACAAATCATCAGAACCAGGTAATATTTAACCTTGAGTGCTTAAAGAGGTGAGTGACTACATACCGTATATATACTCACGTATAAGCTGGGTCTTGAAACCCAAGAAATCGATCATAAAATCAGACCTCGACTTATGTGCCCATTCAAAAATATAACACTTACATTTTTTTTTTATATCTTTTTGCTCCCTCCAATCTCGCACCAGTTTCTCAGGTGCATCGAAGTTTGTTGCAGCAGCACAGTTACCAATTTCTTTCACCACTTCAACAACTTTTAATTTAAAACCAGCTTCGTATTTTCTTCTGATCGAACGTTCCATCGTAGATAAGGGATGCTCTTACGATAAAGGTGTATGGGGGTGTGAGATACAAAAAACACAAATCAGTGCAAACATTGCTTTGGAATAGTTTGGGTATCACTGTGTGGTCACGTAGGCACAATAGTGAGAGAGAGGTTAGGAGCACACGCTGATACAGAGCATTGGCGCACCCACATAGAAAATAAAGGCAGTGTGCTACGTAGTTACTGTCTCAGGTGTGCAATAGCATATCATAATCTCTTGGACTAATAGAATGAGTTTTCCACATTCGACTTATATGACCAACATTATAAAATGCCAGAAATTATACGATGAAATCAGCTCCCAACTTATCTACAGGAGAACTTATCCACGAGTATATACGGTATATAAACTCTTGACACATACTGTATCTTGAGAAAGTCACTAAAGACTAGAAGCTAGTAAATATTATGCCCTTATATAAAAATGGTGATCATGTAGATCTAAATAACTTTAGGCCAGTAACCTTCCCATGCATCACGAGTAAATTAATGAAAGGAATCATTAAGGAAAGTTTGAGCATCACAAGGCAAGAACAGGAGTGTTAGTGGACAGAAGAGAGAAAAAGACCGCAGCAGTAGAAAATTGCAGAGATGAGAGACTAGGTGATTGATGTGAGAGTACTGAGAGGTATGAGCTATCAGAAGTGACTAAAAATAATTGAACCTTTTCAGTTTGAACAAACAATGATTAGGGGTGACATGATTAAGGTTTCCAAAATTATGAAAAGATCCAGACTGTCATTTTAAAGTGAGCTCAGTAAATACACAGGGACATAGATGGAAACTTGTTAATGGTAAATTTAACACACATTTTAGAAAGTGTTTTTCACATTGAAAACCACAGACACATGGAATAAATGATAAAGTAGTGTGATAGACAGCAAGTGTTATTGCTTCATGTCCATAGATATTGGTAAAGATGTGGACAACCTCCCAGCAGTAACAGGGACTACTAAGGAGGTACTGAGTGATTTGGATATTGCTGAGGAAGAAGTGTTGCTTTCATTACACAGGCTAAAATCTAACAAATCACCAGAACCAAATAATATTTAACCTTGATTGCTTAAGGAAATTAGTGACTAAATTTATAAACCCTTGACACATTTTTTGAAAGCTGCTAAGCACTATAACCTTAGTAAACTTTAGGCCAGTAACCTTATCATGAATCATGGGTAAATTAATGAACAAAATCATTAAGGAAACATTAAGATAAAGAGCATCAAATGGCAAGAACAGGAGTGTTAGTTAACTGTCAACTTGGGTTCAAACAAGAGAGGTTGTGTTTTACTAATATGATGGAATTCTGTAAAGAAGCAACAGAAACAAGTGATTAGAGAGGTGCATATATTTTTATCTTGATTTTTAAAGACATTTCATAGGCCCCACATGAGAGGTTTGGGCATCAGATGAAAAGAAGCAGTGCAAAATTGGCTGAAACATAGGAATCAAAGGGATATGGTGCGAGGAACATTATCATAATTAGGTGATGACAAGAGTGATGTCCCTCAAGGGTCAGTGCTCTGTCTGCTGCTACTTTTAATATATAAATGATATGAATAGGAACATAAATAACAAGTTGACTTAATTAGGAGAAGAGACCAAACCAGATGGAATTGCAGCTAGTCTAGAATCAGTTGAATCATTACAGAGGGATACAGACAGCATACAGGCTCTGGCAGAGTAAATTTAATGTAAGTAAATGTATGGAATTACATGTAATAAGTAAAATATTAGATATGAATAGATATGGATGGTCTAAAACTTGAAAGAATCCTTTATGAGAAGGACCTGTGAGTCACAGTGAACTCGTCACTATCAGATAGGCTCCAGAAGCCATTAAGAAGGCTAACAGAATGTTAAGTTAGGTTATATATATATTATATATATGGAGTACAAGTCCAGGGAGGTTCTGCTGAAGCTTTGTAATGTACTAGTGAGACATTACCTGGAGAACTTCATGCAGGTTTGGAGCAACATGAGAAAATTCCAGAGAAGAACGACTAGGCTGATTGATATGAGATGACAGAGAGGTATGAGGTAAAAGGAGTTGAACATTTTCAGTTTAAACAAATGATGCTCAAGAGGTAACACAATTAAAATTGTTATATTTATAAAAGCAAAGAGTTACTTTAAAGTGAGTTCAATAAAAACATGGAAACTTGTTAATGGTAAATTTGGAATATGGTTTAGAGAGTGTTTTCCACAGAAAACCATGGACACATTGAATAAATGATCTAGTGATCTCAATGAAAAAATCCATGACCTGCCCACAGGGTGTTTATTGTTACATTCTGGTTGACTTGAAAGTTGGCTATGTGAAACGTAACTGAGCTAACAGGAGAATGAAACAAAGTAATGCATCATCGCCTAAACTGGCACAAAGCAAATGGCCAATGAGTGTGAAAACAACTTTAATCTCTGTTTGCTTATAATGAAAAGTGACATCGTTCACATCATCTATGACTCTGTGATGGCCAGTGTGAGTTTCTACACTGTGGTGTTCTGATCTTTTAACATCACTTCAACAGAGGCCCAACAAATTAACTCTTTGAGGGCTGAATATTTTTCCCAAAAAAGCATAGTTTCTGAAAAGCAATGGTTTCACACAGAAATCAACATTAAACATCTGTTGCTGCTTGCTGCCAGTTTGCCAAGAATGTGCGGCAGGCTTCTTTACTTGACAGATTGAATGTGTGCCTAATCTTATATATAGTAAATACCAAGACTGTAAGTGTTTCTCATCTGATATTTAAACAAAAACATTTAATCAAAATGCAAGTACAGTGCATCCGGAAAGTATTCACAGCGCATCACTTTTTCCACATTTTGTTATGTTACAGCCTTATTCCAAAATGGGTTAAATTCATTTTTTTCCTCAGAATTCTACACACAACACCCCATAATGACAACGTGAAAAAAGTTTACTTGAGATTTTTGCAAATTTATTAAAAATAAAAAAATTTGAGAAAGCACATGTACATAAGTATTCACAGCCTTTGCCATGAAGCTCAATTTTGAGCTCAGGTGCATCCTGTTTCCCCTGATCATCCTTGAGATGTTTCTGCAGCTTCATTGGAGTCCACCTGTGGTAAATTCAGTTGATTGGACATGATTTGGAAAGGCACACACCTGTCTATATAAGGTCCCACAGTTGACAGTTCATGCCAGAGCACAAACCAAGCATGAAGTCAAAGGAATTGTCTGTAGACCTCCGAGACAGGATTGTCTCGAGGCACAAACCTGGGGAAGGTTACAGAGAAATTTCTGCTGCTTTGAAGGTCCCAATGAGCACAGTGACTTCCATCATCCGTAAGTGGAAGAAGTTCGAAACCACCAGGACTCCTCCTAGAGCTGGCCGGCCATCTAAACTGAGCGATCGGTGGAGAAGGGCCTTAGTCAGGGAGGTGACCAAGAACCCATTGGTCACTCGTTCAGAGCTCCAGAGGTCCTCTGTGGAGAGAGGAGAACCTTCCAGAAGGACAACCATCTCTGCAGCAATCCACCAATCAGGCCTGTATGGTTGAGTGGCCAGACGGAAGCCACTCCTTAGTAAAAGGCACATGGCAGCCCGCCTGGAGTTTGCCAAAAGGCACCTGAAGGACTCTCAGATCATGAGAAAGAAAATTCTTTGGCCTGATGAACAAAGATTGAACTCTTTGGTGTGAACGCCAGGCGTCACGTTTGGAGGAAACCAGGCACTGCTCATCACCAGGCCAATACCATCCCTACAGTGAAGCATGGTGGTGGCAGCATCATGCTGTGGGGATGTTTTTCGGCGGCAGGGACTGGGAGACTAGTCAGGATAAAGGGAAAGATGACTACAGCAATGTACAGAGACATCCCGGATGAAAACCTGCTCCAGAGTGCTCTTGACCTCAGACTGGGGCGACGGTTCATCTTTCAGCAGGACAACGACCTTAAGCACACAGCCAAGATATCAAAGGAGTGGCTTCAGGACAACTCTGTGAATGTCCTTGAGTGGCCCAGCCAGAGCCCAGACCTGAATCCGATTGAACATCTCTGGAGAGATCTTAAATGGCTGTGCACCGACGCTTCCCATCCATCCTGATGGAGCTTGAGAGGTGCTGCAAAGAGGAATGGGTGAAACTGGCCAAGGATAGGTGTGCCAAGTTTGTGGCATCATATTCAAAAAGACTTGAGGCTGTAATTGCTGCCAAAGGTGCATCGACAAAGTATTGAGCAAAGGCTGTGAATACTTATGTACATGGGATTTCTCAGTTTTTTTATTTTTAATAAATTTGCAAAAACCTCAAGTAAACTTTTTTCACGTTGTCATTATGGGGTGCTGTGTGTAGAATTCTGAGGAAAAAAATGAATTTAATCCATTTTGGAATAAGGCTGTAACAGAACAAAATGTGGAAAAAGTGATGCGCTGTGAATACTTTCCTGATGCTCTATACATAAGAATTCTAGTGTGGGGAAATCAAAAGACACATGTCCTTAACACGAAGAGACATTTTCTTTATGGGATTCATTTAGAGTTTACTAATCTAAGAAATATTTGGTTAAAGACTTTGTACTGCCATTTGTGAGATTTGTTACCCTCAAAAACGTAGACACTTCTTTTTGTGTTGGATACTGACAAACTCCTGTACACATTTGTTTTGGTGTCACTCTGAATATAAAACGACTTTAGTTATAGCAATTCATTTGGCCATGACACCAGCAATGTTTGGTTTTGTTTTTGACCACATTTGTAACAGAAGAGTTCAGCTGTCTATTGAATAAACTGGTTGCAGAGAATAAATGAATGGAAGGGATTTAGAGGCAGAGGAATATAGAGAGTTGGAGGATATTGATTTTATCCTTGCAGGTTGTTTCTCTGCAGTGTTTCTGTATATGTTTTCCAGAATCTAACAGTTTTACTCACTTATATGTTTTTCTTAGAAGTCAGATTCTATTATTCTTTCAATGTAATAGTGATATACTGGACTATAAAATATCCTTTTATTTAAAAAAACACTTGCAGTTACCAACTAATGTAAGAAGCACTATTGTTGTTTGGGATTGTTCAGTGGTGTAGTGGTAAGCACTGCTGCCTTAACGATGGAAGTGACTGTCAATGTCAATTAATTTATATAGCACATTTAAAACAACATGGAAATACTGTGGCCAAAGTGCTTTACAATAAAAGAAGAAAAAAACATACAATTAACATAAATAACATAAATAGAAATAAAATAAATGAACATAAATAAAATAAATAATAAATAGAAGTAAGATTACATAATCACAATGAGGAAACCATCAGTATTACTGAAGGTCACGGAAAGCAAGTGAATAGAAATGAGTCTTTAATCTCGTTTTGAACAGTTCAATTGTAGACGACTCCTTTATGTGATGAGGTAAAGAGTTCCACAGGCGAGGAGCAGCAGCTGCAAAGGCCCTGTCTGTCCCCTTTGGTTTTACACTTGGTACGAGGGACAACAAGAGACAACTGACTAGAAGATCTAAACACTCTAGATGGCTGGTGTAAAGCACACAATTCATATAAATAGGCAGGAGCAAGTCCATGTAAAGATTTAAAAACTAGCAGCAAGATTTTAAAATCAATTTCAAAACTGGCAGGCAGCCAGTGTAAAGAAGCTAATATTGGAGAAACAGAATCAGACTTTCTTGCCCCAACCAGAAAGCGAGCGGCAGCATTTTGGACAAACTGTAACCTACGTATCAGGGATTTGCTAATCCCAGAATACAGCGAGCTGCAGTAATCAAGGCAAGAAAAGATAAAAGCGTGAGAAGCTTTCTCAAGATCCCTAGAAGATAAAAAAGGCTTGATCTTACCTAAAAGATGAAGCTGGAAAAAGCAACTCTTGAGTTCAAAATTAATCTGTTTCTGAAAAGAGAGGTTACTGTCAAAAAATAACACCAAGAATGCAGACTTGAGGTTTGCAAAAGACAGAGAAAGAGCCGAGAAGTCCAAGACCAATTTGGGCTTTAGCTGATGGACCCACTATAAGCACCTCCGTTTTATTTTGATTCATCCATCCATTTTCCAACCCGCTGAATCCAAACACAGGGTCACGGGGGTCTGCTGGAGCCAATCAGATCAAGAAAATTATTAGCCATCCAGGATCTTAGTTCAAAAAGACAGTTGTGCAGTTGATTCATTGCAGAGTTGTAGACGAGAATATAAACCTGAGTATCATTAGCACAGCAGTGAAAAGAAATGTTAAATTTCCTAAAAATAGCTCCAATAGGATGAAGGTATATAGAGAATAAAATAGGACCCAAAATGGATCCCTGAGGAACACCACATTTAGGAGGAGCAGTAGACGAAAAAAAGAGGAATTTAAAGTCCACTGAAAAGTGTCTACCAATTTTTTGATTGGATTCAGATGCCAGCCCGGTCACTACCTTTATGGAGTTTACAGGTTTTTCTACAGGTCCTCCTGTTCTTCCATCATAAAACTGATGTGTGCAAGTGATTTTAGTTGGCGACTCTAAATTGGCCTAGTAAGAATTTGTTTCTTTGTTTATGTATTAAAGTAACTTGCAGTACAATACAATACAATACAATTTATTTTTGTACAGCCCAAAATCACACAAGAAGTGCCGCAATGAGCTTTAACAGGTCCTGCCTCTTGACAGCCCCCCAGCCTTAACTCTCTAAGAAGACAAGGAAAAAATCCCAAAAAAAAAACCTTGTAGGGAAAAAAATGAAAGAAATCTTGGGAAAGGCAGTTCAAAGAGAGACCCCTTTCCAGATAGGTTGGGCGTGCAGTGGGTGTCAAAAGAAGGGGGTCAATACAATGAAATACAATACAATACAGTACACAAAACAGAAGAAATCCTCAATACAGTATAAAAATAAAAATTTTAGAAGTACGGAGCAGAATTTAACAGTAGATGATATCACATAATAAGATTTGGATTTGTTTAGAGTCCTGGAGACCTCATCCATCAAGCTGCCTCCCCCATTTGGCCATTCCACAACTGAAACAGCGCTAGGCCAGCCAATCCAATGAAAGGACCCCTCTTTCCCACGATTCCTACAATACTCCATCAGGGATGACTTTACCTTAGGCAGGCAAAACAACTTGACAGGTGGGCCGTGGCACCAAGTGCCACATTTGAGTACCGAGAAGAGAAACAGAATAGGTGAGGGTTAGTATCCAATTCTAACTATCATGTTACTTATGTTTTACTGTTATTGACTAACAACAGAGATGCAGAATGTACAGTTAATCAGCAGCGCTTCAGTTCAATCACGAAGTCCCTTTCTATCGCCATCGAAGCTAATGCTGAAAGTTGAACCTGCTCTGTCGTATTTCTGGCATAAGTTTTAATTCGCTTTAGGGCTGAAAATGTCCACTCGACAGAAGCAGTGGACACAGGAATGGTCACCGCCAAACATACCAATGTGTACAGCTGCCCCAAGCTCTCATTCAGATTTTTCTGATGAAGGAAGTCAAGGAGATCAGTGGGAGATTTTAATGCAAAATCATCCATGGCGTACATTACAGTCAGTTCTGTTTTTAGCTGAGACAGATCAAAAAGTGCTCCGTGGCTCTGTGTTAAACTGGAGAAGGCTGCATGCGGGAAATTTTTCTTGTATTCCCGAAACTTCTGGGGGTCGAGGAGCGTGACAAACATCAGTTTTTCGTGGTCTTGAAAGCTGGTCTGTGTCTGGCAAATAATATTGTCCAGAATCCTGCCATGGAGTTGGCGGTAGTGCGGGCGAGGATCTTGCGCTTGAATTCTTTGTGCGCTCGGAGCGCCTGCGGTGCGTTAAGTGGCCTCGTAGAGTTCTTCATATCGGCTTCTATCTCGCTCAACGGTGTCACAGAACTCCTTTACCCTAGCCAGACAAAACTGCACACCCAGTTTTTTGTCCTGTAGTATTGAAAAGAGCACGTCTGAATACTCAAAAATGCCATTGAATGTGTGAAGCAAAAAAAAAAACTCAAAATCATCCAGACGTGCTTTAAATCCATCAGCACAGCACACTGTGGCCTCATCATACTCGTCATGATGCTCCAGAATGTGAAGAAACAGTTCCTTTAGAGACTCTCTCTTCTCAAAGACCGTATTGACCACTCTGGAAGTGTACTGCCATTGTGTTGGTGCCACACGAGGGAGACGCCACTGGCAGATTTTGTCCAGTAGTTGCGAGACATTCATTTTCCAACAAAAATCTGATGATAAGACTTGTAATGTCATCAGCTCGCTTCCCACTGGTAACATCTTCAAATCTGACAAATCGCTCCTTGACACCTGTGCCCGTTACGTAACGCAGGAGCAGTGCTAGCTGCGTCTGTCATCTCATCCACCATAATAAAGACGAACGGTGCTTTTTTAACATCACTTCTTATCTCTTCTCCCGTCACTTCAGCAATAGCAGTGATCAGGTCGTTTTGTATTTTACCCGACGTCCCACTAAACACTTTATTGGTGGGCAGGTGATAATGTAAATACGTGTTGCTCTCAGCAATGACAGAAAGAAGCTCCACATAGTTCCCTCTGTTATTGGATCCCGCGCTTTCATCGTGTCCCAGAAATGAAAGTTCCTGTTTGCCTTAAAAAAATGACACAGTCTATCAGTCTTTTTAAGATTTCTCTGTTTTTCTTCACCTTTTCGTTGTGGAGTTCCATTTCCCTGCGCACTTGCTCGTTCAGCTGTAGATCCACTCTGGTTTCCCCAAAAGTTTTGGAAAGCACCGCTGCTTCTAAGTGTCCGGCAATGCTTTGATGTCTCGTTGCTGCCTTGGTTAGGCAAGTCAAATTTACAAACCCAGTGTGGCTCCAAACACCATGTCGACCAAGTGGCAAATAACAAGCACTCCCAGCAATACAATTTGCAGTGTTCCTCGGACCCTGTGAGCCAGGGGTACTGCTTGTAGTAGTTGGTAACCTGAAAGTGGCGCACAAATCCTCCTCCTGGTTGTGACAGGCTAGCTAGCTTCGGAGTTGTCCGACCTTTCTGAACAATGTCCAGCTTTTCTTGAAAAGTCCGTCTTGAAAATGGCCTTGAAAGTAAATCTGCCACCAAATCTATTTCTTCTCCTCCTTCAGCCACTGTGGGGTGATAAAATAGCTATTACACCATCCTATCCAATCAATGGGTCTGAATACGGTGACGTTGTCGTACGCCTGCTAGAGGGTCCTAGTGAAACCAACTCAAAATCTGATTGGTTGAAGCAACAGTTTAATCGACATTTATTTTGTGTTAGAGGGCCTGCGGAATGGATTGTGAAGGCTTCCTGGCAGACTTCTTTGACTTTGACCCTGCCTGGCAACAAATGATGGCTGAAATGTGATTGGTTAAATGCTTTAATACGAAAATACATGTCTGGAAGCAGCACAACCATCGGAAAAGCTGTGAAAGGAAGCGGACAGACTATTTGGAATTATTTAATAAGTATTCATGGACAAAATATAATTAACATCAGTTTGTGATTCAGATATTTTTTTAGGCCAGCACAGAAGGCCTTGCAGGCCCTGACGGTCCGCCACTGATGCAACTCTACCTCTGAGGTTTGCAGTCTAAGTATTCGTAATTGATGAGTATTCTTTAATAGTTAAGTTTTGAGTTAAATGTAACACACGTTAGGTTAAGCTGTCTAAACTCTGAGGTTTCATTCTGTAACACATGCTAAGAAATGACACTTAGTCTCTGAGGGTTAGAGTTGTAATTTATTATTTACGTAACACACACTAATAAAGCTAATTAGCCACTGAGGTTTCATTATAAAACCCATGCTAGTTGAATAGTGTGTAACCTCTGAGGTTATGTAAGAAAAAGCAACTACAGTGGAACCTCAGTTCACAACCATAATTCATTCCAAAACTCTGGTCGTAAACTGATTTGGTTGTGAACCGAAGCAATTTCCCCCATAGGATTGTATGCAAATACAATTAATCCGTTCCAGACCATACGAACTGTATGTAAATATGTATATTTTTTAAGTTTTTAAGCACAAATACAGTTAATTAAACCATAGAATGCACAGCGTAATAGTAAACTAAATGTAAAAACATTGAATTAACACTGAGAAAACCTTGAACAACAGAGAAAACTAGCACTGCAATAGTTCACGCTATAGCGCTACCAACTGCTGGCTAAAAACACTTTTTTTTTAATGAGTTTTAAGCACACGGAAAAAAATGAACATTTGAAAAAATCCATAATTTAATAAACCACTAAGAAATGTAACATTGCAACAATGCAAGCTACGAACCGATTGCTGTAAACAGAAGTGAAAACAAAATCAAGCCCAGTGCATTCTTTAACTGCCTTCCTACCTTATGAGTCCAGCCCCCTCTCTCTTGCGCTGCCTGTGTGTGTGCGTCTGTCTCTCTCTCGCGCTGCCTGTGTGTGCGTCTGTCTCTCTCTCACGCTGCCTGTGTGTGTGCATCTGTCTCTCTCGCGCTGCCTGTGTGTGTGCGTCTGTCTCTCGCACCGCCTGTATATGTGCGCGGATCTCTCTCTCGCGCTGCCTGTGTGTGTGCATCTGTCTCTCTCTCGCGCCGCCTGTGTGTGTGCATCTGTCTCTCTCTCGCGCTGCCTGTGTGTGTGCGTCTGTCTCTCTCTCGCGCTGCCTGTGTGTGTGCGTCTGTCTCTCTCTCGCACCGCCTGTATGTGTGCGCGGCTCTCTCTCTCGCGCTGCCTGTGTGTGTGCGTCTGTCTCTCTCTCGCGCTGCCTGTGTGTGTGCGTCTGTCTCTCTCTCGCACCACCTGTATGTGTGCGCGGCTCTCTCTCTCGCGCTGCCTGTGTGTGTGCGTCTGTCTCTCTCTCGCGCTGCCTGTGTGTGTGCGTCTGTCTCTCTCTCGCACCGCCTGTATGTGTGCGCGGCTCTCTCTCTCGCGCTGCCTGTGTGTGTGCGTCTGTCTCTCTCGCGCACCGCCTGTATGTGTGCGCGGCTCTCTCTCTCGCGCTGCCTGTGTGTGTGCGTCTGTCTCTCTCTCGCGCTGCCTGTGTGTGTGCGTCTGTCTCTCTCTCGCACCGCCTGTATGTGTGCGCGGCTCTTTCTCTCGCGCTGCCTGTGTGTGTGCGTCTGTCTCTCTCTCGCACCGCCTGTATGTGTGCGCGCACGTCTCTCTCTCGCGCCGCCTGTGTGTGTGCATCTGTCTCTCTCTCGCGCCGCCTGTGTGTGTGCGTGGCTCTCTCTCACACGCTGCCTGTGTGTGTGCGTCTGTCTCTCTCGCGCTGCCTGTGTGTGTGCGCGCGCTTCTCTCTCTCGCGCTGCCTGTGTGTGTATGTGTGTGTTGCACGCTCTCTCGCTCTCTCTCTTGCTCGCTGCACAGGAAATGCACAGGGAGAAACTGAACATGTACAAACCGAAAGGGAAACTGGCTTGTTCGTATACCAAGTGTGTGGTCGTGAACCGAGGCAAAAGTTTGGTGAACTTTTTGGTCGTAAACCGATTTGTATGTGTACCGAGACGTTCGTGAACCGAGGTTCCACTGTACTGGCCATTGTCATATTGCTTTCCAGGTGTATACAACATAACGCTTTGCAAAAGACACTAAGTCAAGCTAACTCAAATATTGCAGTAGCTGAGTAATTCATACAGTATCATAAAGATAACATTGGCCTTTTCCACTAAAAGCAATAAATTGGAGTCAGATTAACACTTTCAAGGTAGTTGTTGACAACAATTGAAAGCTAACCGCCAAGAAAAATCATCTCGAATGTATTATAAAGTTTCATCCACAAGATGGCAGCAAACACCATAAATTGGCATCCATTTTCATTGCAGCATGGCATCAAATGCCAGCAGCCATTCATGTCAAAAGAAATCCTCTGCCAGAAATGGTATTGTGTATTGTCGATGACTCGGATTCTGCACTGTCAGATGAAGATTTTGAGCTATCGGAGGGAAGTGCTGCTGAAAAACCGTTTTGTTAGTTTTATGTTTTTCACGGTCTGGGTAATAAAAAGGAGTTTGACGACATAAAAAAAAAAAAGATGCCTCCAAACAGTTAATGGTCTGCACTCCTAATCGTGTCATTGTTTTGGAGATTTGAGGCGCTAGTGAAATTAGGTGAGTTGAAATTTAACATTTGTGTAAACTGATGACCAGGAAAAAATGCCTACACTATAATCCATTCATTCATTTTTCTCAATCCGCTTATCCAGAGCAGAGACATGGGGTCAAGTAGATCAACAACTGAGCAGGGTGCCAGTCTACAGCAGGGTAACCCAAAATTCTGTTAAGAGGACTTAGCAGGTGGATGGGTGGGATAAGCTGAACTAGGAATAAACGTATATATATATTACAGATGACTACATTTTAGGCTTTTTCTATTGGGGTTATTAAAATATTATTCTTTTTATTTCTATTTATTTAGGGAATTAGAGAAAATTAATTTTAGTTATGTTGTCTAGGAACAATAAAAACTGAAAAGGGCAAACATGGTAGTTTTTCACGATTCTTTGTTTCAAATATACACATTTACAGTTCATATTGTGAGAGTTATGATTTATTGTGCAGCTGACAGCAATATTTTTAATTTCTTTTAATTAAGTTCCTAATGAAATTCTGATTCAAATAAAAAAAGTTCAAGGGACTAAAATAATTAAAGTCCTGGCACATTAATTAGATGATAATGATCGATTACTTACAGTCTTTGTGATGAATGTTAACATAAGTAGAAAACTGCAGGAACTCCTTGAATTAATTTTAAGCGGTTAGGGTTAAGATGCTTTGAGTACTTTTCTTTGATTTTGTAAAAAAAAAAAAAAAAAAAGTCTTTTCTAAAGATGCATTTAAAATAATAATTTACATAAGAAAGTGCAACAGCTAATGCAAACACAAGATGATAATGTATATACCAAAGTAACACTGCACATTTTTTAGCATATAAATGTGCATTATTCAAGAGACTTTTCATTTCTATTGACGGAAAAGTGCCATTATAATTTTAAAATATGTGCATAGACCACTATGAACAATTTTTTTACTGTTTATCATTTCAAAAACTTCTGTCATAATGTGACCTTGTCATTTCTTTCAAATCTAAGCATAACGCATTATTTCAGAAAACCCATCCTATTCATTCTTTACATCTCTTTTCTGAATTCACTTATTACTTTAGCATCACAGAATTACAGCCTGTTTTGCCATAAGGCAGAATCTATGGATGTGCCACCAGTTTATGTATCACTGGGTCCACTGACATATCGTAGTGTGTGAAAAAGTCTTAAGGTGCTTCTACACTCAAAGTCCAATTGTGTTGTGTTGAATAGTGTTGATTGGTGAAATATGTAAAAGCGTTTTCACTGCAAACGTGCTATCTTCGCCAGTGATCTTCTAAATGGAATATTTTCATGGAAAGCTACAGTGCAGATGGCTTAGAAAAACTTTTTTCACCAGTGTCCCATGATCCTATGTGAGGCCAATATGATGTCATAGATCTGCACCAGCCAATACTGGATCAGACAGAACCCTAATAGCAGAAATTACCAAATACATGTAAACATAAAATGAGCACGCAGAAAGAAACTCAAAATGTGTCAGTGTATTCATGTCTTGAAGGTAATCCTTTTGTATGTGACCTATATTTAGCACATGTGGAAGATGAATGTTCTCTTCGTTCCCTTGTACTAATCCATGTCTGAGAAGTTAAGCAGAAGTAAGCTTTACAAAACCATACATTTGTAAAAGCATGCTTTGATGAGCAAACAGAAAAATATTTGTCCAAGGGACTCAAGGTCTAAGCATTCCACACATGAGTCTGCCTTATCCTGTTTCCTTTATTTACATCTGAACGCCATAACAAAAGGGCCAAGAAGTAACATCGCATAAGGGGTGTTGAACTTGTGGTGAAGATAGAAGAAGGAACTCTGGGGTCTGAGATAATACTTGGCTCAAGGATTGTGTAAAATAAAAGTGTCGACTGTTGCATTCTCCATAATGATATTAAATCACGCGTTCTAGGGGTATAAAACTTTGCCCCACCCAACAGAAGAGGTTCAGAAGAGCCCTGACGCTGTCAAGTAATATTGATTGCCTGCTTTCTGAAACTCTGCTCATTGTGACGCTGAAGAATAAAACTGCTATATAACCACACCTGCTGTCTTGTCTGAGTCTTCGTCCACACACAGGAGCCTATTCCTTTAATAATATTACCCAGAATGTTGTGCGGTTGATGCAAACAGGAAGGCATGAGGAACCCATATGCATTAATATTATGCTTATTTGTAAGAAAAAAAAAACTGTACTTTCGGTTTGAGTGAGGTAAGTACCTGTTATGAAATCTGTGGTAGAGCAAGTCTTAGTGAGATCATGCTTCCTGTCTGCAAGAAATTTTACTATTCTGATATTTGATTCTGTCCATTTTATCTTATGGAGAGACAGTGGCGCAGTGGTTAGCATGGGTGCCTCACAGCTCAGGTCACATTTTTGGTCACAATAATCAGTCCAGCATAGTTAGCAGATGATTCCAAATCCATCCATGACATTTAAAACACCATTGCAACATTATATTCCACCAAAACTAGTTCACTTTCTCCTTCTCATTTGACTTCAGTGCATTTCGATGAGTTTGGCAAAGTTCTCAAGCAGTTTTGCAATTTTGTCGAACTTGAGGTGAAGAAAATTCAGCAGGGATCACCCCTCACTAATCACCCGTCACTCATCACTAATGCTAACTAAGAAGTTGATTAGTAACTTTATTTCAATCTCCAGTTAGTTGGATTTTACACAGAAAATTTTCAAGTGAACCAAAAGTAACAATAAACACCCTGTGAGTGCCCTGTGAGTGTGTGGAAGACTTGATTCGTTGGACAGAAAATCATCATGAAGATTCTGCAAAAGCTACGCTTATGCACTGGCAAATCAACAACGATTATGTAGTTTGTTCACCAAGTAGAACTCTGTAAGCAAAATGTACTTCTGATTACTAGAAGAGAACATGAAAATGCATTACTTTACTTGCTAAAGAAAGGACACATTTTATCTAGATGACTCTATGGCAAGTTCTTCTGAGGGCATGAGGTGATGGGCCTTAATTTCATCTAGCAGACGTATCAAGTAAATTTAAATTCACCGAATGATGTGGCATATTTACTCTCAAACAGCTTGAATGTCACTTCTATGTATCTTAACTCAAATGTCTAATGTCTTTAAGCCTGTAAATATTTGTTAATGATGTCCACTTGGGAATGTTTGATTTACATTTCCTACACAGTATTACAGTTCAGGTGCCTCCAGTGCCCGATTTGTGTTAGAAATGTGATCACATTAAGAAGACACCCCACCTGTGCACATCACTCTTGTGGTTTAAGATTAGCGGGTTTGATCATTAATCACCAAGGAAGCTCATTTCTCACTGACTCTGTCTGTGTTCAGTTTTATCTACCTGATCCCAAGTGAATGTTCACTTTTTTGATCTTTTATGTGATCAACTGCTATCTTTTCTGATCTTAAGCAAGAAATAGAGGGTGTGAGGCTGAATTAGGTGTTAGGATTTATCTGACAGACTGGTGCTTGTGCAAGTTGTTTCATGAGAACTTGTATGCACACGTGGGTTTGTTTTCATACTGAGATGAAATGTTTCTTAATAAGTCACAATATTTCCTGTAGTTAGATTGGTCCTGTGTCGGATCACATTAATACCTCATGTGAACTGCTCCAGGGTTGGCTTGGTTCCTCACCAAGGCCACCGTTATCGAAGGGTCTCAGTATGGATGTTTGGGTCTGCATTCTTTATTTTAAATTTCTTTATATCTACATATAGTTTGTTTAGCCGAGTTTAACAGATTCTTAGATATCTCAAAATTGAAGAAGTAACATGTTTCTCTGAATTTTTTGATTTTGCAAGACAGCAGATTCACGAGAGCTTCTTGTGTAACCTGATCTGTGAATTCTGTGATTACCTGAAAGAGCAGGTTGTGCACTGCGCATCTGCTCTGCTCACTTTTTCCTTAAGACTTTCCTGTTACGGTGTTGTTAAGAAACATGTTGAAAAGTCCATTCAGCCCTCTTTGGGCCTTGCCACCCTATGTGACACAGTCCCTGAAGAAATAAAGCATAATCATGTATTTCACAGAATTGTACTGCATTAAAAACTGATAAAAATACATCACAATTATTGTTTATCCATTTCAGTTAATAATTTTAGCGGGCGGTACGGTGGCTCAGTGGTAGCGCTGCTGCCTCGCAGTTGGGGGACCTGGGTTCGCTTCCCGGGTCCTCCCTGCGTGGAGTTTGCATGTTCTCCCCGTGTCTGCGTGGGTTTCCTCCCACAGTCCAAAGACGTGCAGGTTAGGTGGATTGGCGATTCTAAATTGGCCCTAGTGTGTGCTTGGTGTGTGGGTGTGTTTGTGTGTGTCCTGTGGTGGGTTGGCACCCTGCCCGGGATTGGTTCCTGCCTTGTGCCCTGTGTTGGCTGGGATTGGCTCCAGCAGACCCCCATGACCCTGTGTTCAGGTTCAGCGGGTTGGAAAATGGATGGATATATATATGCATACATTTCTTTTCCTAATGACATAGCAGTCAATAGTAACTCTAACACCTCACTTACCTCAATATGTTTTTCACAATCGTTTAAACCACCACCAGCTATGTAAAAATTATTGTTACAGATATTGCAAAGAGCTAAAGTGATGTCATTTTTAACATCTACAAAGCAAGGGAAATCCTTTTAGATGAAAAGTTAATTTGGTATTTTTCTTTTTTAGGGCACTCCTCTATTTCGGCAAGCTGAGTTCACAAACATTGAAAAAGTAAAGTGCCGCATTTCGGGTGCATGTATGCCATGTGTGCAGTGATGGGACCATCTGTTAAATGCTGGATGGAAATCACAAAGAGATTCGCTCTGTAAGAGAAAAGAATAGTATAAATGTTAAAGATTTTTTTTTGTACCAGGCTATTGACACAATAATTTAGAGGAAGAGGGATTTCCAGGAGATTGGGAATAGCTTGTGGAAGACCAAGAGAAAACACGGATTTCTTGGAAACTCCAGTAGAATTAGGATGTTTGGAAATATACATGGCTATAATTGTTGTTGTTAACTACTATAAAATAAGTTAAAAGGCGGTGGTTCAGCACTTACCTCAAACAATGCAGGAGACACAAGGAGGCTGGTGCACTGCTATCACTGGCACCCTTACAAGATAATCATGCATTTCAGCCATTCCTAAAATACACATTGCTTTAACATAAGGGATCAGTAGTGGCACTTTAAGAGATTTAAATATTCATAATAAATTTGCATTTTTTCAATACCTATGCCTTAACTGTAACTTTTCATCAAAACATTTCTTATACCATATGTAATTTGGAGGCTTTGCTAAAAGTAAATTAGCCAACTTTTCCTCACTATGAGCTCTAGAAATTATAGTTTGAAATGAAAGCTTATTCCGAAAGCTTAAAACGTTCTCTAGATGACAGTAATTATATTTGTCATCATGATCACGGAATATCGGTCTGCATAATAGGTTCACAAATTTATTTCAGTATCTGTTGTATTCATTTTAGTAGTAATATCTAGTGAAGTATATTGCCAAAAATAAAATGAATAGACACTTACTGAAATTTTGGGTTTATTTTGCATTTCCTCATCTGCTATTCGTTATTATCCAGCTGTACATTCTTTATTATTCACAGTTAAAGGGATGTTTTTAAACTTTATTTCTCTAATGACTTTGAATTCTGTGTCTTTTACTCTGATTTTCTCAGTAACCTCCCCAGATGTAGTCTTACCCCAAGTACTCAGTCCACAACTACTACCTGCAGGCTTTGGCCTACACAGGCCCCCCAAAAATTGGGCACTAGCTTTAAAAGTTCTAAATACCAGATTATATCAAAATGTCTCACAAGGGAGAGAGAAACCATAAAAACTGTACCTTGTAGAGACAAATCTCTAAAGAACCTTTATAAATTAAAATATTTACTTAAATAAATAAAATGAACACAAATAATTATGGGTGGTGAACAGGTAAGAAGACAGGACAGTTCCCTGAAGTGCCCCAGTATTACGCAGCACCATTTCTCACACACAGTCCCTGAGCCTCACAAACGGCTGTCTGTTGGTCAGGTAGTCCATGATCCAGGATATTGTGGGGCCATCAAGATGCATAGCCTTGAGTTTTCTCTCTTGTTGATGAGGGAGAATGGTTTTAAAAGCACTGGAAAAATAAAATAACATTATCCAGACTGTGTTGCTGATTTGTCCTAGTGGCACTAGACTCTGTGGAGCATGTAGATTATCACACCTAGATATGCCTCATGGGCAAACAGCAGAGAAACAAGATCTTCTGAAACCAGGGTTCAGAGCTGCTTCATGACCAGCCTCTCAAAAGTCTTCAGGATGTATGAAGTAAGAGCCATTGGGATCACTTCAATGCACTTTCTTTGTCATTGGACCTTCTCCAAGGTCAGGAAGGGAGTGAACATGTGCTGAAGAACCCCACAGAGCTGGCTGGCACATGTTCTCTGTACCCTGGGATTGCTTTCATCAGGCCCCTCAATGGAGCAGAGCTCTGGAGGTCTGCAGTTAGACTCTGTTGGACATTTGTGGTTATTAACATTAATACTTTGATGCACAAAACACTATTTAATGAAGTTCAGTGATGATACCAGTATCACTGAGGATGGTTTTGATCCAGGATGATTACAATGGCATTTTTTTCATTTTCTAATGCAACATCTGATATTTGGATGGGCATTTGCTTTGTGACAGAACAAATGCATAGTTTAAGTATTATGAGCTGTTTCACCAGTTTCAAGTATTATTTTGCACATTATTTGGGAATGATTCCAACAGTAGCAGTTTGGTTTATTCCCTTTTTTTTATAATCAAACCTCCATTTCTAGAAAATGTCACCTGGTAAATTTAAGTTTTATTTTTTGCTCATACAGATAATATAAAAGATAGTCGGACATTTACATCTGTTGTAAATTATTTAATTTATTATAATTTGGGAGGAATCTTTGGAAAGGGTAGTTTGGTGGTTAGTGCCAAACAGCTCCAGCCTGATTATAAATTGTGTGAAGTTTGCACCATCTCAGCTTGTTCCCATTTATTTTCTTTACAAACATTTTCCTCCTTCCATATTCCAAATGGACACTGATTAGTTTAATTTAAAACTGGCCTCCAGTGTATGCAAGTGGGCCCTGCGCTGGTCTTGGCATCCTGTCCAGTTTGATTTCTGCCTTGTGTCCAGTGTTGCTGTTATGCTCCTGTGGCCCTGTCTTGAAATAAGTGACTTTAAAAACCTCGAAGGTTGGATGAATGAGGTGACAATTTTTTTAATTTGTCTATCTTGTAGTATTTGACAACCATAAATATTTCATCATTGGTTGGATGATTGTTGTTTCCATGGTCCACAGTGGTTTTGGAGCACAATTCATTTCAAAAAACCTAATCAACCCCATGTTAAGTGAAGACATTTTTTTTCTGTTGACATGAAAGATGTCAGTACTGAAATAAAGAAGATGCTATGAAAGGTATGTCAGGAAGAACCATACGTACATATTTTATAACAAGCCATTGACCAATAACAAGACATCAAATTAGGTAATATTGTGTCAATTCTTCTACTGTAAATCCTGCATACAGAATGTTAAGGTGCTTTGTAAAAATTTTACATATGTCATTTATTATAAATCTCTTAAAAGGCCTTACGGAATTGCATTTCACTGGTGACTTTTTCACTTGTTTTTGTTTTGCTGACTTTTTGCTTAAACTTTAACGGTGACATACACATTTATGATTTATTACTTTATATATAATTTGTAATGATTTTTGATATAATAGTGTTGTCCATACTCTGGAAGCTTAAACCATGGCTATTGCTATATTCCTTCCACAGCAACTCCAGCTTATACACATCGTTAGAAAGTCAAAAAAAATCTTCAAATCTGTATGTCCAGAAGATGAACTTAAAAATCATACATAACATATGAAATGAATTCTGGCAAAAATATACTCCCAATAATTTTTGAAGTAAAGTGGATAAAAATCACCTCTTCAGAGATCTAGGCTCATCATGGAACTGGCAAATATTATTTGTGAACTTTTGCATCATTATTACATTTTATATTTTAAAAATGCATTCTTTTGTATGTGGCTGACTGCTATTGCATTTTGTAACTTTAAATGAGTTCAATGAAGGCAGTGAAGGTGGATGTCATCTCCGTTTAATCAATGAACTTGATGACAAAGACAAAATTATAGAAAGTTATCTCTAAACAGTTGTATGTCTTCACTAGAGATGCTTCTTCTTTATAAATTCTTTAAAAATGCTATATTTATAAATATTTAGATCTAGTTACACAAAGTAAAGCATGAATTAATAATACAAAGGAATTGAGAAACAGCACACTGAAGGGATTGTATGGTATGTGTTGAGTGGCCTGGAAGTGTCTGAGAATTCCCTAGGAAGAGTTGGAAGTGTTTCGTTACTTAGTTTTGTTTAGTTTATTATAGACTTAATAAATGTTTTTTTGAGGTTTGTTATATGTTTACATATTTTTTGACATCGGTGTAACATCATTTTGTGCACACACCACCATTATATGTCCTAAAAGTGCCGAAATTGACTCAATCATCATTTTTTTCTGGATAACTTCTAAAATTGTATGTAAGTACTTCGTCCTTTAGTTCGTTCTGGTTTGACAAATTCTTGGTTATTTATTTATTTTTTTTGCATATATGGCTTTGTTACATAAATGTTTGATTAGACCATTAACACAGTCTAAATGAGAACAAACCATCCATCCCAACAAAGCTCACCAGTCCCATCCACTTTTATCTTGTAAAATAACATCAAGTCGAGTTTTAAAGGTTCCCTAAAGTCCTACTGTGTACCACATTACTTGGTCACTTATTCCATGTGTCTGTGTTTCCCTGTGTAAAGAAAAACATCCTAATGTTGTGCGAAATAAACCCTAACATTCTGTTAGCCTTCTTAACACTAGAATTTCTGAAACCTATGAAAAAACTTATAATCCTGGCCCACCTTAAATCCCCCAGCTTAAAGAGAGGACGTTGTAGTGTGAACGGACGGTTCTTGGAAGTGATGTGCTACGGGCGTTTCCTTGCTTATGTGCACAGGTGAGGAATCATCCACATCCATAATTGATGCCGGGAGCTGCTAATCGCCACACACCTGTGCCACGTCTCCATTATATATTGTAGGAGCGCGAGTGCGGAGGGAGAAGAAAAAAGATCGAAAGAAAAGAACGGAGGTTAGAGGAGGAAGAAAGGGAAGCTGGAAGTGAAGAAGCCGGTGCGCAACTGAGTGAACGAGAGCAGGCTCGCTATAAGGACAGGCAGGTGAGAGAGGTGAGCCCTAGCAGGGTGTTTGGCCGACATCCGGGAGCAGATTGATTGAGTTGCTCCTGCTGAGCGCTTGTGAGGAACAGAAGTGACCGGAGGGTGGTTGGCTCGCCTCAAAAGGTCGTGGGAGGCAGCGGGAGTCAGAGATTTGGGATCGGAACCCCAGTGTGAACGCCCTGGCCATTGGTGGAACCCAAGTCTTGGTCCAGGTAGTGGTGTCATACGGAGCCAGAGGACGGAAGGCAACCAGATGTGGAGAAGGTCAGCTGCAGGTAGGGCGACTCCCCTGGTGCACAGCCCGGATGGGAGAAGCATGGGAGCTGCCAGTTGAAGAAGGCACCGGGTTTTGTTTTTAAAGGACTACTTCCAGCTATTGGGTTAACCTTGTTTTTATTGGAATTATTTTAACCTTCACATTTCACTTGCTTTTTATGGATTATTTATTTATTGACGTTTTTAAGTCACTGCACTATTTATTTGAACACTTTTTGGTATTGACTATTTTAAAATAAAAGCACTTGCAACTTTTTGCACCATCCCCTTGTTTTGTTTTGGTGTCCTCATTGTCCAGCTCATCCGGTGACATTACCGACCATGTCGGGTTCAAGAGCTCTCGAAAAGTAAGAAGGACGCATGGTGTACGTGCATCGTCACATATGGTAAGTAGGGGACTCTATATAAAAGAGCTCAGCAGTTCCTGCAGTACTAGGATTGAGCCAATAAATACCAATTCCCATACAGCCTTGTGGGAATCCAAGGCGCCACTGCACCCCAGCAGGGCTGCCAAATAGCAGCTCGTGGCAGACAGCACCCCTCTCCCCCGAGTAATGATCCCGGCTGTCATTCACAGCATTAACACTTTTTCAAAATACTTTCGTAAAAGAATCTGCTCCTTAGGCCCTACATTATTGCTTTTATACCAAAAATACTTTACAAAATAATAATACGCATTGATTGAACAAAAACACTTCTGTATGTAGCATGTATTATTTGTATTAGTATGTGTTATCCATCTTGTATTTGAATAACGGAGATAAACAGCTTTAAATTACCCCATGTAATTTGTAGTGATAGCCATGAAAAATGTTTTCATGCAGAATGAAGATAAAAAGTTTATAACAGAATACATGCCAGTGATGACCATGTTGTATAATGGAAAATGCTGTGAAAAGCGTCCATGGAAAAAAGTAAAAAAAAATCTCCCCCATGCAATGGCTCTGTGCACATGGCTCAGACATCTGTAGTCATAACTGAGAGTGACAGGATACAGAGACAGAGACACAAAAGCTTCTTTAAGAAAAATAAAAAGCAGTGTTTATTATTTGTGTGCTGAATCACAGACTTAACATAGTGCCAACTAATAAATTATTCATAAAATCAGTCTCTGTGCCCTGACACAATCACAAAATAATGCGCAATTATAAATTGCCATGCATGTGCATCAGTAGGTCACCTTCCAGCCTCAGCTGTAGTATGCAGTAACACCCTGAAGAGAGAGGGAGTGTTGTTGCTAACCTTGTCACCTGTTTCTGCCTCCACAGCTCCAAGAAAATGCCCACTGAGTGGCAACAGACACCACCCCTTCCAGGCCAGTTCCGATAAAGGGAGGCGTCTCACTCTGAATCAAGCAAACCTAGAAGTCGGAGCTCCACTTAAACCAAGCACCCATTCAGCCAAGCAACAGCATCTTTTAGAGAAAAGGCAGCCTCCTGTATTTTCATTTTTTCAGCGCCATTGTGCATCTATTTCATTTTCTTTTAAAAGAATTAAAAGGGACAACCCCATTGTTGTTCCAGCCTTTAATCTTTGAATCCAGGTTTCACTATCATTTGTCCATAAAATAAATAAAGAAAATAATTAGGCCAAAGAGACTTCACTGAGCTCCTAAGCCAGTTACAGAGTAGCTCACAAAACTACCTGCAATTCTCAGAACTTTCAGATTACATGTGCTGCCATCCATTCTTTCCCATTTTGCGATTCACTGCACCTGCAGCATCTGTCCTTCCCAGGTTCTGCCACTAACCATTGGAACGTTTTAAATATCCTCATGGGATGTCTGCACCCAATTCCTGTCAGATGACTCTCCAGCCCAACCCATAGATTTGCACACTGCACATTTTTACTGCTGTGTTCAGTCTTCTAATTACAACTTCTATTTCATGACTCTGAAATCCTCCAGGGTGGCGCAGTGGGTAGCGCTGCTGCCTCGCAGTTGGGAGATCTGGGGACCTGGGTTCGCTTCCTGGGTCCTCCCTGCGTGGAGTTTGCATGTTCTTCCCGTGTCTGCGTGAGTTTCCTCCGGTGCTCCGGTTTCCTCCCACAGTCCAAAGACATGCAGGTTAGGTGGATTGGTGATTCTAAATTGGCCCTAGTGTGTGCTTGGTGTGTGGGTGTGTTTGTGTGTGTCCTGTGGTGGGTTGGCACCCTGCCCAGGATTGGTTCCTGCCTTGTGCCCTGTGTTGGCTGAGATTGGCTCTAACAGACCCCCGTGACCCTGTGTTCGGATTCAGCAGGTTGGAAAATGGATGGATGGATGAAATCCTCCAGTTCAGTCCATTCATGCTTTTTTGGTTAATAATAATATTGTCTTATCAAACAAGGACAATTGGCAGGTTTCATGTTTGCCAATTTTGTGTAAAACTAGAAATCTGAAAATTGCAAAGTTCCATAAATTTACCGTCTCTTTGTGACATACCGGGTCAGCACCACCATCTCCGGTTCCTTCGTTAAGCTTCTTGAAGCCAGAGCCGTTGATAACGTATTTGTGGATGAGCCGTGCAAATAAGGACAAACACAGTCAGCAAGGGGTTGGCGGAAAGTGTTTAAGTACTTTTATTAAAACCAAACAATAATGCCCAAAGTATAGTGCAAAAGATCCTTAATAAGTAAATAATCCATTAAATCGAGGTGAATGTCCGTGAGTTAAAATTCAAATAAATAATCCCATGTTAAAACCGCAGTAAAATGAAGACACAGTTATCAGGTCCTTACTCCATTGTTTTCACTGAGTCACGTGACACCAGACTTGCTATCCTCCCTTCTGACTCCCATCTTGATGTCTCCCCTAGTGTCTGCCAGACCGCTCCGGGTCAGCTGTTCTCCAATCTTCCCTCATGCTCTTCTGGCGTCCTATGGATCCCTAAGGAGAGGACTCCACCACTATCACACCCGCTCCTCCAGTAGATCAGTGGGTAACAATTCACCCCTAGAGTGCCAAACATTCACTCTTCCGCATGGCTACTGACCACTCAGCCTCCTCTCTCTCCCTCTCAAGCTGTCTCTCAGGCACCCGATGCTGCGCTCACTCATGGTTCTGTGCTTTCGTTCTCTCTTTTCACCTCCCTCATTCCTCAGTTCTCTTTTCAAAACTCTGTATGTTGCAGGTGCGGCAGTCATGACCCCAGTGCTAATGAGGGAACAGGTCAGTTCCAGATGTTCGCACATGGAATGCGTGATTGCTGGATGCGCGTTATCTATTTATTTAAAAAGCATGTGCCACACTCATGCTTAATGATGCCAGGATACTGGAACTGGTCCTCATAATTCTAATTCAAATTAAGTGACCAAATGGATTTATGCAACAAATTTGAAAAAGTCATGTCATTTACCAAACCCCTTAATCCAGACCTGGGTCACGATTGTGGGTGGGATTCTGGAGGATATCTCAGCTAGTGTTGGGTACAAGGCAGGAACAAACTCTGGACAGGGTGCCAGTCATTCAGCGAAAACCCACAGTGGCCAGTTTAGTGTTGCTAATTCACCTAACCTGCATGTCTTTGGACTATTGGAGGAATCGCTAATGGACAAGGGGAAAATGTGCAAACTCCACAGAGGAAGGACCCAGGACATGAATCCCAGTCTCGTAACTGTGAGGCCACCCATCTGAAAGAGTAGTTATTCAATTATAAAATGGTGCAATAATGGTTGTCCACTAACTAAATACGTGACAAGTAATATTAGTTGACTGTCACATACGGGAGGCAGCTAAAGGACCTGAATAATAGTAGTACCATGCCAGACCAGGAGGTGGCGAGCTGCACTGACTTTCTTTCTCAATCCTCTGCAGGCCCCACCCACGGGAAATCCCGCTTGCTTCCTGTAATCAGAATATAAGTTTAATATGTCACTGTGTTCTGTGCAAATATTTTAAATCTGCTTTTCTTTTCTTCTCACATGTACAGCTAACACAAGGCCAGATTTAGCACACAGGGACCCAGCATTTAGAACTGCTAGGCAAGCATTTTATGACCAGACAAGTTAAGGACAACTGTAAAATGTCTTCAGCACTGTTCCCAAGAGCATAGTAACCCCCATAATTCTTAAATGGAGTACGTTTTGAACAACCACTTCCATTCCTAGAGCTGGTTAACCAGCCAAAATAAGCAATGGAGGGAGAAGAGCAATGGTAAGTGTGGTTGCCAAGAGCCTGATGGTCACTCTGGCTGTATTCAAGAAAACCTGTGTGGAGATGGGATAAACTTCCAGGAGGACAACCACCACTGCAATACACCACTAAAGTGTGCTTAATGACAGAATGGACAAACGACAAATGAAAGCCCACTTGTTGTTTGTAAAAAGGAACCTAAAGAACTCTGATATTGTGATTAATTAAGATTTTCTGGTCTGATGAAACCAAGATTAAACTGTTTGGCCTTAATTCTAAGCATTGTGTCTGGAGGAAATCAGGCACCGCTCATCACCTGCACAATACCATTCCAACAGTGGAACATGATGGTGACAGCATCATGCTATGGGGTTGTTCTTCAGCGGCAAAGACTCAGAGGAAAGATATGGTTGAGGGAAAGCTGAATGGAGCAAAGTACAGAAATATCTTCAAAATCTGCGCCAAAGTATTCCGAACCTCAATCTGGCCTAAAGGTTCACTTTCCAACAGGACAATGACCCTAAGCACAAAGCAAAGACAACACAACTCTGCTTAGGGATAAACTCTGTGAATGTTTTTGAGTGGCCCAGCCAGAAACCAGACGCAAACCCCTGAAACATCTCTGAAGAAACCTGAGAATAGCTGTCCACCGATGGTCTCCATCCAACCTAACAGAGCTTGAGAGGATCTGCAGGGAAGGACTCCCCAAATCCAGGTGTGCGAAACTTGTTGTGTCATACCCAATAAAACCCCAGGCTGTAATCACTGCCAAAGGGGTTTCAATGAAGTACTTAATTAAGGTTCCCAATTTGAAAAAACTCATGTAATCCTGTTTGTCATTCTGGGTTATTGAGTCTTGTATGATGAGGGGAAAATTAATCTAAATCATACAAGTATTAGCATATGGCTACAACATAACAAAACATAAAGAGTAAAGGAGCCTGAATACTTTCTGAAGACACTGTATGTGGTATCCTTAAACATGTTTTTGGAATCCCAGTAGGATATTCTGACATCCTCAAGGCTCTAAGACTACGTTGGTTCCAGAGGTCTCTCCAGTCATTTAAATCCTAATGAATGACTTCCAGGAAAGTAACACACAGCAAAAAATGTACTATATGCTGATGGCTGGTGCTGAAATTGCTGGAACATTTTAGAACCTGCAGGAATTCCCCTGCAACTATGAACTGAACACCAAACCAGGATTGTTTGTGGAAACAAGCTTACATTTTTAGATACGTTTCATTTTGTAGCATGTTTTATGGTGCAATGAAGGGATTTGAAAAGGGCATTATTAATGACACAGTCAAACTGTGTTATTAAACATTTTAAAAACAGTGTAAAACGCTGAGTCTAAAATGATGCTGTGGGCGGCAAGCTCTGTTTGTTATGTTGTTCATAATTGCTGCAATTTAGTATTTGTATGAAGTAAAATTGTGATTAATTGCTAAATAAATAAACATGCATTCTCAGTGCTGCTTTCTGAAATGTGCCCACGACAGTTCTATTTTCTAATTCACCAAAGAAATTTCATCAAAATGGCTAGCTGCACCAGTAAAGAGGTCTTTTCCTTCAGAGCACAACATGCGCTCCATTGCTGCCATCACTATATTCTCTGTTCCAAAACTGGTCCTCAGGATTATAGATATGATGCCATTTTTTGGTACACAATGCACATACAATTACTGCTGAGTCATCATTTGCTGAAACTGCATGTAAGCAATAAAATTCTTCTTGAAAAGCCATAGATGCACCAACTAACTGCTTTGCTGTAAGGCCTTCATATTCCACATCAGTCTAAATGCCTCAGCAGTGACATTCATGTCTCCGGTGACTCTTCCTATGAAGTCAGGAGATGGATTGGGAGAGCATGGGGGGTCATGAGGTTGCTGGAAAAGGGGTGTGTGGCGCTCCAGATATTTCTGCAAAAGGACGAAGGTTCAAGCCTTTAGAGTCCTGGTGCTTCCTGACTTTTGCTATATGGTTGAGAGACATGGATGCTATCTAGTGGCCTGAGACGAAGACTGGACTCCTTTGGTAATGTGTCTCTTCAGATAATCCTTGAGTACCGTTGGTTTGACTAAGTAACTTCTACATCTTGATAGTTTCAGTTCTCTTGTATGCATATGCAAACGTCTTAAAAACATACACATGGTAGGTTTTCAGAAAATCCAGTGTGATATATTTGTGTCCTGCAAAGAAGTAATGTGTAATCAAATCAAATTCCAGGCTTGCCTGTGTGTTCAAAGAAAGTCACTAAAGTAAATATTGAATACTAGCAAAATACCCGCGCTTCGCAGCGGAGAAGTAATGTGTTAAAGAGGTTATGAAAAAAAAAGGAAACATTTTAAAAATAACGTAACATGATTGTCAATGTAATTGTGTTGTCATTGTTATGAGTGTTGCTGTCTTTTATATATATAATATGCACACACACACACATAAACATATATATACATAAACATATATATATATACATATCTACATATACACATATCTACATATACATACGTATATACACATCCACATAAACATATATATACATATACAAATTTACATATCTACATATATATATATATAGACATAGATATATACATACATACATTCACATATATATATATATATATATATATATACTGTATATATACATATCTACTTATTGGCTCCTGTATTTAGGATATGGCAGGTTGGATAATGGATGGAGGGACATTTGTATGCATAGCCCTATTTGCCCATTTTCGTTTTTTTTCTTTCTTCAGTAATATTTCAGCAAACCCGGAGCTTGTCAGTTCAAATCCTGGTACTGACACCACTGTGTGACCCTGAGGAAGTCACTTCACCTGCCTGTGCTGCAAAAAACAAAAGTAATGTAACAAATTGTACTTCAGATGTTGTAAGTTGGTGGAATAAAGGCATAAGTCAAATAGATAAATATGTATTATACACATAGGAACTATTCATTTATTTTCAGTTAAGTCATCTGCAGCAAACTTTTATAAATGAGGGTTTCTCCTTTTTAGATAGTGCAAACTGTTTCTTCTTCATTGACGTTTTTTCTTGGAGAGCTTTTTTCATTTCATTGAAAATGAAAGCAGCAGCTGCCAAAATATGTAGCTTTCTTATTAATTTTTCAACATTGTGTAAAATAAATGTATAAAGTAACATAAAAGGTTTAAATACTGGTTATTCTTTTACACTAAAATATTACTACACAGATACAAAAAAAGTAAAATGGATATGTTCTTTTTCTTTAAGGAGATTAAATATTACTGAAGAAAGAAAAAAAAAATTAAACAGCCAAATGGGGCTATGCATATGAACTTAAAAGGTTTAAATAAAACAGAAATATATATTTTATTTGTACTTGGTTAACTTGTGGAGGGTGTATCCTGTAGCAAAGCCCTAACTGTTTTCGTGAAAGCCCGTTTCAGTCAATAAGTCTTATGTGTGTGTTTATGTATGTGTGTATATATATATGTAGATATGTATATATATGTATATGTGTATAAATGTTTATGTGTGTGTGTATATTATATATATAATATATATATATATATATAAAAGACAGCAACACTTATAACAATGACAACACAATTACATTGACAATCATGTTACGTTATTTTTAAAATGTTTCCTTTTTTTTTCATAACCTCTTTAACACACTACTTCTCTGCTGCGAAGCGCGGGTATTTTGCTAGTATATATATATATATATATATATATATACATACATATACACACATACATGCAGTTTCAATAACATAGAAATCAATATAAATATTAACATCATTATCATATGAGAATATGAAGTCATATATAAGAAGCACATTTCATATAAATATAAATTATTAAACAGTAAAATCTTCTTCTGTAATTTGCTACCGTGGCAATTTGTGTGTCTGTCCAGGATTTTAAATCACCTGTAGCTCGCAAACCGTTTCACCTATTGACTTGAAATCTGGTACACATATAGTACGTCACGTCTACTATCCGCTTTATGGGTGATGATTGTATTACTCTTTTTATGTTTATTTTATTTTATTGTAGAATCAACTCCTATCTGCGCACACCAGGGCGGCCGTGGGCGGATGCGTATAGTGTATTCACTCCATGTTATCGTGCATTGCGCTGTCACTGGTATTTTGATAAAAGAATTTGAAGAACATATAAGAAGCGTATAAATTATTAAACAGTAAAACATTAACATTTAAGAAGTAAAGTTAGATTAAGTACTACTGCAGTGCCCTCGGGTATACCTCATTTTTTGTTTGTCCATTACATGCTTAAATGTATACATTTTTTGGTGTACCTACCCGAGAACACGCGACATATAACCGAGCGTGGGAGAAGCATGGATTTTAAACACGCGTTGAGTTCATCTGCTGGTCTCCCTCGTGGAATAACTGGTAATGTTTGAATAAAATCTACAGCGAGTAAAACGACATTCATTGCATTCCTAGTCTGAATCACAATCTGATTGTATGGGTGGTTACCTGGCACTGTAGGGTTGCCACCCGTCCTTTAAAATACGGAATCGTGCCGCATTTGAGAATGAAATTGCGCGTCCCGTTTTGAATCAATACTGGACGGGATTTCTCCCGTATTTTTTTTATCATTTTTTTTAAAGCAGCGTCTCATGCAAATCATCCCACACGCATTTTATGAAGATGCCTCCTTTCGTACTTTTGATTGGGTAATACTTGATGTCATCGTTAGTTTGATTGGTCTTTTTAACTGTCCAGTGAGGAGGGCGTGTCTTTTAAGTAGAGTCTGGAAAGTGTTGGCACTGAGATGTGGCGTCAGCGCCAGAGTTGAAGCCCCTAATGTTGCGGTCAGCAAGTCGGCTAACATCCGCCATGTGCCGTCTTTCAGTTGCGAGAAGCAGATCATAGAATGGTTGAAACTGTTGCCCCTAACGTTGCGCCACGGCGTGTGGTTCGTTTATACCTCGTGTGTTCTCATTAAACTTTTATGTCGCGAATATGTTATTGCAATCCGCAGCGGGAGCGTTTCTATAAACTTAATTTAAACTTACGTTTTACACCGTGCTTTGTTTCCCTTATGAACATGCTTGTATGCTTAACTCGCTCCGTTCTCAATTGTTTAATTAATTTTTTGCTCTTCGCTGTTTGCGGCTGTTCCTCCATTTCCCCCTACTTCGTTCTTTTATCTCGCGAATATGTTATTGCAATCCTTAACGGGAGCGTTTCAATAAACTGATTGAAAATAGTTTTGCATTTACCTTTTTAGTAAAAGGCGAGCTTTTAAGCCTGAGAAATCACCACGTAAATGCACACGTTTAATTGGACATGTGTTAATATGTATGGTTACACAGTATTAAAAGACAGTGAACAACGTCAGTTACCTTTGTTCCCGCGTTTGATAAAAGGTGAGCTTTTAAGCCTGAGAAATCACCCCGTAAATGCACACGTTTAATTGCACATGTGTTAATATGTATGCTTACACAGTATTAAAAGACAGTCAAAAATTAACGTCATTTACCTTCGTTCCCGCGTGTGACTCGTGCTGTAAATGTCTTCCTTGTTTTTAGTTCACGTGATTACGTAGGAGGCGTGATGACGCGATACGTGACTCTGCCTCCTCCATTACAGTGTATGGACAAAAAATATGTTCCAGTTATGACCATTACGCTTTGAATTTCGAAATGAAACCTGCCTAACTTTTGTAAGTAAGCTGTAAGGAATGAGCCTGGCAAATTTCAGCCTTCCACCTACACGGGAAGTTGGAGAATTAGTGATGAGTGAGTCAGTCAGTCAGTCAGTCAGTGAGGGCTTTGCCTTTTATTATTATAGATATCTGTAGTGTATGATTCAGTTTGACATTTCCTCAGTACTTGTAGTGTGTGGGTCATACCACCATTACTGTAGAGAAAACCAGCATGTGAACAATAGAAGTTATTATACAACATACAATGCTTATTATTGTCTATCAACCAGATTTCTTTGGCTACAGATGATTGGTTAAATAAAGGTAAAAATAAAAGCAAATGTCCATAGCTGGGAAAAATGTGCTGTGTTGACACTTTTTCTATGGTGTCGTTTCTCGTGACTGAAGACAGAGAGATATAATTAAAGTTAGTAAAAAATCTTTTATTCATACACACCAGGCAAAGGTTAAATGACAGAGAAGCACAGTCCTAGGACACCGCCCTTTATCTGCCCCCAGGCGTCGATATCCCAAAGTTTTTATAGGGCTTTGTCTTATGATTGCAATTACACAAGTATTGCAAAACAATAGCAACGGTTAGTTCCTTAAAGCAATATATTAAAGCTAAGCTTTTTCTTATATCCCCAACTAAGCATTTTCTTATAGTCTCCAATATTGGCCACAAGACAAATGTCACATACTCCCTGCAACCTTGTGACTTCTTCACCCTGTGTCATTTACTTTGAGGAAGTTAACCAAGAAAACAGTTTGAATCATATAGAGACTTATTTTCTTGAGCCCTTCCACAATATATTTTTGTCAGTTCATAACCTTTGTAACAGGGCTTACAAGCATTGCTGAAATGAAACTTTTAGTCACCAAATACACAGAGTACGGGGTGTTCAGGAGAACATCCTTCTTCTACAGCTGCAATATGATATTTGAATAGAATACATAAGGACAATGAAACCAGTAATGACACATTTTCAACCTATTTGTTTCTTCTATTACAACAACAACAACATTTATTTATATAGCACATTTTCATACAAAAAGTAGCTCAAAGTGCTTTACATAATGAAGAAAAGAAAAAATAAAAGACAGAATAAGAAATTAAAATAAGACAACATTAGTTAACATAGAAAAGGAGTAAGGTCCGATGGCCAGGGTGGACAGAAAAAACAAAAAAAAACTCCAGAAGGCTGGAGAAAAAAATAAAATCTGTAGGGGTTCCAGACCACGAGACCGCCCAGTCCCCTCTGGGCATTCTATCTAACATAAATGAAATAGTCCTCTTTGTAGTTAGGGTTCTCACGGAGTCACTTGATGGTGATGGTCATACAGACTTCTGGCTTCTAATCCATCCATCATTGTTGGAACATCATGGTGCTTTGGGTAGATGGTGGTGGCGCAAGCCACCACAAAAAAGGACACCGGAAAAGGAAACAGAAAAGAGAGTAGGGGTTAGTACAGATTTTAGAGCCACCACGAATAGTTATTGTAATGAATTGGATATACAGAGTATCAGGATTTAAATTACAGTGAAGTTATGAGAAGGTCATGTTAAAGTAATGTGTTTTCAGTAGTTTTTTAAAGTGCTCCACTGTATTAGCCTGGCGAATTCCTACTGGCAGGCTATTCCAGATTTTAGGTGCATAATAGCAGAAGGCCGCCTCACCACTTCTTTTATGTTTTGCTCTTGGAATTCTAAGGAGACACTCAGTTGAGGATCTGAGGTTACGATTTGGAATATAAGATGTCAGACATTTCGATATATAAGACAGGGCGAGATTATTTAAGGCTTTATAAACCATAAGCAGAATTTTAAAGTCTATCCTGAATGACACAGGTAACCAGTGTAGTGACATCAAAACTGGAGAGACGTGCTCGGATTTTCTTTTCCTGGTAAGGATTCTAGCAGCTGCATTCTGCACTAGTTGCAAACGACTTATGCCTTTTTTAGGTATTCCTGAGAGGAGTGCATTGCAGTAATCTAGTCGACTGAAAACAAACACGTGAACTAATTTCTCAGCATCTTTCAGTGATATAAGAGGTCTAACTTTTGCTATGTGTCTTAAGTGAAAAAATGCTGTCCTAGTGATCTGATTAATATGCGATTTAAAATTTAGATTACAGTCAACAGTTACCCCTAAGCTTTTTACCTCCGTTTTGACTTTTAATCCTAATGCATCCAGTTTATTTCTAATAGCCTCATTGTATCCATTACTGCCAATTACTAAGATTTCGGTTTTCTCTTTATTTAATTTGAGAAAGTTACTATTCATCCATTCTTATTACTATTATTACTTTCTATTTTGAAAATCAAGACACTTAAAGGTATTCCTGCAAGGAAAATGTTTTGTAGAAACAGCTGATAAACATCTAAAACAGAACTGTTTTTGCATGCTATGTGAATTTTTGACAATTAGTGTAATGAGCTTTCTCCCCATTTAACAAGCAGAATGCAGCACAATTTTGTAAAGTAATGCAACTTGCTTAGTGAACATTACATGCGTTTTCAAAACTAAATTTCTGTTGTGGAATTCATTTCTGTTTTTAATTTTGGTTGATTTCATGTGCTCAATTTTTGATGCTAATTTCAGACACTCATTTTAATTAACAACAAAAAGGCACGGTCTGACTTTTGATGTTAATTAAATCCATTTTCTGATTTTGATTTCATGTAATATATTTTGATGTAAATTTCATGCACTTAGTTTTTGAAGTTATTTCATCAACCATGTTATGTTAATTGAACATGCTGATTTACACTTTAGATTCTCCTTTAGTGGTTTCATTTTTTATTTCTTACAATATTTTTTGGTAAATTATAGGCACTCAGTTTTATTATGTGTTTCTTTTTAGGGTTATGTACTATGTTTTAACACATTTTTGCCATTGAATTAAATTTTTGTTTCCCCAATTCATTTTTGTTTTTGCAAGTTGTGTTCATTTGCTTTTGGAAAGCCACCATAACATATAAAATATTTTTTAAATTTTAATATTGTATGAAATTTTTCACATTCAGTATCTGGTTTTGATTATTCATTGAGCATTAGGATGCTGTGCTTCATACTTGCTTTCTGTTCAGTGTGGATCATTGCATACATTTTGGACACATGAGAAATGACAACACTTTTTCTACACAGTTCCCCCATTTCTGGCCACCATAATGTTTTTGACACAGCAATGGCAGGTCTATTAAAAGTCGTCATATTTAGTTCTTTTTCACATATCCCTTGCATGCAATGACTGCTTGAAGTCTGTGATTCATAGACATCAACAGGTGCTGAGGATCTTCTGTGGTGATGCTCTGCCAAGCCTCTCATGTGGCCATCTTCAGCTCCTGCTTGTTTCGGTGGCTTGTCCCCTTAAGTTTTCTCTTCAGCGTATGGAAGGCCTGCTCAGTTGGATTTAAATCGGGTGACTGGCTTGGCCACTCAAGAATTTTCCATTTTTTAACTAAGAAAAACTTCTGCATTGCCTTTGCGGTATATTTGGGATCATCAGCTTGTTGTAGGATGATGTGTTGTCCAATGAGTTTGGAGGCCTTTAGTAGAATTGGAGCACATCAGATGTTTCTCTACACCTCAGAATTCATTGTGCAGTCAGCAGTTCCATCACCAATGAAGAGAATTGTGTCAGGACCTGTGGCAGCCATACTAGCCCAAGACCTAACACCCCTAGCACTATAATTAACAGATGAGGTGGTCTGCTTTGGATCTTGGATAGTTCCTTGTCATCTCCACACTTTGCTCTTGCCATCACTCTGATCAGGTTAATCTTTGTCCTGTCTGTCCACAAGATGTTTACCCAGAATTCTGCAGACTCTTTTAAGTCCTTTTCTCACAAATTGCAATTTGGCCATCCTGTTTTTGTGGCTAACTAGTGGTGTGCATCTTGCATTGTGGCCTCTGTATTTGTGTTCATGAAGTCTTCTCCGGATAGTCGTCTCTGACACATCCATATCAGCCTCCTGAAGACTGTTTCTGATTAGTTGGACAGGCGTTTGGGGCTTTTTCTTTACCACTGTCAGGATTCTTCTGTCATCAGCAGTGGAGGTCTTCTTTGGCCTACCAGACCCTTTGCGATTACTGAGCTCACCAGTGTGTTCTTTCTTCTTAATGATATTCCAGAGAGTTGATTTAGGTCATCCTAAGGTTTTGCTGATGCCTCTAATGTTTATATTGTTGTGTTTCAGCCTCATGATGGCTTCTTTGACCTTCGTTGGCACAGCTCTTGTCCTCTTATTGAACAATGGCAACTACAGGCTCCAAAGGGTAAAAGCAAGCCAGGGTATCCTACGATACAGTGAAACATATCTGAGTAATCGCAAATACCAGTGATGCCAATTGTCCCAAACATTATGGTGCCCTGAAATGAGAGTATTATGTAGAACAAGTGCTGTAATTTCTATATGCTGTGACCAAAATGTATGCAAATCCCCTTAAATGAAAGTCTGTAATGTGTACTCTAATTATGTCAGAATTGTTTGATTTGTCATTTAAAACTGTGGAGCAGAAGGGTAAATCAAGGAAAAATGTGTCTATGACCTAAACATTATGGAGGGCAGCTGAATATCCCACATTTTACCATACCTTATTAAAGTTTACAACAATATATTATATTTGTCTAGTTAATGAATTTGTATTTTGAGGTGGCTTAACTTCTCAAATTATATACAGCATATTTTACCTTGGTGTTAATATCTGTGATTGAATTTCAAGCAGCCTTGAAAATAAACTATTGAATTGATCTTCCATATAAGAAAAAAAACCTTTGAATAAAATATTAGAAACCAAGGATAGGTCTTAGTGTTTCTATTTTAACATCTAAAACAACCAAAGTTTGATTTAAAATAAATAGAGGGACATAAATGTAGCCAAGGGGCAGCATGGTGGCTCAGTGGTAGCGCTGCTGCCTCACAGTTAGGAGCTTCCTGGGTCCTCCCTGCGTTTTTTCCTGAGGGGCTGCTAGAGGACTTGCATGGGAGACTAACTGATGACTCTACATTGGCTCTGTGCAGGTGTGTGAGTGAAAACACCCTGCTGCCATGGTCGAGCTTCTTTTTGACGGGTTGATTCCTGCCTTGTGCCCAATTTTATCTGGATAGGAATTGGCCGGCTGTGAATTTTAGTTGCATTAAGCAGGTCTGAGGATGTGATGTTAATGGTGTGGGTGCTGACTTCCTGGTCACTCTTCAGAATCCTCTGGATTTCTGTCTCATTTCCTACAATGGACTGCCCTCTCCTTGAATTGTCAGTTCTGCATTTGTCATTATTCTAATGTTTCCAGTTCTTTTCAATGACAGAATCCATCATGCTAATGCTTAAAAGAACTTTCCTCCAGGTTAATAGTAGAAAATGCATAATTTATATTTCACCAGAATCGACATTTGTAAGCACTACTCTTTATTTTCCTACCTATCAATAAGAGGCATGGCTGCCATTAAACATAGTTTGTTTGGAATTATGTTCAAAATTCATCTGCATCTATAAGTGAGAACTTTTTATAAATAAAATAGTAAATTATTAGCACATTGAAAATCTGTAAAAGCAACACTCTACAATAACAATGATGAACATTATTCTATAAAATAAACGAATGACCCATTTTAAAAAATAGTGCAAAGGCTGCTTTCAGAAAAGACATTTATGAATTAAGAAGAAATGGTGTGTTCAAGCTCTGCTTCTCTGACTATTCATCTTACTTTAGTGATTTTTCTGTTGATGCCATAATGAAGATACGTATTCAGCCTGATTCCGCACTTACATTTTTATGGGTGATATATAATTCTGACTATTCTACATGTAGTGCTATTACCGTTGTATTATTTTCAATAGATCATCTAGGATAACACATACAATATATCTTTCATATTTTCAAGAGTCACATACATAATGCCCTATGAGCTCATTTTACTTCTTTATGAAACTGATGTTTTGTTTAATTTCAAGAAAATGCTAAAGCCTGTCAATGTACTTTTTACTGATGGTAAACAGCAATGTGCTGTCTCCTAAGGCATGTCCTTGCTCATGGTTCCCCAGGGAGCATATAGTATGTTCTTTTTGTTCTGCTCTCTCACTATATTGTTCATGCATCACTGACCGCACATCCGTTTAAGTTTATTGTCAAGAATGTAAAGTTCATTGAAATTCTAACTTGCTTGCCCCCTTAGAACTGCTGACAGAAATACAATCCACCTTAATAAAAGGATATGTGTCTGTCAGTGTGTCTGTCTGGTCGCTATATCCCTGTCATTCCAAAACATGTCAAATTACATTTTAGTAATGAAATGCTTTGTATTTGTCATTCCAACAGACGGCGCATCAAAAACATTATCAGTAGTTTTATGAATCCCATACCAAAGGGCATATAAACAGAGGCAAAATGCATTGCATGGTGCATTGCAAAAGTGGAACACTGAAGTCTTTGTTGATTACTTAGATTTTAACCCGTGTTTGATGGGTGGCACGGTAAAATAAATAATAAAAGTAAATAAATACAACGTACGAGGTCAGACACAAAAATAACCGGACTGGTAAAAAAAAAATGTATTACAGCATTCTAAACATTGTCACCTTCTATGTGAACTATTGTCATGTGAAGTTCTTGGTGCAAAATGCGTCTCACTGATTCCCTGTCAGTACCAGCCAACTCTGAAATAGCTGGAACACCTTGGCGACGATCATTTCGAACAATCTGATTCCCCGTTTTGATGTTTTCATCCATCCGAGATGAGCGTGGGCGACCTGGGAGTTGAACGTCTTCCACATTTTCTTGTCCTTCCTTGAAACATTCGTACCCCTCAAAAACTTGTGTGCGAGCCAAATTGTTATCACTGTACACTGTTTTTATAATTTCATAAGTTTCTCTGGCTGTTTTGTTCAACTTCACGAAAAATTTGATGTTGATTTGCTGTTTGATTTTTTTCACCTGATATTATCACGGCAACTTGTGTAGCGATTGTTGTGCAAATACTGACTGGGCTATTCACAGGATATTCCTAGCTAGTCGACAGTTTGAGAGGGCGTGTAGGAGGGGATATAGTTCTCTGAGTCACGTCCGGCTGACCTCCAGACGGTTTTGCAGGAAAGCCCCACGCCCAGTCTGGTTATTTTTGTGTCTCACCTCGTATACATGGCATGCAACCGATGCAAGGGTTTCAGAAAATATTCAGACCCTGTCAACTTTTTCATATATAGTAATGTTGCAACATTATCCTAAAGTTAATTTTTACTCCACGTTAAGCAACTCTCACCAAACACTACCACAGAATGAGGAAACCCCAAAAAAGTATTGTTTACATTTTTGTAAATTTATTACAAATAATTATAAAACAAAGTGAAATAAGTATTCGGACCATTTACTCAGTCCTCCCTTAAAGCCCCCTTTGGTAGTGAATCCTGCCTGGAGTTTTCTTAGGTATGATGCAACAATCATTCACACACCTGGATTAGGGGGTTTCTGCTGTTCTTCTCTGTCCAGCTCTGACAGGATGGATGGAACTCCCCTTCAGAGACTTAAAGTATGAAATGATATATAAGAACTACTTTTCAATTAATTATATATCTCTGTTTTGTAATCTCATATTGATTTATTTTTTATTACTTATTTATTATTATTCTTGCCTATTTTTTTCTTCAACTATTTCTTTGACATCTTGTAAAGCATTTTGAGCTGCATTCAGTGTATGAAAATGTGCTCTAGAAATAAATGGCGCTGTTGTTATTTTCTGACTCAGCCAACGTAGTGAATCTATCAGGGCAGCAGGTGTGCAAGTAGGGTTGCCACCCGTCCTTTAAAATACGGAATCGTCCCGTATTTGAGAATGAAATTGCGCGTCCCGTTTTGAATCAATACGGGACGGGTTTTGTCCCGTATTTTTTTTATCATTTTTTTTAAAGCAGCGTCTCATGCAAATCATCCCACACGCATTTTATGAAGATGCCTCCTTTCCTACTTTTGATTGGGTAATACGGGATGTGGCCCCCGCTGCAGTATGCGTCCCTTATTTTTTTGTATTAAAAGTGGTAACCCTATGTGCAAGCCTTTCAGCAGGATATTTCTCATCATCAAACAAATCACCAGGACCAGGTAATATTTATCCTGAGTTCTCAAGGAGGTTAGCAACTACAGATATAAACCCTTGAAGCATATTTTTAGGAAGTCATTGCACACTGGGGAAATTCTGAAGGACTAGAAAATGGCAAATAGTATCCCATTATGTAAAAAGAGTGACCAGATCTAAGCAACTATAGGCCAGTAACCTTAACATGCATCACAGTTAAATTAATGGAAGGACTCATTAAGGATAATATCAAGCAACACATGGCAAGAACAGGAGTTTTACTGAAGAGCCAGCATGGGTTTACAAGAGGGAGGTCGTGTTTTACTAACATGCTGGAATTCTATGAGAAAGCAGCAAAAGGATACGATCAAAGTGGAGCAGATGATATTATTTATCTGGACTTTCAGAAAGCATTTTGGAAGAATTGTAACCTTTGTTGGGCTGGATGGCCTGTTCTCATCTACATTGTTTTAATATTCTAATGATTCAGGGTGATATTAATTTAATACTAGCTGTCCCCTGTGGCTCTTCCCGCGTAGTAGTGAAACAGGAAAAACTTTAAAAATCAATAAACAAACAGGTATCGCTAGCTAAGTGGAGGCAAGTTACGATTCAAAATGTGGTGAGAGGTACTATAGACCGTCTCGAACGGAGGCTGGCACGTGAGTGAGGAGGGCCCTGCCCAGCTCCCTACTCCTGACGTCACGGTTCCCCCTCCTCTCGGCCCGTCGCCTCTGTCTCCGATTAGTGTGACTATATTACTCCTGAAAGCGAACTATGATTCTTAGCATGTTGATAGAAGTCGCAAAATCAACCGGAATGTTCAAGCAAATTATAGAAAAAAATGCAATCTAAATCCATTAAGATGTTTACTCGTGAAAAGCAGACAGACAGACAGACTTTAGATTTTACATAGTATATAGAGAGATATAGTTTTCACACAAGTAGTCTAATTTATTTAACAAGTGTAATAATGGCGCTATATAGTGCCTGACCCGACACAGATTGGACACGGGAAGCATGTATAAAATGAAGAGACTTCTTTATTGTTCTTCAGCTGGAGGGCACATCTTTCCTGTAATCCCTCCAGCCACAACACAGTCCCAAATAAAGCACAGTATACTACACACTCTCTCTCTCTCTCCTGTCTTCCACCACCACTCCTCCTCAGCAAGCTTTGTCCACCTCCACCCAACTCTGGCCGCTGAGTGGTGGTCGCTGACTCCCTTTTATCAGGCACCCAGAAGTGCTCCAGGTGGTTGATTAGCGACATCCAGCTGCACTTCCGGGTAAGGAGAGACCAGTGCCCAAAAGGGGCCAGTCGCTCCTGTTGCAGCACCCCCTGTGGAACATCACAGAGCTGCACAGAACTCCAACCCCCATGAAGCCCTGGGGGAGTCTGAGGCACCACTGCAACGAAGGGATCCTGCCATCTAGTGTCCAGGGGGAGATACTGGGCTTCCCACCCTTGTCCCCCTGGCAGATGTGGTGAAGGGGTGTCCCGGCCAGGTATGGGCCCCGGCCATCTGTCACACAAGATAACTTCTATAATTTTGCACCTTTGTGTTGTATGTATGGTAATCTAAACTAATTCTAATTTTTCCATTCATGTCTTGTCAAGCTGCATGGCTCTGGTCAAATTTGCTTGTTTCAAATTATTTTTGTAAACGTGAAAGTGATGGAATGGTCACAGTTTCGATTCATAAGGAGGGCTACTGCTACAGTAGAGATTTATAAAGGAGGACCAAAAAAGCAAACAGAAATACTTGATAGGAGGGCGCACTAAGTTAAGTCTAATATTTTCAACTAGCATTGTTTGATCATTAAATTATGTATGTTGGAAGAAGGATTTGTTTGATAATTTTTTTAAGATTTTTTGGTGTTGTTTTTTGGGACAGTGGAAGAGTTATAGTTAACATTGTTTTCAGGTATATGTGCATGAATGTTTCACTTGTTTCATCTACTCAAAGCACCATGATGTTCCAAAAATAATGGATGGATTAAAAGCCAGAAGTCTGTATGACCATCAGCATCAAGTGACTCCGTGAGAACCCTAACTACAAAGAGGACTATTTCATTTATGTTAGGTAGAATGCCCAGAGGGGACTGGGTGGTCTCGTGGCCTGGAACCCCTACAGATTTTATTTTTTTCTCCAGCCTTCTGGAGTTTTTTTTTGTTTTTTCTGTCCACCCTGGCCATCGGACCTTACTCCTTTCTATGTTAACTAATGTTATCTTATTTTAATTTCTTATTTTGTCTTTTATTTTTCTTTTCTTCATTATGTAAAGCACTTTGAGCTACTTTTTGTATGAAAATGTGCTATATAAATAAATGTTGTTGTTGTTGTTGTATGACAATTTCCTGAATGAATTCAACGTACCTGCTGCTGTTACGTCATTAGGGTTACAGTTTACCGGACATACATACTCTTATCTTACAGCAGTTTGACCCATTATTTTGAAATCACATCAGTTTCAAAAGTGAGGATGAACCTCTTTAGTGTATTTATGAAAATGGATCTGTGGATGTGATGCAAGATTTTGTAGTAACTCTGCTTGAAAATGTTAAATTTGTTGAGTCTCCTTTAAGAGTAGCGTTTGTTTTTAAAATGCAATACTCTGCACTGCAGTGTGCTCAATGTATTTACAAAGGGATGCTGTTTTGACACAAACATCCCGAAAAATATTTATATATTAAGCTATTTTCAAATCTACTGGAATTTATTTTAAATGGAAATATGATTGAGCAACAATGATTACATCAGGGTTATAAATAGCTACAGTACATATTGTGGAAACTTGTGTTATGAAAGTTAATTGAATATGATTGTAGGGCAGGATGAGAAAGCAAGTATTCTAAGTGGTATTAAATTATCTGTCATCAATTATCTCAAGTGAAGCTTCTATCCTGTGGGTAAGAATAAGAAATAATGAATACTATATTTCCACAGAGACATTTTGTTCTATTTGATGGATAGTGTCCTTCAAGGGAGGAAGCTATGTTTGTTCGTGATGATAAAAAAGGTTTTTATGGTAGTTGTATGTTGCATCGAATAGTTAAAATAAACTACTGTACTTTATTTTCCAATGAAACATTTCTATAACTCAGATTTACACAGCAGTGTCCATCATTCTTGTCATTTTAAAAGAGTAAGGGTATTTCAGTAAAAAGTGTTTATTTGTCAACTTTAGCTGTGTAATAATGAAGTAACTTATAATGTTAGTAGCTGTTTAGCTTAGGTATGAAACGTATCCAATGCAAAAAGGAGACAAAACAACGTCAAAGTGTTGGTGCATCACCCTGGTGACCCCATATAATTGAAATAAGAATGTAAGAAAAAACATGCAACAGGTTACGGATAATATCCTTTCGGACAGGAGCTCAAACCTGAACTGCATTTGGAATGGCCGAACTTCCAGTCATATGGGTTCCAGGCAGAAAAGGCGGGTCCAGGAGGGCGAATACCAGAAGTGACGCCAGTGTTGAAATGGCCATCAGCCTTCCATTCTGTAGAGGGAGCAAGAGAAAAAGCATTACAACACAGCACCAACCCCTGCTTTGGGAGGTAATTACTATCACCAGAGCCCTTAAGCTGTCTCCCATGTGCATGCACGTGACACCAGTCATATTTGCACCTAAAGCCTGTGTGGGAGATGGCCGGCTGTTCATCCCGGCCAATACCCGCAGGCCGCTAGATGGAGCCCTCCCTGTAGCATGGAAGTGCCCCGAAGACCAGCAGGGACTTATGGACAATGGAGTTTTTATTCCCAACCCTGCTGGACACCGTGGGGCCCACCAGAGGACGCTGCAGAGAGGCTCAAGGACTTATACGTGCCCTATAACCCGGAAGCACGTCATGATCAGATGACCAGAAGGAACAACGTATTTCCGGGTTGAAGAGAAGGACTTTTTATCTGACCCGGAAGTGATAAGAAATCACATGGACTGTAGGATGGAAAACACTTCCGGGTCAGGGAATATAAAAGGACTATGGGAAATCCCAGACGTCGAGCTGAGCTGGGTGGAAGGGTGGCAACTAGTCTGGGAAAGGAGGATTGGTTTTTGTATTGATTTATTTATGAGTATTGTGGAGTGTAGGGTGCTTGGTGCACATTATTATTATACAATAAATAATAATTGGATTTTTATATGGTGTCTGACGTCTGATCAGAGGGTTCAAGGGGTCACGGAGACCTCAATCTTTCACACCTGCTAGCAACCAATTCTTGACTGACACTACATACCTGTGTGTAAACTAAGGTGTGCTACGTCACTTGCCATGTTTAATGCAAGTCTGTTTATATAAGTGGAAGACAATGATTGTCCATACTTTTGTGATAATGAGCCAAAGATGTATCAGGGGCCAAAATCCATAAGGGCTTTCTGCACAATATGGATAGAGTTTTTGCCACAGCGTAATGTTTACTACAAATGCATTGAGAAGTTCAAAAATGTTCAGAAAAATGTTAAGTACAAGAAAGAGCAGAACACCCATCCACGTCAACTGCTGACAACAACAGGATTCTGTAGCATACAAAGTCCCAAAAATATTCAAAATGCTCACTAGAAGGGGAAACCATCAAAGGCCGGTTAGCAACAAGGGCTAAAACAAAAAAATCTTTCTAAATAAAAACATTTTTAAATAAATAAAAAACTTTGTTAAACTAAATAAAAACTTTGTTAAATGGTGCGACTCAAACCACCTACACCTGAACACCAGCAAAACCAAGGAGCTGGTGGTGGATTTCAGGAGGCCTAAACCCCTCATAGACCCCGTGATCATCAAAGGTGACTGTGTGCAGATGGTGCAGACCTATAAATATCTGGGAGTGCAGCTGGATGATAAATTAGACTGGACTGCCAATACTGATGCGCTGTGCAAGAAAGGACAGAGCCGGTTATACTACCTTAGAAGGCTGGCGTCCTTCAACATCTGCAATAAGATGCTGCAGATGTTCTATCAGACAGTTGTGGCGAGCGCCCTCTTCTACGCAGTGGTGTGCTGGGGAGGCAGCATTAAGAGGAAAGACGCCTCACGTCTGGACAAACTGGTGAGGAAGGCAAGCTCTATTGTTGGCATGGAGCTGGACAGTTTAACATCTGTGGCAGAGCGAAGGGCGCTCAGCAGGCTCCTATCAATTATGGAGAATCCACTGCATCCACTTAATAGTATCATCTCCAGACAGAAGAGCAGCTTCAGCGACAGACTGCTGTCACTGTCCTGCTCCACTGACAGATTGAGGAGATCGTTTCTCCCCCAAACTATGCGACTCTTTAATTCCACCCAGAGGGGTAAACGTTAACATTCAACATTATACATAGTTATTGTCTGTTCTTCTGTATTTCACCTGCATTGTTATCATTCTTTAATTTAATATTATTTATTGTATCAGTATGCTGCTGCTGAAGAATATGAATTTCCCATTGGGATTAATAAAGTATCTATCTATCTATCTATCTATCTATCTATCTATCTATCTATCTATCTATCTATCTATCTATCTATCTATCTATCTATCTATCTATCTATCTATCTATCTATCTATCATTAATCTTCCAAAAATGCCTGGAGGCAAAAAAGAAACTCTGTGGAGCACAAAAGGCAAAAGGAGATGTCTGTAAACTTTAAGCCATCCAAAGCAAACCAAAGGCCCAATACTGTAATCCAATTTTAAAGTCAAAAACTGATAAAAAATGCAAAAAATTCCAGAAATCACAAAAGAACAGCAAAACCACAAAGAAACGTTCACCAACTCCCAAGTGCAATTGAATGAACTGCAAAGGACTGTAGGTTGTCCACACCTTTGTAGGGCTAAGGGTAGGAGGCCTTGCCCCTTGAAGAACCACCCGCAAAACATATGGTACCTAGGACAAAATGCTTAAATATAAGGAAACTACATAATCAACTGTTAACATGGACAACAAAATCAAAAATAAAGATGACAACCATGAAAATGGCATTTGAACCTGAGCCAGGAGAGGAGCACTGGCTGAAATACAACACATTGAGCAAGTCCATACCATGATTCTGATGAAGCAACAAGGATTTCAGCCCCTGATACGCCTTCAGCCCATAATAAGCAAATCAAGAGGAGTGGCCATGTTTAATCCTAGAAAACAACAAGAGAAACTGACCAATCAACTTATTGAATCTTTGCCACTGTGACCATAGACACAGCACATTTCCACATGTACGCTGGGAAAGCTGTTCAGCCTACTCAAATAAAATTATCACAAAACTGTGACTTACCCTCGTATTTTGTTGTTTCCAACAAAAGACAAGTCGAGGTATTTTATTTCTCTGGAATCTGGCGGAATGTCCCTAATCATCACCCTTTCAAACTATTTAGTATTTGCCAGCTTTCTGCATATTTCATTATACGAAAGATGGTGGCTAAAATAGGGACATTAGTGCAGGTGTTTAATTACACATTTCTGTGTAGTAGCTAGTGAAGAAAATGTTTTTTGTGGGTGATTGTTATTAAGTAATTGTTATTATATACTGCAATCACTTTTAATTACAGTATTTATTATCATCCATTTGACATATCTTCATTTTTCACAAATGTCACTTAGAAAACTTTGCAAGTATATTTCTGTACAGGTGAGCAAAAAGTGTTTTGTAGTCGTAAAATGCTTACTTTCAAAATTTGGTCCATGTGCCAACTGTACTGCAGTGTATAAAATGATTAATAACATATGTTTGCACTTTTAATTATAAAAAGCAGTACTCTTGAGATCTGGTAATGAATTTAAAATGTAAATAATAGTTAGAGCAATGGCAAAAAGAGAGGGATACAACAAAATGTGAGATCCTAAGAGACTCCGTGACCGAGCGCCGTGTGTGGTTCCTGCAGGAGATCCACTAATGTTTCCTGATTTGCAGTGTAGGTAACTCTGTCCAAGATAGAGAAATTTTCCTTTGGCTCACAGGTTTCTCATCTGTTGAGAGAGCTGAAGAAATGCAGTGGTTGCAGCCCATAAAGGAACCTGGCTGCACTGATGTGCCCACTTCAGTTGCGCTTTCATTGACGGAGCTTTACGTTTGCTTTTTAATTAGTTGCAGGTTTGAGAAAGGCCAAATATGTGGAACACAACAAGAACATGAAACCTTGGTCTAAGGCAGGTTGCAAATGTTTACTGATGCCTTTTATTAAAGTAATTAATGGTCAGCAGCAAGGTTACAGCATAGTTAATGCTGTTGTTTAAGAACTTTTTTACAAACTTGTATTTCATACCTGGCTTGACCAATGTCCATATGAGGTTTTCTCGAATATAGCCTTGTAACAAGAAGCATCAGGGAGCTATAAGAATAACTGGGGTCCCATGTAGACTCTTAAAAATAAAGGTGTCAGAGTGGTTCTTCAGAGCGATGTCACAGGGGAACCATTTTTGGTTCCCAATAGACCCTTCCACATGAAGGTTCCAGAAAGAACCCTTATTTATTCAGATCTGTAAATGTCTCCATATACAGGGGACGTTCAAAACGTTCCCACACTTCAATATTTTCGTTGGAAACCGTGAAGGCGGGAGGAGTAGTAATTTGTCATTTCTGAGAGTGTCATGTGACTAGTTCTCTCTGGCAAGCCAGCTGCCCTTGCAGGTTTACCTCTTTCAGGGCTGATGTCGACTTTTGTCAAAATTCAGGATGGTAATCAACTATAAACTGCAACAAAACTCATCGTTACATTTCAGTTTGCCTCTCTTTGCTAGAAGGAAAGTTACATAGCTTTGTTGATTTAACCTCGATTCCCTGTGCGTGCATGAGTAGTGAAGAGCAAACAACCTCTAAATTGGCACCAACATCTGGGGAGAGACCAAAGCAGATGTGCAAAGCAAAATACTCCATGGACATTTTACGTAATTTCGTTGAATAGAACTCTGACTTGTCGGACTCCAAGTTTGATGCAAGTGATTTGGAGATGGATATCAAAAACGAAAGTGAGGTACCAGCATCATATGATAGGTCCACAGCTGATCGTGGTGCTGAACACTTTCATGTAGCTGATGCGCCTACAGCAGCTTTCACCTTGGAGGACCACCACTTATGATGACAAGAGGTACAAACCATATTGCATCACATTGTGACTGCCACCCACTTACTGTGTGAAGACAGCCAGGCATCCGGCCCACCGTGCGTTCCTGCTGACAATCGAGGTGCCCCCCACGCAACTACTGCCACCAGAGATGCCGAACATGCGCCAACAGCAGCCATGGCACATAGCAACAGACATTTTATGTTGATTTATGTGTGAAACCATTGCTTTGTGTGCTTTTCAAAAAACTGAGTTTTTTGGAAAAAATATTCAGCCCTCAAAGAGTTAGTATAAGAGTTGTCACCCTGTGGTGAAGAAGACTGCAAAACTTATAAATTGCACCAAAGAGGAACAAGCATTCTGTCATAAGCTTTTTGTGGGAGAGGGTGTGCTGGGAGCACAAATTCATCGCCGAATGTGTGCTCAGTATGGGGATAAAGTTCTCTCTTGTAGAGTCGTCTATGAATGAATTGAAATGTTCGAAAAAGGCCATATTAGTGTGGCAGATGAAGAGTGCTCCGGATGTCCAGCCACGACCATGAGAAATGAAGAAAGAACCCTGATGTGAAGGCAGCAGTGCATCAGTGGCTACACACTCAACCAAAAACATTTTTTGCTGATGGCATTAAAAAGTATGATGCTGGGAAAATTGCATCGCAAAGAAAGATGACTATGTAGAAAAGCGATGTAATTTGTTTTTGAAATTCTTAATAAAAAGAGTTAAAAAACATTGCAGAAACTTTTTGAATGTCCCTCGTATTAAATAACCATGAACAGATGGTAACAGATTTGTGGAATACCAATGGCTCATGATTTTAAAATGTCTCTTGCTACATACAGTAACGCGCATTAAGTTCAAGTTTTCTTAATCTGTTAGTGTCCTGATAGGTAGCCTACCATACATGAAAGATTTCAGTTTTTCCACATATTAAGAAGTGTTTCAAAGCAAAAAGAAGCAACTTCACATGCAAAAATACCTTCTGTTTTTTTTTCCTGGTTCTTCTGTGGTGGCGATCTGCACTGCCACCACCTGATCAAGGTACCATGCTGTCCCCTGCATTTATGGATTGAATGGCGGGTGTCCCAGATGTCCACATGACCACCATAATCTTCAACTTCTTCCCTGTTAAGCGTGTAAACCATAAGGACTGATTTAGAACATTTATGTTAGATAGAATGTCCAGTGGGCGCTTGTGGTCTTTTGGCCTTGGAACCCCTGCTAATTTTGTTTTTTCCTCCAGCCTAACTGGAGTTATTTTGTTTTTTCTGTCCTCCTGGACATTCGACTTTACCTTTTTCTTTGTTACCTACTGTATAATATTATTGCCTAATCTTGTTCGTTTATGTTTTATATTAACATCTTTTAATTTCATTTTGTAAAGCACTTTGAGCTACATTGTTTGTTTGAAAATGTGCTGTACAGTGATCCCTCGGTATATCGCGCTTCGCCTTTCGCGGTTTCACTCTATCGCGGATTTTATATGTAAGCATATTTAAATATATATCGCGGATTTTTTGCTGGTTCGCGGATTTCTGAGGACAATGGGTCTTTTAATTTCTGGTACATGCTTCCTCAGTTGGTTTGCCCAGTTGATTTCATACAAGGGACACTATTGGCAGATGGCTGAGAAGCTACCCAACTTACTTTTCTTTCTCTCTCTCTTGCGCTGACTATCTGTGATCCTGACGTAGGGGGTGTGAGCAGGGGGGCTGTTCGCACACCTAGACGATACGGACGCTCGTCTAAAAATGCTGAAAGATTATCTTCACGTTGCTACCTTCTGGGTGCAGCTTTTAAGTATGCTGCACAGTGCTTCGCATACTTAAAAGCTCAAAGGGCACGTATTGATTTTTGACTTTGTTTTTCTCTGTCTCTCTCTTTCTCTCTCTCTCTCTCTCTGCTCCTGACGGAGGGGGTGTGAGCTGCCGCCTTCAACAGCTTTGTACCGGCGGTGCATACTTAAAAACAAACAGCCCTATTGATTTGTTTGCATTCCTCTCTGTTTCCTTTGAAGAGGAAGATATGTTTGCATTCTTTTAATTGTGAGACAGAACTGTCATCTCTGTCTTGTCATGGAGCACAGTTTAAACTTTTGAAAAAGAGACAAATGTTTGTTTGCAGTGTTTGAATAACGTTCCTGTCTCTCTACAACCTCCTGTGTTTCTGCGCAAATCTGTGACCCAAGCATGACAATATAAAAATAACCATATAAACATATGGTTTCTACTTCGCGGATTTTCTTATTTCGCGGGTGGCTCTGGAACGCAACCCCCGCGATGGAGGAGGGATTACTGTATAAATAAATGTTGTTGGGTTGTTTTTCCCACAAAGAAACAGTGCTTGGTCACGCAATAGTTCTACAAAGAACCACAGAACCTAGTAATGAATCATGAAGTGCCATTAAGTAACCATTAATTTTAAGAGTGTAGGAAACCTCTTTTATTGTTGACTAGCTGTCCCCTGCAGCTTCGCCCAGGTAGTAGTGTAACAGGATAAACTTTAAAAATCAATAAAAAAATTGTAAAATTCTGGCCAAGCAGAAGGTAGATATGCTCCAATGTCAAACGCTGGCACTGTATCTGATTGTGTTCAGCTCTGACGGGAGAGCGTCCCCGCGTGGGGAGAAAAGCACATGGCCGTGATATCTCTGCCAATCAGCAGCTACACTCTAAAACAGGGGTCTCCAACTCCAGTCCTGGAGGACCACCGTGGCTGCAGGTTTTCATTCTGACCCTTTTTTTGTTTGTGCTGCTAATTAACTTCTTGAGAATTCATTTTAATTTAATTGCTTTTTTAAGATTTGCTCCCCTAATCGTTCCTCTGATCACTTAATTTCTTTCCATAAATCGCACCCAAACAGAAATTAAATGTGAAGTGAGTGAGCCAACAGAAGGCCAGCTAAGTCAGGGCCTCAAACTCCAACCAATTGCTTAATGAGGTGCTGAGTCTCGTCATTAATTAAACCCTTTCTTTAATTCCATGGCTTGTTGCTGCTTTCATTGTGCAGTAGTATACATTTCTGAAAATGTTGCGCCCGTAAAATGTTTTGGGGACCTAAGCACATCAACATTCCTGAGACCTCCACCTTTCTTTATTTTCAGATATTGTATGATAGACATCAGTTGTTTTGGCTCATTTTGTATCTCACTATTGTTTGTCTGCTAATTAAGAAAAAAGAAACAATTAAGGGGTCTGAGTCTTCAAAAGCAAGTCAAATAAAATTAGTTCAAAAGAAGTTAATTAGCAGCAAAAACAGGTCACTTGTTAAGAAAAGGGCTAGACTGAAAACCTGTAGTCATGGTGGTCCTCCTGGACCCCTGCTCTAAAACACATGTAGCTCTGATCTCTCTATCAAAAACATCAAATGTTACTCCTTAACAATCTGTAGATGATAATGTCTGTTGAACAAACAGGTATCGCTACCTAAGTGGAGGCAAGATGCACTCCAACACGTGGCGAGACATAGACTAACTTGAACAGAGGCTGGCGCGTGAGTGAGGAAGACCCCTCAAACCATCCCCACTCCTCGGGGCTGTCTCCATAGGATTCGTGCAAACAAATCAGTACCGATTACAGACAGATGTTGGATTTTATATACAGTGGACCCTTGACTTACGAACTCAAATTGTTTGCCAGGGCTGAAGACTATTTTTCCCATAAGAAATAATGGAAATACCCATAATGCGTTCCGAACCTCCCACTGCAACACTTACTTAACCTTTTCATAATAAAAAAGGGTTGTATAATGTGCAAAATTTACCAAAAACACCAATAATTTTTCTAATGTACTAACCAAAAAGTTATAAAAAGTGCCTAGCCTACCAGAAACAACAATTTTATACTATACTCACTATTTAAGTTGACATCTTTGGCTTGCAGGAAGGGAGGAGGAGGAGAATGAAATGGAAGGAGATAATCTTTTCATTGTAAAATTGTCGAGATGGTGGATTTCGACATGCTGTACATACAGTATTAGCGAGATCGGTCACATGAATGCCACTCTCACATTTCCGCACAATTTCCTACTTCGTTTCGATTGTAATCACTTTCTTTACCTATGTTACCTTCTCTTCCTTCCTTAGCTTCTTTTCTAGCTTTTTTGGGGCTGTTTTGAGAGCAATTATTAAATTAAATCACTGCACTGACCGAAATTATGTCCACAAACACACATATCAGGGCTCTGACTGACGCTTACGAATGCTCTTGGCTGTTTGTTTACAATCGCACAAGCGGATACACGTGGCTGCATTCGGGTTGTAACTCAAGATGTTGGTCATAATTCAAAACAAAAATTTTGGTCGTAAACCAAGTTGTTCGCATGTCAGGCTGGTCTTATATCAAGGGTCAACTGTATATAGAGATATATATAGATGATGGAGAAATTGAAAATATACATGATCAAAGACACTTCACTGTTCCCTTTTGTTCTGAAATGAGAAGGTTACAAAGTCTTTTTCTTTCCCTCGTTATTAGACAGCCCCAATGCTCATAGTTGAGGTCCAGATTCAGGAGAAGCAGTGGTATGTGGAGCCAGTGGACAGCAACATAATTCTTCCTCTGGGTTGGTAACGGCTTTCAGCTCTTTTAGAAATGCCATTACTTTATTTTCTTTGGGTTAATCCTAGTGGGCTCTTCATAAGATTAAGACTCATTGCCTCATAAGATACTTCAGCTTGCTTCTACCCTTTGGAGTCTATATAGTAGCCATTGTTCAACATTAGGTTAAGAGCTCTGCCAATGAAAGTCAAAGAAGTCATTATGAGATTGAAAAGCAAGAAAAAAATGTTCGAAACATCAGTAAAACCTTAGGATGGCCTAAATCAACTGTGTGGAATATCATGAAGAAGAAAGAAACCACTGGTGAGCTCAGAAATAGCAAAGGGAGTGGGAGGCCAAGTAAGACCATCACTGCTGATGACAGAAGAATTCACACTATGGTCAAGAAAAAGCCCCCAAATGCCTGTTCCGGCAGATCAGAAAGAGTCTTCAGGAGGCAGATGTGGATGTGTCAGAGACGACTATCAGCAAAAGGCTTCATTAATAGAAAAACAGAGGCCACACTGCAGGATGCAAACCAATAGTTAGCCAGAAAAGAAGGATGACCAGATTACAGTTTATGAAAAAGGATTTAAAAGAGCCTGCAGAATTCTGGAAAAAAGGTCTTGTGGACAGACAAGACAAAGATGAACCTCCATCAGGGTGATTACAAGAGCAAAGTGTGGAGATGAAAAGGAACTGCCCAAGATCCAAAGCAGACCACCTTATCTGTTAAATATGGCATTGGGGGTTTTATGGCTTGGTCATGTATGTCTGCCACAGGTCCTGGCATACTTCTCTTCATTGTTGATAGGACTGTTGATGCCAGAGGCACAATTAATTCTATGGTGTAGGGAATCATCGGATCTGCTCAGGTTCCAGTAAATGTCACCAAACTCATTGCACGGTGCTTCATCCTACAACAAGATGATGATCCCAAACATACTGCTGAGGCAACATGTGGAGTTTTTCAAAGCTAAACAATTGAAAATTCTTGACTGGCCAAGCCAGTCACTTGATTTTAATCCAACTGAGCAGGCCTCCCATGTGCTGAAGAGAAAACTAAAGGGGACAAGCCCCCAAAAGACGCAGAAGCCCAAGGTGGTGGCATTAGACGCTTAGCAGATCCTCAGCAAGTAGTGATGTCTATGAATTGCTGACTTCAAGCTGTCATTGCATGCAAGGAATATGTGACAAAGAACTAAATATGGCGGCTTTAATAGACCTGCCATTGCTATGTCCCAAATATTATGGTGCCCTCAAATGGGGGGATTATGTAGAAAAAGAGTTGTCATTTCTACATAGTGGAACTGAAATCCACTTAAATGAAAGTCTACAATGTGCACATAATCACATCTGAACCATTTGATTTGTAATTTTAAACTGTGGAGCAGAGAATTGTGTGTGCATGACTTTTCTAACGTTAGCCTAGAGATGAACATGTTAGGGTAACTCACAGGGCTAGGGCTGGTTCAGAATGCATGCCCGACAGTCCGACACTGCCAAGTGAGGCTGGGTAACTTCAGAAAATAAGTGTTTTGTTTTGTTTTTGTCAGAGGAAATTCGAGTCAAACAGAGGTCATTATTTTCTTGACATCCAGTTGTATTTTTCTTTCATGGACTACAGATAGGCTCATAAAATAGCCTCTTTAATCGAAAACAAGCAAAACAAGCAATTTGAAACTTATGACCTTTACTCCTAGGGCTATAAGCAGCATCAAGAACAATTTTATGAGGAGAAAATTAATGAAACATCTAAACCACCTTTAAAAGCTGAGAATGTCAGCCTTTCCCTCACAAGGTAACAAATGTGAGTAGCAAATTATGTTTAATACAAGAGGGACTGTACCATCAGTAATTAAAATTAGTAGAATATAGTTTTTGAGAAATGTACTAATAACGAGTTTCTCAGATAATATAAAGTATCCTGGAGTTACACCTTAGAGTCATGGATAGATATTGTTCAGAAACGGTCATTAGAATAGGATCTGCTTAAGTGATCTTACATCAGAGTTGGTCTTAAAATAACTTCTTCATCTTCTCCATTGTCTCTTTTTGGCCCTTGCAGGAGCTTCAGCAATCTTTATAATTAAAGTTATTATAATCCATCCATATGCTACCATTTTTGATAATGCTTCTATTTCTGCTCAGAGGGCCAGTTATCCCTGCAGTAGAATTACTATTGATCAGAGCATAAAAGCTTCAAGCCTCTATAGCTTCAATTATCTCAGGTCACATATGAACAACTCTCAATCCATTTGCAATTTACAACAGCAAAAGCAAGAAGCTTGTTCCTTTACAATGACAATGTCAATGAATGGAGTTTACTGCTCTATCATTCCTTTTTTGGAGATGGCTGTAATGCACATAGCTCTGAGCTTGCTGAGGCCCCACCATTATTAAGAACTTAAGAAGTTTGACTAACAAAAGAAGACTATGCAGTTCATTAGGCTCATCTGGGCTGATTTGTTTGAAAAGGACTCAACTTAGCATACAATACATTGTAAACCCTAATCTATATTACTAACCGAGAATGCTAAACCGGATGATGGACGCAGGCACATCCGGCCATGGGCCGTAGCTGCAAAAAGACGTACTGCGCAGGCGCAAAAAGAGTCCGCGAGAGTCGGCTGAGGAGCCGAGAAAGGCGGACAAAAGAGGGCGACAAAGGCGGATGAGGGGCCGCGAGTGGCGGACAAGACCACAGAAAAAAGGAGTGAGCACATACAAAAAGGAGTCACACAGGCACCGAAAAAAGGAAAAGGCACATAAAAAAGTACTCAACCGCGGGCAAAGCACAAAACACATTGCACACGAAACTAAACACAACAAAAAAAAAAGAACAGACGAGCGCACAACAGCAAGGCACGACCACCACCCCCCCCCCCAGACACCGGACGGGACACACACCAAGAGGGGGATTCAACAAGCCCATGGAAGACAATAAAAAAGAACACAAAACCACCCCACAGACCCTACAAGAAAGGGACGGGACACACACAAAGAGGGGGATTCAAACAAGACACAGGAACACAAAAAGAAAGAAGACGCTCGCGCAACAACAATCCCCCCCACACATCCATAAGAACTGACACCCAAAGCCACATATTCTAAAGTGAACGTCGACACCTTCACACTAGGCAGCATGGGTGTCGGCGTAGGTGTCAAGCCCATGGGACACAAAAAGAAAGAAGACGCAAGCGCAACAACAATCCTCAACCCCCCCCCCCCCCCTCTCCCCTCAATAAGAAGTGACACCCAAAACCACATTTCTAAAGGAAACGTCCATATTAAACATACGTCATCTGAACACCTTCACACTAGGCAGCATAGGTGTGAGCATAGGTGTATCTCCTTACAATAAAGCACTATTAACCGTTCAACTGCAGAAAAGGATACATATTAACAGTGAGTGCGATCCTCCTTATTTCGCAAAGCGGTGGCAAATCAAAACTACAAAATAGCGCGTCACAAATAATGTACATGCAACAACGCGTCAGTCAAACGCCACAAGCAAAACATGCCCGTCGCGGACATCAACGCCAGACACCTGCTAAATGCTTACGCCAGTTGGCTGACAACGCCTTCAATAATGAGTCCACTATTGAGGAAAATTCATTGGGATTAATGAATGTTATTTGCAATCATTGTCATTCACTTAACTTCCCAGAAGAAACAACTGGCAATACAAATAATGAATTTACACGTAGTTGTCAAAAGGGTAAAATTAGACTGCCTCCTTTACATATAATCACCACGGACCCAGTGTCATTGAAACAAAACCGGAATAAAGCTAGGTCAGAAATTAAAGACAGAGTAGAAAGCAAAGTAAAACGTCATAAACAGGTTGAACAAGGGGGCCACGCACTTGGTCAGCAGGTTACAGATAATGAAGACCGGAATTGAAAAGCTTGAAAAACATGAGCTCAACTGACCAAAGATACAAACTGAAACGAGAAAAACTACGGGGTCCGCAGTAGTCCAAAATGCACCGCGTAATAGTACGGACGAAGCTCTGTATTACCAGTGGGGGACTCCAGAATGACACGGGCAAACGCTCCGTATTAAACGTGCGTCATCCGGACACGTAGCTGCCCAGCGGGCACGGGTTCAAAACGCCGGGGGTAGGCGAGCGAAGCGAGCAGGGGGCGGAGCCCCCTTGTACATGTTTAATAAGTAACATTGTTGGTTACTGCCATGATGTTTGGTCAGACACCAGTCCACCGGGTCCACAGACTGGAAAGGGGGGTAATTACTATTTTACAAACAGCAATATTTAACTAAAAAAAGTTACCAATAATGTTATTTTTCATCCCTTTTCTGCAATAATATTCTTTGATTAATGATAATGTTTACAATTATAAATAAACCGTTATGCAGGAAATGAAAAAGAAGGTACAGTACATTCATCCAGCAATATAGATAGATAGATAGATAGATAGATAGATAGATAGATAGATAGATAGATAGATAGATAGATAGATAGATAGATAGATAGATAGATAGATAGATAAGAAAGCTACATCATTTGTATGAAAATGTGCTATAGACATAAATGTTGCTGTTATTCCATTTCAAGCAAAGATTTGGAATTCAATGTTAATTATATAATTGCCTGAATTGTCTTTTTCTTATTGTAATATGATTTATAATCTCAAAGAAAATGTAAAAAACTGTATTTAATCAACCTTTATGTCAAAAAAAAATCTCTATTAAGTTTGATTGAGAAATCACTTGAAATACTCATAACTCTCAAGAAAGATGAGTCGGTTTATTAAAAAAAGGAAAAAAAAAGAAAAAGCAGCCATTTAAAAGTCATTAAAGTCATTAAAACCATACAAAAAGAGGCTAAAAATATCCTGCAAGAATAAGAAGAAATGTACATCGCTTCCCTTTCTGGATTCACTCAAGACAATTCTTAACCAGCAATCTAAAATCAATCCATTCAGTTCCTCACCTCTTTAAGCACCATAAATAGGTGAAAGATATGTAATATAATACAAAATAGCAAGATAGTTAATAGTTAACAGTATTAAATACATTTAAACACCAAATAAAACAATAATAACAAAACAAAAAAATAATATTTTCTTAAGCCAGGGAAAGAAACCTGTCAAAAGTGTAATATGAGGAGGTTGAAAGAGGGCTTGCAAGAAATACAGACTAATGCCATTTAGTTTTTTTCCAGTGTTAAATATTTAAAGCTTAGCTAACTGACTGTTAAATCACAGGGTAAACCAACCCGTGGAAATTCAAAAGTGAGCATCTTAGATTTACTGTAGCTGATATCCACTTTCTGATTGTTTTCCACAGGTTTCTCCAACCTGGCAATGAAAATGATTTGATGGAAGGATGATGTCAAAATGTTAATTTCAATAAAATAGCTCTTTTTAAACAAGTTGTTGTGGATACACATTACTGCACTGGAAATTAAATGGCATGTTTTGTGTTCTGTTAAGTTTTTTCAAGCATATGTTTCTTTTCTTAACACCATCAGCATGTACGCATTAGCATATATATTAATACACTGTTTCTCAAGAGAGGGGAAAAAAAATCAATTGTGTTTTAAAATGCAATGTTTTCATGAATTTAAGAAATACAGTGTGCACAGATAACATCTGGATCAATCACATTTCATTCCAGAGTATATAATTAGTGAGTTGCTTTTAAAATCATAATAGCAGAATGCTTTGATAGTTAAAAAAAAATGGACTGATTTATAATAAGCTGACATGTATCCCAAATGATTTTTCAGATCACACTGTTATAGCAGTACATTAGAGCACAGTTAACTACTTTCTAAGGGTCACAAAGTGAAGGGGAATGGCTTTGGCACCTGCAAATTCATGCATTACTACCCAGTGCCTTACCCACTCGACCACTCTGACCACTCTTTTTGATGTTATACAGTCCTTTATTATATCCGGCTTTACCTTGCCTGTGATGTACACAAAGTACTCAGCTGCACTATTGAGGTTAATAATCTTCTTCATTCTGTTTTTAGCTCCACTGCACTGGTGAATGTCATTGAATTAACATTTTTCTCACTCCGTTTCTTTCAGATACATGACATTTTGTAAATACATTTATGTACTTCATTTATATAGCCTGTCATTCCCCAGCATGGATGCAGTAGGAATCATGTTATTGAAGAATCTCATTTTTAGGTTACATAATAGAATGGCATTAGAAGTCTACCTGCTTCAGTTTTGTGAAGCAAACAAATAAAGGATGCTTTGCATAGTTGACTATATTGTAATTCTGTTTGCTTTGTTGAAATCGACAACCTAAACAATTTAAACTAACGGACAATTATCAATAAATGTTTTAAAATTCTGAAAAAAATATACTTTTCTTTAGGGATGGTATTATTTTTCGTAATGAGCAAATGCAGAATTTCAGATGAACTAGCTTTTTTGGGGAATATGTTATCATGTTTTTAGATCACTTGTGATAGACACTTGACATGAAAGGTACCCCTTCGGTTCTTTCCTACATGGAAGATCGAATGAATGTCAAAACCAGCTCTACAACTGTTATCTGCCTCGGTGTCCATACTGCCCTCTACGTGTTAAGCCCTAGACACAAAGGCCAGTGAGTTAACTAATGTCACCTAAGGCAAGGCACATCTTTGCTGCCCTCTCAATCAGACACGTAACACATGCCAGCACCCCCTCATATATGCCTACTAGCCTTGAGCTGATACTTTTAATCCACATGCAATACATATAATGCAATGCTCCCAGGTTACTGAACATCCTTAAAAATGAGAAAAAAAAACATAAGAACATAAATTTCTGCAGTGGGCTGGCGCCCTGCCCAGGGTTTGTTCCCTGCCTTGCGCCCTGTGTTAGCTGGGATTGGCTCCAGCAGACCCTCATGACCCTGTACTTAGGATATAGCGGGTTGGATAATGGATGGATGGATAAGAAATTTGACAAACAAGAGGAGACCATTCAGTCCATCAAGCCCGCTTCTTTAGTTAACACCTAAGCTGTCCTAATATCTCATCCAAATTCTTCTTAAAGGTTGTTGAGATTTCTCCTTCAACTCCATGTCTGTAGATTGTTTCAGAATCTCACAACTCTTTGCATAAAGAAGTGCTTCCTGGCTTCAGTCCTAAATGCACTTCCCCTTAATTTCAACTGATGTCCTAATGTATGTTATTCACCCTTAAGCTGTAAAAAAAACCTCACCAGAACAATAAAACATATTGTGACATGTGAGTTGCTGTCTTGCACCCCAAAAATGAGACTGAATCTTAGTACTTTAGCAAAACCAACTTTATTCAGCTTTAAACAGGAACAGCACGGTTATTTATTGTAGCAGGTATCTATCACTCTCTCATACACAGGCACAGCAATCAGGCAGGGCCGGGGCCAGGTTAGTGGCCAAGTTATACTGTGCCCTGCAGTTATAATGCTCCTTGCATCACCCATCAATGACAGGCGCTTATAGCATGACCGCGATCGGCTCATAGTTGTTTCCGCGGCGCTATGCTGCAGCACTGCGAACCTGTGGTTGCCTTGGCAATGGACAAGCAGCCCTCCACAGATGTGGGATTCACACTTCGATTTGTCGTCCCTTTGGGGAGGGGGTTTCCCAAAACAGTTCAGAAACCACACAATATAAAATTACTTTTAAAAACAATAAAAAATACATTCTTCACCCCTTCCGCTTCATCCAAATATATATACCGGTATTTTATTGTGTTTTGAAATTGAATGCAGAACAATCTTCAGCTGTTTGTCTCATCTCTCTAAATTCCTTGACAGATTCCCACTCTGTCCTGCAAGCTAAAAAAGCACCTGCCTGCCCTTTTTAGCTAAACACACGTGCAGTGCAAATGTAAGAGACATTGAACAGACATTGCACCTGTGACTGATGTTGTGATTAAAGCACCCAAAATGGCCAAAGTGGTGTGAGGCTTCCATAAAATATCCACAAAGCAGGACAGAATCCTAACTAGCCTCCCCAGATAAGGAACATTCTAAGGCAGACCAAGTTCCTACTTTACAAGCTGGTTTTAGCCTACACTGGGCCAAAAGTTAAAAAAATATAAGTAAAGTTCTAAAATATAATTAAACTGCCCCACAAGGAAGAGGATAACTGTAAACCAATGGCTTGCAGAGGGATGGATATCAAAAGAACCTTAATAAAATTCATTTACAAAGTCAGAAAATATAGCAAATATGCTCAGAAAATGAAAAACAGGGTTGCCAAGCAGTCAATCTAAAAACAAAAACATATCAAACAAGTCCCAATAAAAAAAAATTCAAAAAAAAAATGCAAAAAAGCAGAAACAGTAGAAAAAAAAAAACAGAAAATGCAATGAAAACAGCAATACTCACAAAAGAGACTCACATCTCCTCTAAAGTGCATTCAATGAACCACAGCGACTCCACTTCCCAGCTGTCCTTTTATGGGAATGGGGCCGTCCTTTGCAGAGATATAAGAGATGGTCCCGCTTATTGAAGTTCCACCCCCAAAACACAAGGAACATAAAGACATTTGAGGAAAAAGCACTTAAATATTCTTTTATAGATGAGTATAACATAAACAAGCATATTGACTAAATGATGAATGTAAAGAAGAACAGAACAGAAATAATCATAATAAATAATCCAAAGTGATAAATGAATGAAAATAACAAGAATTATAAACATAAGCCACGGAATGAACCTTAGCTAAAAAATTACAGCTGAAAGCTTAATAACATTCTGGAAGTGCCAAATAAAATGCAAATAAAATGATAATTAATATATACACAAAACAATATAAGAAAATCGGGAAAATAAGCACTAGTATCAGTTACTGACATATACCTTTGAAATGTGCATGTACCATTTTGAATCGCAGAAACTTGCAGTGCATCAATGCAGTGCAAATTGCAGCTAACAAAAATCTGAAACAGTTAAAATGAAAATACTGTAGTTCTTTCTTAACTTTTTTAATTATTACTTCATAATATTAAAAACATACTGTTGCATGAAAAGCTGCCCTGAGCAGAGTGCTGTCTAAATCTGACTGCCTCAGCTCGTCGTCCTACACGCCAGTTCTGCTGGGGATCCCTGGGGCAGGCTGCTTCACTGACTGGTGCTGCCTTTACTTTTTCAAATGACTTCAGACCAGATTACTACGTCCCCTTGTGCTGTTAAGTGACGGCAGTTAGACGAGGAATGAACAATCTAACCTCCTGGCCTGCTAGTAGCAGTCAGACAGACTCGCTTTAGGATTTCAGTGAAAAACTACATTAATTTGCATCAAAAACAATAAGAGCGAGTACAAAGTAACACATGGAATCACACAAGCCACGTAGGTTAAGTCTTCATACAGCGACACCAGAAACAGCCTGACACTGGAAAACATCCATGTGGCTCAGTTCTTTAGTTGCAGATTCTGTGGTCTTAAGCCAAACAAAAAGAGAGAGAAGACTCTCTAAAGATGCAAGTGTTCGTAAAAGACAACAGTTTTTCCCCTTCCTTCTCATCCAAACAACATGACATACGTTCTCGTCTCTGCTAACAGGGTGTGCCAATATTTAATAGTTAAAGAAAAAAAAAAACAGAAAATGTTAAAGGACATCATTATCAGTAATAAGCAAATAAAAAACAAAATCTTCCAAACCCATCTCAAGGTTAATTTCTCCATGCCTCAAAGCTAACTAAGTGAAAACACATGAACGTTCCACTTGGAGTTTGCCAAAATGCATCTAAATGACTTCTCAGACTATGAGAAACAAGATTCTCTGGTCTGCTGAAATCAAGATTGAACTGTCTGGCCTTGATTTTTAATGTCACATCAGGAGAAAACCAGGAGCTGTTCATTCCTTGTGAAATACCATTCCTACAGTGAAGCATGGTGGTGGCAGCATCATTCTGTGGGTTTATTTTTCAGGAGCAGGGACTAGAAAATTACTCAGGGTTGAGGGAAAGTTGAATAGAGCAAAGCACATAGATATCCCCAATGAAAACCTGCTCCAGAGCACTCTGGACCTAAGACTGGGCCAAAGGTCCATCATCTATCAGGACAATGACCTTAACCACAAAACAAAGACAAAGACAGGAGTTGCTAAGGTTTAACTCTGTGAATGTTCTTGAGTGGCCCAGCCAAAGCCTAAACCTGAACCAATCGAACATCTCAGGAAAGGCCTAAAAAGTAGCTGTCAACTTGTGGTCTCCATCCAACATGAGAGAGCTTGAAAGAATCTGCAGAGAAGAACGGCAGCAAATCACCAAAACCAGGTGTGTTAAGCTTGTTACATCAAACCCCAAAATACTCCAGGCTGGGAGTACTGCCACAGACGCTTCAACAAAGTACTGAGGAAAGGGTTTGAAAACTTGTGTCACTGTGAGATTTTTTTTTAAATTTTTTTATTTTGAATAAATTTGCAAACACTTTTAAAATCCTGTTTTTGCTCTGTTATTCTCGGATATTGAATGTTGCTTGATAAAGAGCAAAAATGAACTTAAATGCTTTTTTTAGTAAGTCTGCAGCACAAGATGTGTAAAAAGTGAAGGTGTCTGAAGGCACTCTATCTATCTATCTATCTATCTATCTATCTATCTATCTATCTATCTATCTATCTATCTATCTATCTATCTATCTATCTATCTATCTATCTATCTATCTATCTATCTATCTATCTATCTATCTGTCTTTTGAGAAAATACAGGAGTAGAGGGAGACATTTTCCTTTACATTATTATAATTTTTTACCCTATACATATTTTAGTTCCAGCCTAAATGCTCCCTGTATTTGCTGAAACAAAACTCCAAATGTTAATAATCCAAGAATAGCCATGTGCAATAATTTGGAGTTCATAAGTATTAAGGTGTTATAGTTTAATTAGTTCAGCTTGTCAGTATAAAAATGTCTGCACAATTAAAATGGACTACACTATTTCTACCAATTTATTTTCACATGAATTAGTGAAGTTTTTGTGTTGGCTGGCAACAAGAGTGCATTAGTTCTACTTAGCTAGTTGTCCACCCACTTACCCATTTTTCCCATGTATCTTTACAGGGAGTCAAACATATTTTTTTTACAAAACATGGTTAATATTATAACCAGACTGCATATGCCAGATATGTATCCTAATATTCTTCCAACTACTGTAAACACCTTTTTACAAAAGAAATGAATTAAAACATTGTAGAGTGATTTTCAAATGAAAATATTCACCTAATCTAAATTCAACTGTGACAGATGATCGACAATATGGATTAAAGAACTCCTGACCTATAGTTATCATTTTGGCAATAATACCACTATTACTCATATACTGTTATGTGCCAAGACTTTAACAGAGACTTCCTTTGGTCTTAATATCACTAACAAAGCATCAGTGAAGCTGTTAATTCATCTCTGCCATGTAGCTTACTAAAGTGACTTCCCTTTGCAATGAGATGACTTAAGTCAGACATACTTCTCTTGATTTTGCATACTTCAGTATAAGACCAGTACATCCTTCATAATCATAAGTACTTTTACCAGTGTGACAAAGACTCATTTGTTTTCTCATAGCTCTTCCCTTGCCAGCAACATAAAGTGACACTTTCTAACCAGGGCAACGGAACAACACTAGACATCAGTGCCCTTGGTTGGGCAGACAGCCCAGGAGCCTCCCAAGGCCACTTTAGCATACTTTCACCCTGTGACGCCACCCAACTGTTTTTTTATATGTGCCTTATATTGCATCACCTTAGGTCAACACGGTAACTTCCTTTAAAAATATCTATATAAAAAAAAGTAAAGCTATTCTGATGCAGGAGTCTGTCTTGCACCCGAAAGACGAGGCTGAGTCCAGGGTTTAAGAAAACCAGCTTTATTCTGTTCAAAACAGGAACTGCCAGGGTATTTATTGAACTGGGAGCTACCACGTCAAAACACACAGACACAATAAACAAGCAGTGGCGTTATCAGTCCTCCTACATTGGCTCCCTTCTTCAGTTCAGAAACAGATAGTCCTCCTCATCTGGTTGGTACAGCTGAGGATCAGGCTCATCCTCACTTGTGAAGACCTCAGAAAAATGAAAGTTTAGAGCGTCTGCTATTTCATTGTTTGTATCTTTTAATTCCCCTTTACTTATCCTGATGCACTTCACCTCCTCCTTGACTGTTCTTTTACTACTAAAATACTGAAAGAATCTCTTAGGGTCGTCTTTCTCCTTATAGTATCGGCTATATTCCTCTCCAACTATCTTTTAGCCTTCCTAATATCCTTCTTAATGGTTGCCCTCATGTTCTCATATGCCCAACGATTCACTTTGGAGTTATTATTAGTCTCATTCGTCTGTTTTTTCTTTGCAGCTTCTTTTTTAACTCTTTATTAACCTACTGTGGAGTTTTTTAAATTTCCTATTAATTCCAAATTTAGGTTAGTATCTGTCCTGCATTACATGTAAAACATTTTTAAACCTGTTCCACCGCTCCTGGACTGTCCCCAAACTTTAAATATTATCCCAGTCTATCCTCCTTAAACAATTTTAGTCTTTGCATCTTCATTATTAAAAAATACTGAGAACTGTATTATATTATGGTTACTTGAATCTAGTGGTTCAGTCACCTCTATATCCGCAATTCTGTCCTGATTATTATGAAATACTAAATCCAGATAAGCTTCTCCCCATGTTGGTGCTTTAACATACTGTGCCAAAAACAGTCGCTAATTACTTCTATAAACACCTGCTCTTGTGCTCCACCATTTGCAAGGTTCTCCCAGTTAATGTCTGGATAGTTAAAGTCCCCCATGACTATAATATCCTCCTGAAAACCTGCCTTTTTAATAGTACCAACAAGATGTGTGTTAAAATGACTGTCTGCATTGGATGGTCTATAACACACTCCTAAAATAAGACCTTTTTCCCTAATACATTCCAGGTGAAGTCACATGTCCTCACTAAGATGGGGCTCATCGTCCAACTGAAGAGGACTTGTGTTTAAAATCTGTTTGGCATAAACAGCAACTCCACCTCCTTTTCTGCTGTCTATCCTTCCTAAAAATGTGTACAGTAATCCCTCGCTACTTCGTGGTTCACTTTTCGCGGATTCACGACTTTGCAGATTTTATTTGTAAGCATATTTAAATACATAACGCGGATTTTTCGCTGCTTCGCAGGTTTCTGTGGACAATGGGTCTTTTTACTTGCTTCCTCAGTTGGTTTGCCCAGTTGATTTCATACAAGAGATGCTATTGGCGGATGGCTGAGAAGCTACCCAATCAGAGCACACAGTTAAGTTCCTGTGTGCTGCTGATTGGCTCAGCGACGGAGTGCTGCATTAACCAGGAAGTCTCATCTCACTCATTCATCATTAACGTGCTAATGCTTCAGGGGCCGTGTCCAAGCACCAACAGAAGATGCAAATGATTGCAGAAAAGGTAAAAGTTTTGGATATGTTGAAGGAAGGGAACAGCTACGCCGCTGCAGGACATCGATTCTTTTTATTTAAAAAGGAGGAAAAGCATATAAGATCTACGGCCGCAGTGTCCTTTAACCAGGGTGCAAAACGAGTTGCAAGTGGACGTGATAAGGCAGTAGTCTGGATGGAATCTGCTTTAGGAATCTTTGCAACAAGGTCGACGACGTCATTACCGCCTACAAGCTGCTACATGTACTTCGCTATACAGTAAGTGTAAACTTATCTACCGATTTCATATTGCTTAGCAGTTGTCCCTGTTTTTAATAGAGTAAATGGTGGGTTGTAAACAATACAGGGAGGGTTTAAAAACGTCCAAATACACGTTAAATAATTAAATAAATATAGTGTCCCTAGGGCGGCACGGTGGCGCAGTGGGTAGCGCTGCTGCCTCGCAGTTGGGAGATCTGGGGACCCGGGTTCACTTTCCGGGTCCTCCCTGCGTGGAGTTTGCATGTTCTCCCCGTGTCTGCGTGGGTTTCCTCCCACAGTCCAAAGACATGCAGGTTAGGTGGATTGGCGATTCTAAATTGGCCCTGGTGTGTGCTTGGTGTGTGGGTGTGTTTGTGTGTGTCCTGCGGTGGGTTGGCACCCTGCCCGGGATTGGTTCCCTGCCTTGTGCCCTGTGTTGGCTGGGATTGGCTCCAGCAGACCCCCGTGACCCTGTGTTCGGATTCAGCGGTTTGGAGAATGGATGGATGGATGGATAGTGTCCCTACTTCGCGGAAATTCAGTTATCGCGGTCGGCCTTGGAACCTATCTCCCGCGATAAGTGAGGGATTACTGTATCCCCCTATGTTATACTCATCATCACCTTTGTTATTAAGCCAGGTTTCTGCTATTGGTATAATATTATAATTATGCTCTGCTACACACAGCTTCAACTCACTTGCCTTATATTTGATACTTTCATCATTAAGGCAAGTTATTTTTAATGTGTTACTCCTTTTACTTTAAAATTTAAATGTTGGGTTAGAATTTACATTACTACGCATTTTTATTGTAACACTTTGTTCTTCCAGGTACAGTTCTAAACCTGGCCTGTCCTAAACTCCATGCCCCCCATTCTCTTGTTTGAACAATCCTTGACTGATCTACTTATACGCCTCCCCAATACATTGGTGCCCCTGCACTTCAGATGATATGAGACATCATTGAAGTGTTTAAAATTATGAAGGGAACTAGTCCAGTGGCTCGAGACTGCTATTTTAAAATGAGTTCAATAAGAACACAGGGATAGAATTGGAAAGTTGTTAAGTGTAAATTTTAAACATTAGGAAGCTTTCCTTTACACAGAGAATCATAAACACATGGAATAAGTGATCAAATAGTGTGGTAGACAGTAGGACTTTAGGGTCTTTCAAAACTCGACTTGACTTTTTTTTTTTTGTTAGAAGAGTGGATAGGAACGGTGAGCTTTGTTGTGCTGAATGGCCTGTTCTCATTTTGATTGTTCTAATATATTGTAACTAACACTGAGTACTTTCAGCCAATAAATTATTCAGCAGAAGTTTGTCAGGAAACACGACTGGGGCTTCCTAATACCAACAGCTCCATGTCTTTAAAATGCCTCACTATGACTGGGAGTGCTCTTTGAATCTTTAGCCTGGTCAGTTTTCTTTCTTTTTAATGATTCTTGTGCATATTTGTTTGTTATTTATTTTATTTATTTACTTATGATTGAATTTCTGTAAAAGGCCTAATTTCCTCCTTGGGATAAATATAGTTCTATCTATCTGACTATCTAGCTATACAGTAATAATAAAGGAAGAGTAGGAAAATATTATCTCATTTGCGATATATTTGTTTTCTGAATGGTTGTCTCAATACTTTGCAGCATTCCTGGAGACAAAATGTACAGTAATTTAAAACAGGACACTTTCTCCAATATTATAAAATATAAAAGTTTATCTAGCCATAAACACAAGTTCATTTCTGAATAGATAATGAATGATTAATTGTTAGGTCCTATTAAATGTACAAAAAATATGCACCGTATAGCAGCATTCAATCAATCTTAATCAAACTTATAATTAAAAGTGAAATTACATGATGACTGTGTGTTGGAAAGAAAAGTCCTAATATTATTCATTATTCCTAATTGCAAATATCCCCAATCGTAAACGTATTCCACAGTAATGTCTTCAGGTGAATTTCTGGCAGTTTTAAAAAGAGGGATATGAGATTTATCAAAGTAACCTAGATGTTTCACATTGACATTGACACTATAATAGGGCTGTCAGCTCTGATGCCTTTTCCAGCTACATCAGTATAAAAAATATCTCGACCATTTTTCTCAGATTGGTGGCATTTAAAAAAATAGCTTTTATCATATTCTGTCATTTACATGGTAAGTGTGATCTTTGAATGTTAGCACTCTGATGTTTAGAAATGATCTGTCTTTGTTATATCCTTCTGTCACTTTTCTGCCCCTGAACATATTCTCCAGATTGATTGGTTGAGGCAAACTTTACTCTCGTGGGATTCCCACTTTTATTGTATCTTTTCACATTATCCTTTAGAATTTTCTGACACTTACATTATCAGAAGATATACTGCTACGGTATTAAAAGAGTTCAGACTGGTAACTTTCATGCTTCTCTACTGTTGCTCAAATGGAAACAACAACCAACATGAGTGCCTGCATGTCTTCATTATTTAGTTAAAACTGTAATGGGACTCTCAGTGAAATGATCTAATTAGTAATGCAAGTCATTCTATCCAAAGTGTAATGTCAGTAATAACATTTTCTTCTTCTTTCGGCTGCTCCTGTTAGAGGTCGCCACAGCAGATCATCTTCTTCCATATCTTTCTGTCCACTGTATCTTGTTCTGTTACACCCATCACCTGCATGTCCTCTCTCACCACATCCATAAACCTTCTCTTAGGCCTTCCTCTTTTTCTCTTGCCTGGCAGTTCTATCTTTAGCATCCTTTTCCCAATATACTCAGCATCTCTCCTCTGCACATGTTCAAACCAACGCAATCTTGCCTCTCTGACTTTGTCTCCAAACCGTCCAACTTGAGCTGACCCTCTGATGTCCTCATTTCTAATCCTGTCCATCCTCGTCACACCCAATGAAAATCTTAGCATCTTTAACTCTGCCACCACTAGCTCTGTCTCCTGTTTTCTGGTCAGTGCCACCGTCTCCTACACATATAGCATAGCTGGTCGCATTACCGTCCTGTAGACCTTCCCTTTCACTCTTGTTGATACCCGTCTGTCACAGATCACTCCTGACACTCTTCTCCACCCATTCCACCCTGCCTGCACTCTCTTTTTCACCTCTCTTCCACAATCTCCATTACAGAATAATAAGAATATTTGTATTCTGTCTAAAAGATTGTTTCAGTCAAAGATAGGTGTAGAGAGAGAGGTTGGGAGCATGCGCTGATTACAGTGCACTGCTATGCCCACTACATGGTGAACCACCCTGATTGAGATCCGAGTGCAGCTGTGCAACAGGTGACACCTCAGCACCACACTGAGCAGTGTGAGGTTTTTTATGGATGCTGGAGTACCAATCCTGCCACCAACCCCTGAGTTTTCCCTGCAAGTTGAAGGATGCAGATTAACGTCATACCTAGGACGGAGCAACTGTAGGCTGAGGGCCTTGCTCAAGGGCCCAACAGAGTAGAGTCACTTTTGGCATTTACGGGATTCGAACTGGCAAACTCCCTAGCCTCAGAGCCACCACTCCGCCAAACAGGTGTAGGCATGGGTGGAAAGATTCAGAAGTGACGGTACAAATGTGGTTGACCAATGACATTCTGACAACTTTGATAAGGTGTGATATGACATGTTTTTAGAGACTTAAGGTGACCGTGTTGAATACTACTATAGTATTTTGTATATACATTATTAAAAAAGACAATTTCAGAATTCTCGATTGCTGTTCTTGACAGTGTATCTAGAATGGTTAGAAGATCAGAAACAAATATGCTGGAATTCTATGTGTAAGCAGCAAAAGAATATGATCAGAGAGGTGCATATGTTATAATTTATCTTGATTTTTAGAAGGAATTAGGTACTATATAAATGGTTAAAAGAAATGGGAACTCAGGGTGTGGTGTGTACATGGGTACAAAATGAGCTCAAACACAGGAAGCAAAGGTTTATGGTGAGGGGAAGTTTTTCAGACTCAGGTGATGTTAAGATTGGTAGCCCTTGGAGATCAGTGATGGGACTACTGCTCTGTATTATTATTTAGAAACAGTCTGACCAGAATCTACTCTTTAAGGTGGTTAAGTTTGCAGATGATACCAAACTAGGTAGCAGGGCAGATAATGTAGAATTATCTAAAATTATTACAGGTGTACTTATTTATTCATTAGATTTAATTATTTTGTGAGCACCGAGGACACCATTTTTATTTAGCTCAATTTTTTTTACTTTATTTATTGAACAGTTTTAATGCATTGTTTGCACTGCAGGATTGAGAATTAAATGACACATGAATTTTGCTAGTCAAGGCTTTATATGATTTGACACAAGAAAGACTTAATGGAACAGCTTTCTCATTTAACTACTCAGGTAACCATTTAAGAATTTCATAATATTTTATTGTGTTATTGGATCACCTAACATGAAAGGTACCGACTTACCTCTTAGGTTCTTTTCTTAATGGAGGATAGGAATAAATGCCTAAAGCAGCCATGGCACTGGGCTTTTACTCATCTGGCTTTCCTCTTGGCGTACAAAATGCAGTCCCACCCTTCTGCAGGGGTCATCTCTCAAGAGCATGTCTTTGAATACTTTTCATTGCAGGAAGTCACAGATGGACTTGAATAACTTTGAAAAATAAATAAGTTTTACTTTCCGTTTGAAGGACTGCTTTTACAATTACAATTTCAAGAATAAAGAATGCTTTTGTAGAAATGTTTCAGTTTGGTTTGTGCAACTCTGAACCCGATAAACGACAAGTGGCTGTGTTATTGAATACCACCAAATACCTGCAAACTCTTACTTGTATCACCATCCATATTATAGGTTTAAGGTTTCTTTATTTAGTCATGTTTACACAAGAAAGCATGAAATTTGCCTTCTCAGTTGCATCTAATAACAGACAAATAGAAACAAGAAAGGTTAAGGTAAGGCAATTAGACAATACATATTTACACCAAAAAAAAAAGGTTACAGGATATACTGTATATCAAAACCTTAATCATTATCTCTGATATTTCTTATTGAAAAGTCGTATGGCACTAGGAAGAAAGGAGTTTCTGGAGCTATTTGTGTGAGTTTTCAAAGCGACTATTCTTCCTGATTTACTGAACTTTAGATCTACATGTAATGGATGACTGTCATCAGTCGAGATGATTTCCAGTTTCTTTAACATTGCCCTCTGATACACACTAGTCAAATCATCTACATCAGCCCCAATAACTTTAGCTGCATACTTCATAATCTGCTGGAGCTTTTTTGAGTTTTGGTTTGTCAGACTATTAAACCAGGCAATGAAACTGAAAGTGATCACAGACTGGATCATACTGCGATAAAAGGACAAGATGAGGTCCTTATCTACTTTAAATAGTCTGAAATTATGGAGGAGAAATAAGCTCTGGTTGCATTTTGAAAATAATCCATCCATCCATCCATTTTCCAACCCGCAGAATCCAAACACAGGGTCATGGGGGTCTGCTGGAGCCAATCCCCAGCCAACACAGGGTGCAAGGCAGGGAACCAATCCCGGGCAGGGTGCCAACCCACTGCAGTTTAGAAAATAATTTTTTCGCATTTGTATTCCAGTTAAGCTTGTTATCTAGGTAAGTTCCTAAGTATTTATATTCAGTCACTATTTCTACCTCCTCTCCCAGAACTACAATAGGGGAACATACAGATTTCTGTCTCTTAAAATCAAATATCATTTCTTTGGTCTTTTTTACATTCATAGTGAGAGAGTTTTTATTGCACCAGTTTACCATCCAGTCCACTTGATTTAGATAGTGGCTTTCATCCTCCCCAGATATGTATCCTATGATCATGGTGTCATCAGCATACTTGATAATGGAGCAGTGGTCATTGTTCTGTCTCAGGTCACTTGTGTACAGAGTAAACAGTAATGGTGATAAGACACACACCCCTGCGGACTTCCTGTGTTTGAATGAATGACTATTGAAAAAGTGTCCTGAACTTTAACTGTCTATGAACGGTTTAAAAGAAAGTTCTGAATCCATAGTGTAATAAATAGGTTTACATTCATACTGTTCAATTTCCCAATCCGTATATGAGGCTGTATGGTATTGAACGCTGAAGAAAAATCCAAAAATAGTGCTCTGACATATGAACCAGGCTGATCAATTCAGGTGTAGATTTGATGTAAGATAACAAGCAGAGCATCTTCCACACTTCTGTTTGCACAATATGCAAACTGATTGTTGTCTTGAAAAGACTTTGTCCACTGCAAAGAGTTTCCAATGCTAATAGTTTCCTTTTGAAGTATATCCAGGCATCATATTCAGGATATTTTGAACATCTTAAAAAAATGTGTTATACAAGAATAACACATGTGTGGATATCTAATCTTGCATTTTAAATCCATTACTGCAGTCGATGAATGCATTTTTCCATTACATAGCTGGAATTTTGGTAAGATCAGGAATTAGAAACGTTAAATAAGCAAGAATAAAGCAATATGGCAAACTCTAATAGACAGGACAGATCAAAATCCAAAACGGAATAGGGGTACTTCTAATGGCAGGCTGCTTCAAGACTGAGTCTGTCTTTATTTGTAAATGTTTACTTTACCACCAATAGAGGGCTTCACATTGATCCCTTAATGAGACCTCGGCTACAGAAGGAATGGATATTCTAACATCTCAGCTGTGGTAGTAATAATTAGACAATGGCAATGCCTTTTAAGATTTTACATTAACATCAAAAATATGGCGATACCAAGAATACAATACAATACAATCTATTTTTGTAGAGCCCAAAATCACATAAGAAGTGCCTCAATGGGCTTTAACAGGCCCTATCTTTTGATAGCCCCCCAGCCTTGACTCTCTAAGAAGACAATGAAAAACTCCCAAAAAAACACCCTAGTAGGGAAAAAATAGAAGAAACCTTGGGAAAGGCAGTTCAAAGAGAGACCCCTTTCCAGGTAGGTTTGGTATGCAGTGGGTGTCTAAAAAAGGGGTCAATAAAACACAATACACAGAACACAAGTAATCCTCAATACAATATACCCTAAGTTCTTGTCTATAAGCCGCGGCTTATCTAAGGAAAAAAGTTGTGAAAATGAAAAAATAGAATATCGGCTTATACATAAATCCGGCTTATACAGTAATCCTTCCTCCATCGCGGGGGTTGCTTTCCAGAGCCACCCGCGAAATAAGAAAATCTGCGAAGTAGAAACCATATGTTTATATGGTTATTTTTATATTGTCATGCTTGGGTCACAGATTTGCGCAGAAACACAGGAGGTTGTAGAGAGACAGAAACGTTATTCAAACACTGCAAACAAACATTTGTCTCTTTTTCAAAAGTTTAAACTGTGCTCCATGACAAGACAGAGATGACAGTTCTGTCTCACAATTAAAAGAATGCAAACATATCTTCCTCTTCAAAGGAGTGTGTGTCAGGAGCACAGAATGTCACATAGATAGAGAAAACAATCTCTAGCAAACAAATCAATGGTGCTGTTTGGCTTTTAAGTATGCGAAGCACCGCGGCACAAAGCTGTTGAAGGCGGCAGCTCACACCCCCTCCGTCAGGAGCAGGGAGAGAGAGAGAGAGAGAGAGACAGAGACAGAGACAGAGTTTGTTTTCAGTCAAAAATCAATACGTGCCCTTCGAGCTTTTAAGTATGCGAAGCACTGTGCAGCATGTCTTTTCAGGAATCAGCTTTACAAAAGATAGCAACATGAAGATAATCTTTCAGCATTTTTAGACGATCGTCCGTATCGTCTAGGTGTGCGAACAGCCCCCCTGCTCAATCCCCATACGTCAGGATCACAGATAGTCAGCGCAAGAGAGAGAGAAAAGTAAGCAATCTAGCTTCTCAGCCATCTGCCAATAGCGTCCCTTGTATGAAATCAACTGGGCAAACCAACTGAGGAAGCATGTACCAGAAATTAAAAGACCCATTGTCCGCAGAAATCCGCGAACCAGCAAAAAATCCGCGATATATATTTAAATATGCTTACATATAAAATCACAATTTAAATGACCGCTACACGCGCGTGTTGACTCTGCGACGCCCAGAGCAGAAAGAACGTGCTCTGGCCGCGCCATGCGGGGAGTGAGAGAGACGCCAATATCTCACACTCTCTCCCCCCTTAAAGAAATTAAATGGGTGCGAGTGAGACCACTGACCTCCCTCTCTTCTATTAGTTATAGGTTATAGTACGTTCGGCTTATCCATGAGTCTGGCTTAATTATGATAAGATTTTATTTTAAAAATTCGTATGATTTTTGGTCTCCGGCTTATACACGAGTCCGGCTTATAGACAAGAACCTAGGGTAATAGTAAAATAGAAATGTTACAAGTACAGGGCAGAATTCAACAGTAGATGATATCACATAATACGATTATCATCGATTATACAATATCATACAGACTGCATGTTTTAACTCCTTATTTAGTTCAAGCAGTAGTAAATGCTGATGACCAATCCACTCCCAGGTGTCTTCTTTTTCAGCATGTTATGTGTTTTCAAGCAAAGTGAAGATGTAGCAAAAGAGAAGCAGAGTACTCCTTGGCTGTTTTTAAATCAGCTCCCCATGATTGTCCAGACTGGAGCAAATACACAACATTACTGTGGTTTTGGGGGCTTAGAGCTTATTCCAGCCACACTGTGCACAAGTCCACATGGGCAATGACCAACACAGGATTCAAATGCAGTATTATCTGAGGTGAACCTCAAATGGTCGGTTTATACTTCACGTGTATGTGCACTCTTCATGGCTGCCACACATTCCCAGCATTCATTTGACACATCCTCTGAGCACATCCTCAGAAATTAAGACAACGTGTGCGTTAGTTGCAGTACCGGGTGTAGTGTATTCAATTTAGAATGTGATACCAGAATCTCTGTGTACTATCAACATGTGACAGCAAGCCACTTTGCAGATCCTACAGGATTGCTGGGCGCACTTCGATGTTTGATGAATGGTTCGACGTGGTGAAATAAAATGTTGACATACAAATGTATTCGTGGTGATTTTCTTTTCGAGCACCGCATATTCCCGAACTTAATGAAGCAATACATTTTAAATGTCTCACATGCCATCTTCTGTGCGTCTTTTTTTTTCTTTTGCACATTCACAACAGCATCAAAATGTACGGAAGCATATTTGAGCCACAAAGAAAAAAGAAATTAGCGACAGAGTGAAAAGTGGAAATTTTGGCTTTAATCTCGAAACTGTCACTTTAACTGTGCAGTTTATTTTGTCATTAAAGTAAACCTTCATAAACGTCATCTTAAAACCGACCCAGTTGTTAAACACTACGTGCTTCTGAGGCTTCCTCCTGAGCTGACAGCAGCAGCAGGCAGCAATTGCCACAGTGAACCCATTAAATTTATGATATTCCAGCTCTCTGTACATTTAGAATCCTTAGATTTATACTTGATATCATTTTCATGATGAAATGTGTATGTATGTTACATTTTACAGATAAATCATTAACCTCATTTAAATAATGAATACTGTTTATAGTTACACTTGTGGGTGGTGGCACAGTGTCGGAGTGGTAGCGCTGCTGCCTCGCATTAGGGAGTCACATCCCTGGTGTTCTCTGCCTGGAGTTTGCATGTTTTCCTGGTGGGTTTCCACAATGTGCTTCGGTTTCCTTCCAAAGATATGCAGGTTTGGGGATTTGGTGATGATAAAGTGATGCTACTGTATGTGTGTGCTTGATGCTAGATGGAATGGGCGCATCCCTGGATTGATGGATATAATCATTAAACATCTAGCCTTTTCAGAGATATTGTGGCAAGGTTTTCTGGGAATTTAATGGATGTTTCTGGCAAATCACAACACAGCAAAGCCAAACATGGTTTCCTCAGTGTGATGATATCTCATACTGCCACCTGCTGGAATCTTCTAGATTTATGTGAAGTTCATGTGCAGGTGTAAAAAGTACACCACATGCGTAGCAGTAGCATCCACAGGCACATGCATCGTGTCGTGTTGCTTGAAGTATTAACTCGGCCTTAGTATAATACACTACTTTTTGTTATAATTCATAAAAGCTTTGCCACGAACAATGTACCAAGTGTGTAAATATTTTACTATTAACCTCAGCTGTACCACATGAGCAGTCAAGGAGCTGGTAACGATTGGAATGTGGGCATGAGTCACCCCTTTCCAGCTGCACTCTTCAGCTATTGTCAGTGTTTCATGTGTTGACTCTGTGCACGTGTTCTACTGCTTTTGTATTTTTACATTTCAAAGCATTTTGGTGAAGTGCCAGTAGGAACTGCTAGCCCACGTTCTCTGGCTCAGAGGCAAGCGCTTTGCAGCATGAGCTAAATGGAAAGCTTCAACTGTCAGCCGCGCAGAGGCTATCTCTGACCACTCTGAACCAGTCGATTCCCTGGTGATGTCAGCTGATCTCTCTCTGTGTCAGCCCTCAGAGTTTCTGCACAGCATCACCACTACACTTCACTCCACCCATCCAGAGTGCAAATCCACACACATCGCCAATTGAATTGCTGTGGACTCAAACCACGAAGAATGTCAGTTCGAAAATTAGCACTGTGGTGAACTTCCAGTGGTGAGCTGAGATAGATAGATAGATAGATAGATAGATAGATAGATAGATAGATAGATAGATAGATAGATAGATAGATAGATAGATAGATAGATAGATAGATAGATACTTTATTAATCCCAAGGGGAAATTCACATGTGATTTGAGTAACCTGAGCTAAAAGGAGACATCCATCCATCAGCCACACAGAGCTTGCCTGGTGATCTCAGCTGATCTCTCTTTGTGTCAGCCCCATCTTTCCTAAACAGTAGCCTTCCATTTTATGTGAGTTTTCTGCTTTCTAAAGTAGCATTGGTCCACATCACCTTGAATAATCGTTATTCGTTTAAATAGCATTAGCATAATGCATTTAAATAGTGTCACACACGTGCGACTAGGAAGACGTTGTATGGACCAAGCAAAGGTAATTCCACGCCAGGCCAGGGGGTGGCGGGGTGCACTAAACTTTCTCCTGTTATCTCTGCAGACCAGCTGTGGAAAAACCTGTCTGATTTAGAACAGAAGACATCACTTCCGGTTCCAGCACCCAGAAAAATATCACTTCCGGTTCCGGCGCCTAGAAGATTATCACTTCCGGCACCTACTGTGACTAATGAAGAACATCACTTCCCGTTCCCTTACATCACTTCCTGTCCTATCCCTTAAAACCGCCATCTTGACAAATCATCGACAGTTCTGTTTTGGACTCGGTATAGAGAACATCTCTGTATTTAAAAAGACTCTTTTGCAACCAGGAATATTGTACGGGTGGCTGCCCCAAACCTTTTTAAGTGTGTCGAGTCTATTCATTTTACAATAGTAATCTACAAGCACCTCATAACTTTCATAGAAGGTGTGCTTGTAAAGATGTTAGTCTTACCTTATTGGTCAACATACCTACAGAATGCCAACCTTAGCAACCTAAATCCTTAATGCATGTTTTAATCATGAAAGCCATGATCTTCTGCCAAATTTGCTTCCACTGGATGTGAAACTGATTGTTAAACAAGATTTTCTTAAGTTTTTTTTTTTATTATTTTTAATCAACGATACATTTTATAAGGAAATTGCTTTAGATTCCTGGGTGACCAGGGCTGTCTCACCTGTCACGTTTTAATATTTTCTATGCATACCAAAGAAACAGGCACACAGAGGGCTATTATTAACTTGTTTAAAATTGCAGATGATAACACACGGGTAAGATTATTTTTAAAAGACCAACCAGAAGACGCAATGCCCTTAAGAAATGCCATCAATTAAGTGCTTTGCAAATGAATGTGGGGAAAACCTAAGGATTAATTGCAAATACTAACAATTTGTGTACTCCTCTGCCAGTTTCACTTAATGAGCAATGGCAGAGGATGTGGAGAATATTAAGTATCTTAGAAACATACAGTATGTAGATCAGAATTTAAAATTTATAATGAATACAGACTTCAAATTTAAAACAAGGTAAACAAAGGCTACCCAACAATTATTTTTAATCCAGATATTGAGAGGATTTGGTGCCACTCCAGAAGTATTAGATAACCTTCATATAAGCCTTCTCAAGAGTAAACTTTGACTTTATTAATAACAATCTTGAAATATTTAAGTAATAAATTGGCTTGTATTATTACTACTGCAAGTAAAATCATTATTAGATGACAAACCCAGTTTGGGGGATGTCAATGATTTTATTTTCTTAAATGATAACTAAGATTACTCCTGCAATGGTTCCAATGGATGTCCTTTATTCAACTGATCTGAGGGAGTTCTGACATATGAATGCCTCATATCATTATAATAGATGGCAACTATTATTTGGAAGAGCTCTGTTTTTAAAGACTAGGGTAATTTACATACAGTAACCTCTGTCAAGTAAAGGGTCCGAAAGTGACAATACAGATGATGGAGCAGCATTGTATTGACTGTATTTCCCATCCCACTTTGTCCCCTTACCAGTATAAAGTATGAAACACCAGATGTACCAGAAGCTTGCTTCATGCAGCATTTAGAATTTGTTGCTGGATTCGTATCCATTTGGATGTGATGTACAGTATTCACAACAGCCTTCTCTTGAAACCCATGAGATATTTGTCAATACTTATGTCATGATAGGGAACATACACCTTCTGTATAATTTTGATGATTACCTGAATTACTTTCCACAATTTGTACAGTTGTGGTGCTGGGTGACTGGCTTCATCATAGCCATTATTATTAGTGAAGTGCAGGTATTTCATAATGAGTAAAAAATGACACTTCACCAAAAAAGAGTGTCAGCAACAACCAGTTTGTCAGCCAGAACCATCTTCACCCTGGTTTAGCCATTATACTCTGCAGTATCATGAGACTGAAGAACATCCACATGTTGTCTGAAGTGACAAGCCACCAGCAATTGGGACCGGCAAATGTTTTGCTTTGATTTCTCCGACACTGCTCATCATAGGGTTCATTTAGAAAACTATTGTCCCGATAGACAATCATCAAGAACAATCGAGAATAATCCATATAATCATGACCTACAGATACCTTTAGACTGGGGTTACCTGTAAATATGAAATGTGGAGGTGTGGGATGATCAGCAGTTATATGAAGCTGACACCACACACAAACATCACCAAACCTTGGTAGGTCACAGTCTATCAGGTGTCAGTTTCACTGTCCAGGTCAACATCTGATGACCAATACACATCGTCAACACTATTGCTCAATTCAAGCAATCGTTTAGTTTCAGCTTGATCGGAAAAAGGTTTTGCGGCTTTTTGATTGCATACCATTGTAATTTTGGTTGAAGGCTCCAGTCCACTCATGAATATTGTTGAGGCAGAATTATAGAAACTTTCATGTTTTGGGCAGCATGATGTTGTTTTATTCTTTGAATAACATAAAGGGTGTCTGGAATGGACTGGGTATAATTACAGGACTGCAGCAACCCAGGGCTCAGGTGCTTCTTCCAATGACCAGTCTCCCCACACCATCCCTCCTACATCAACATTCCCTACCATGTCAACTGGAATGGCCATTGACGAGTTCACCTCTGACCAACAGTGTGGACTGTCCATAACAGAAGACCAAGTAATGAGACAACTGAAAAAGCTACACACAGGAAAAGCTCGAGTTCTTAAGGCCTGTGCTGACCAACTTTGTGCTGTCCTCTGTCACCTGTTCAGCCTGTCCCTAATACTTCAGAATATTCCCCTGCTGAGAAAAACATCCTGCATTGTTCCTGTTCCAAAGAAAGCTGGCACCTCACCTAATGACAACAGACCAGTGGCACTTACATCTCAAATGATGATGACCTTTGAGAAAGTAGCCCTAGGCTATATGAGTCCTCTTCTTGTGGGCCATGGGACCTGCCTATTGGACAAAGATTGAAGTGTGGAATGCAATTATTTATCTGCTTCACAAGGCTTATTCTCACCTGGATAATGGTGGAAGCACTGTGTCGATTATGTTTTTGATTTCTCCAGTGCCATTAATACCACCCAGCCATCCCTGTTAAAGGATCAGCTCAGAGATATACAGGTGGGTGAGCCTATGGTGTCCTGCATAATGGACTATCTGTCAGGCAGAGCGCAGTTTGTGAGACTCATAAGACTGTGTCGATGGTAGGTTTAGGTTTAGGTTTATTTGTCATATATAGGTTAACACAGGGTCAACATACAATGAAATGTGTATGACGAGAAAAACAAGTCACTCAGCCCAGATCCAATAAAGCTTAAAAAAAGATTACAAGTTAAAAATAGACAAGTCATATAAAATAAAATGTGTATGTTTTAAAAGAAGTTATAGAGCAATATGAGTTGAATGAGCAGCAAGTACAAATGACAGTTATTGCACAGATAATGTTTTATAAGTGCAGATGCATATTCCATAAAGTGCAGATGCATGTTCCAGTCAGTATTCAGAGTGTGTGCAGGTACAGTTTGTGTGTGAGTAGTGCAATGTAGATGTAATGTAAGTGTGTGTAAGTGTTCAGGTGTTGCTGTTGAGGAGTCGAATGGCCTGGTGGTAAAAGCTGTTCTTAAGTCTTGTAGTCCGAGCAGCCAGACTCCTGTATCATCTGCCGGACGGTAACAAGGAGAACAGCTGGCGTGCTGGATGGCTGTGGTCCTTTATGATGCTGCTTGTCTTACGCAAGCACCGATGGAGGTAAATGTCTTCAATGGCAGGAAGACTCTTGCCCGTGATGTGCTCTGCTGCCTTCACCACTCGCTGTAGTGATTTCCGGCTGCTGGCAGAGCAGCTCCCATACCAGACGGTAATGCAGCCCGTTAGCAGACTCTCGACCACACTCCTGTAAAAGTTTGAGGTGATGTTGGCATTCATGCCAAACTTCCTCAGCCTCCTCAGGAAGTAGAGCCGCTGGCAAGCTTTCTTGACCACAGTGTCTATGTGAAGGGTCCACGAGAGATCCTTGGTGATGTTTACTCCGAGGAACTTGAAGCTGTTGACCCTTTCAACTTCTATGCCACTGATGTAGATGGCCTGGTGTTCTCTGCCTTGTTGTTTTCGATAGTCCACAATCATCTCCTTAGTTTTGCTGACGTTAAGAGACAAGTTGTTATCTAGGCACCAATTACTCAATGCCAGCACCTCCTCTCTGTAGGCTGTCTCATCATTGTCAGTGATGGTTGTGTCGTCTGCAAACTTGATGATGGTGTTTGTGCCGTGTTTTGCAACACAGTCATGGGTGAACAAGGAATACAAGAGGGGGCTAAGCACACAGCCCTGCGGCGCTCCTGTGTTTAAAATGAGTGATGAGGATGTGTGTTTGCCGACTCTCACCACCTGGGACCTGTTTGTGAGGAAAGAGAAAATCCATCTGCAGATGGTCGTCCCCAACCCAAGGTCGTCAAGCTTCAAGACGAGTTTTGAGGGGATGATGGTGTTGAATGCCGAGCTGTAATCTATGAACAGCATTCTTACATATGTATTTCCTCTTTCCAGGTGGGTGAGGGCAATGTTTATTGTTAGCGCAACAGCATGCTCTGTCGATCTGTTTGCTCTGTAAGCAAATTGGAGAGGATCCAGTGTGTCAGGGAGGGAGGAGCAGATGTAACCTTTGACTAGTTGCTCGAAGCACTTCATAATGACCGATGTCAGTGCAACCGGGCGATAGTCATTCAGACAGGAGACCACCGGTTTCTTTGGGACAGGAATGATGGTGGATGCCTTGAAGGAAGTGGGGACCACTGACTGCCTCAGGGAGAGATTGAAAATTTTGGTGAACACACCTGCTAGCTGGTCAGCACACGCCCTGAGGGCACGGCCTGGGATGCCATCTGGTCCCGGAGCTTTGCGAGGATTGACCTTTTTGAAGGACCTTCTCACATCAGACGTTTCAAGGATCAGAGTGACAGACTCACTGCCCCCTTGAGGATATAGCACCTGTTCTTTGTTGGCTGCATCAAAACGAGCATAGAAAGTGTTGAGCTCGTCTGCAAGACATGCAGTGGGCTGAACACTGAATGTGTTTTTCTTTTTATAGTCAGTGATGCAGCACAGTCCATTCCACAGGCGCTTGGTGTCAGAGCTGTGGTAGCTTGACTCCACTTTGTCCCTGTAGTCCCGTTTGGCCTTCTTGATGGACCTCCGGAGGTCGTATCTGGCTGCTTTGTATGCATCAGAGTCCCCTGAGCCAAAGGCAGAGGTCCGCACCTTGAGCTTAGCCCGGATCTCCCTATTTACCCAGGGTTTCTGGTTAGGATATATGCAAACGGTGGTTTTAGTGACAACATCGTCAATGCACTTGCTGATATATCCTGTGACAGAGTCTGTGAATTCATTGATGTTGCCATCAGCTGCATCCTCAAACATCTCCCAATCAGTTGTTTCAAAGCAGTCCTGTAAGACCCCCTCAGCTTCACTGTCCCATTTGTAGATGTTCCTGTAAACCGGTTTTTATGCAGGCAGCAGCAATATAGAGCAAACCGGTTTATATGCAGGCAGCAGCAATATAGAGCAATGGTCTGATTTTCCAAAAGCTGGTCGAGGGAGAGATTTGTAGGAGTCCTTGAATAAGGTGTAACAATGATCCAGTGTTTGATCACCTCTTGTGGGGGGAGAGATGTGCTGATAGTATCTAGGGAGAACTTTCTTCATGTTTGCTATGTTAAAGTCTCCCAACACAATAAATGCTGCTTCTGAGTTAGCGTTCTCTAGTCCACTGATAACATCATACAGTTCATCCATAGCCGAAGCTTTATCAGCTTGTGGGGGGATGTAAACAACTGAAAGGAGAACTGAACTGAACTCCCTCGGGAGGTAAAAGGGTCTAACTTTAATGGTCAGCAGCTCAAGAACCGGTGAGCAGTGTGTTTTTAAGACACACACATCCGTAGCCCACGAAGAGTTAACCATAAAGCACACACCCCCTCCCCTTGACTTGCCTGAGTCCTTCGTTCTGTCTCCCCGATAAACTGTGAACCCGTCTGGTGTGACTGCGCAGTCAGGTACGCTGGGCTCCAACCACGTCTCTGTGAACGCCAAAACGCAGCAGTTCGTGATGTCTTTCTGGTGCTTTATCCGTGCGCGCAGCTCATCTAATTTGTTGTCCAGAGACTGAACATTAGCGAGCAGGATGCTAGGCAGAGGAGGCTTGTTGTTCCTCTGTCGGGTTCGGCACAGAACTCCGGCGCGTTTCCCCCTCTTTGTTTTCCTTCGGCGTCGCGCGAGTAAGCAAAAGGCTCCAGGCAGTACAGTGTCCGCGATATCAAAAACTGTTGTAAAATCCAAACTGGCTGATGAACGTAATTCCAATAGTGTTTGCCGGTCATACTGAAAGTGTGATAAAGTAGAACGCACAAAAAGAGTGAGTAGTAAGAAAATAAATAATAACTTTTTGCTGAGATGACTCGGAGCTCTCGTCGGTGCAGCCATCTTACGGCGCAGCCCAACTAGGCTACACATGTACACATGTGAACAACACTAAAGCACCACAAGGAACAGTCCTGTCTCCTTTTCTCTTAACTCTGTACACCTCCAACTATAAATATAACACCAGGTCATGTCACAGACAGAAATTCTCAGATGATTATGTACTTATTCTATGCTTATGGGGAGTATTATGAGGTGTATTGATGAGACAGAGGAGAGGAGTCAGATGGAGAACTTTGCTTCTTGGTGCAAAGATAATTGCCTGCATCTTAACTTCAGCAAAACCAAGGAACTGGTTATTAATTTTCACCACACCAAAGAGCCTTCATGTCCAGTCACTATTCAGGGAATGGCTGTAGAGTTGGTCCATTCCTACAAGTGCTTGGGGACCCAAATTAATGGCAGGTTTTACTGGTCTTGTAACACAGAAGAACTACATAAGAAAAGAGCAGAACAGGTTCTTCTTCCCTAGGACACTGAATTCCTTTAATGTGGGAAGTGATATCCTTCACATCTTCTATAAATATATTCTGTAAGAGGTCCACCAAATCAACAAACTAATTATAAGGGCAGGCTCAGTTATGGGATGCATTCTAGACCAACTGTAGGTTGTAAAAAAGGAGACAATTAAAACAGAACTGAGTGCCACTATGACCAATGCTTCACCTCCTCTCTGTGACACACCAACACTGAGGGTGTCAAGCAAACAAATTATTCTGCAAATGTGTGTCAAGAAACGCTAATGTGGGGCTCCTTTATACCAACAGCAATATGTCTGTATAATGTCTCACTGTGACTGTGACAGCCAAGTTAGAACTTTTCTTTCTTTTTAATTTTCTTGCTTTATATTCATTCTGGTGTGTATTCAGACCAAAGTGTGTGTTATTTATTTATTTACTTACTTATCTACCTATTTATGTATTTATTTCTTTAAAGAGATTTTGTAAAAAGCCAAATTTACCTCTGGGAACAAATAAAGTTCTATCTATCTATCTATCTATCTATCTATCTATCTATCTATCTATCTATCTATCTATCTATCTATCTATCTATCTATCTATCTATCTATCATATAGTGCCTTTCTTCTATCTATCTATCTATCTATCTGTCTGTCTGTCTGTCTGTCTGTCTGTCTGTCTGTCTGTCTGTCCCGAGAGTTAGTTATTTAGGCTTAACACTGTAAATCAGATCATTACAGCTTCATCCGAAAGTCACTCAGGGTTAACTGTTTTTACATAGAATTCGGATCCTGAAATACACTGGGGGTTAATGCCAAGGAGGTTTAAAAACACATAAATGCAGTATTATAGAGAGAACTATATAAGGTTATGCCAATCCCATCCCCTATTAAACAGCGTAGCTCAATGAATACATTTTAAACAGTTTAACAATCCAATTAAACAACAATCATTATTATTCCTCCCTGAAGTCAACAGTGCTTTTCATTGTCTTTTCTACGTGATTAATATCTGTTCTATAACCTCTACTACATTGCTTTTTTTACTCAGCTTAACAAAGGCACTCTAGAGAATAAATGAGACTTAGAATATTTATTCAAAATCATACATTCATTCTTGTTTAGATTTTATTGCTGTTTTTTTAACGTGTTTTTCACCCACCTACTGCTGTTTTAAAAAATATAGAAACTCAATAAATTTCCTGCCTCAATTACAAAAAGCCTATTGTCTGCAAACTCAGAAGCAAACTGTATGGGGATGTAATGAAGTCCCTTAATGGAACTTTCTGTCACTATATTTTGGGTGAATAGTAAGAACTTTTGACAGTCATACTATTTATTTGAGTGCCATATCAAATTAGTTATATGATTAAGTGAAAATATGTTTTGATAAACTCAGAGGCTTACTGTTCATGCAGTCTGTCTCAGCAGTTAGTGGCATGGAGAGGAACAAAGAGGTGAGTGTGTTAAGACCGTAATCCAAAATGTTGCTGTTTCTGTCTTGTGCATAAACTGGAACTGTGTGTCATGTAATTGACTAAATTAGACTCCATAAACAAGGTTTTTTTTAATCTTCCATATTTCATGATCAAGAATTTATTTTATATTTTGTATCAGTTTTTCCTTGGCATCTAAACATAATTTAAACTTTGTTTCAGGAGTTTTAGTGGTTAAGGAATCATCTTGTCTCATCATCATCACATTCACTTTTCCAGGTGGGGGCTGCGGCGGCAGCAGGCCAAGCAGGTCAGCCCAGACTTCACTGTCCCCAAGTCAGTTGAGAGACATAATCCCTCCAGCGTGTCCTGGGTCTGCTGTAGGGTCTCTACACGGTGGGACATGCCCAGGGTAGCTGTTTGGATGTGTATGTGGGACAAAGCAGCTGATGCTGTGGCATCCTAACTTATTAATATCAGAAACTCACTGCCTGCTTCCAGTAGCTTTCAATATAAGGATGTGATACAGTTAGTAATAAAACTAAAAAAATACTAAAAAAATGTTTCCAACAAAATAATAAAATTGCAAATAATACATGTAAAATTGATATTAGATCATTTAGCTTTTGAAATGTTAAACTCTTCTAAGCTCAAAAGAATTATTCAGAGCAGAAAAAAAAATTAAACATGCAAAACAGGTTTCCCAGTTCTCAAAAGTGATGACAGCACCTATTAAAAAAAAGTAAATGATATGACAGTTAATATAATAGATGATTGAAAAACAGCATTATTTGTACAGTTCCAAAAGTAGGAAGACCCTCATGGTAACGCAACAGAATTTAGTAGGCACTTCACAGTAGAAAGGGCAGATCAGGCAATAGGCTGTCACCTTCTTAATTATTTACACCTTCTGCCCCCTGACCGAGGTATAAGCCACCAACAAGTGTCCCCTGGGCATTTCTGCCCTGCACCTTTCTTTCCAATTGGCTCCAAGTGAGGTCCATCCTCATGGTGTCCACCTCCAGATTCCTCTCTTCCTTTTGCCTAAGGAATTCCAGGTCAGGGACTGTGAGGTGATACTGGTGGGAGGGTTTCTGAAGGTGTGTCCAATCCATCCCATTGCTTCTTTAAAATCTGTTTCTTTAAAATCTGTTTAGAGAGCTAAGCCAGCAGAGTAAAACTTAAAGCTAGTAAAAATAAGTAAATAGATGAATTAATAAGTGAATGATAATACATGGAGAAGATAAAAAATGCTCATTGTAAAATGTTATTGATCAGATCCTGCCAGGTTTTGATCAAATTCTTCACAGATCCTCTAAGTGAGAATCAGATTTTTTTCAGTTTCAAATAATATATAACATCAGTTACCCACTGACTTAAAACTGGAGAGTTAGGATTCTTCCAGTTGAGCAAGATAAGTCTGCATCCCAATAGTGTAGTGAAGGCACTCACAGTTTGTTTGTCCTTCTCCACTATAAGCCCATCTGTGAGCCCACCAAACACAGCTGTTAGTGGATTAGGAGGGATTGTGACACCAAGGCTGTCTAAAAGGCATTTAAAGATTTTGGTCCAGAATGATGTTAATTTGGTGCAGGTCCAAAGCATGTGACCCAGTGAGGCTGGAACTTGATTGCAACGTTCGTAGGTTGGATCTTGACCTGGAAACATTTTGGACAATTTTAAGAGAAAGAGATGCGCTCGATTGATAATTTTGAGTTGAATAATTGAATGCTTTGCTCATATGGAGCTCGAGTGGATTCTCTGCATTGCTACTTTCCACTCCTTTTCTGAAATATTGAGTGAGAGATCCTTTTCCCATTGTCCTCTTGGATCTTTGAAAGGGAGGGGCTGTAAAATGGTTTTATATATTACAGAAATGCTATCTGAGTCCTTGAGACTGAGAAATATTTTTTCCGGCATAGAGGGAGGTGGGAGGTGAGGAAAATCGGGCAGGTTCTGTTTAACAAAGGTTTTAATTTGAAGGTAGTGAAACAAATGTGTTGCTGGAGAATTAAATTTAGAGTGTAATTGTTTGTAGGATGCAAAGACGTTGTCTATGTACAGATCTCTAAGTGATTTAATCCTAAATGTTTTCCAGACATTAAAAACTACATACATTTGAGAGGGTTGATAAAGGTGGTTCTCATGCAGAGGTGCCACAGTTAAAAGCTTCTTTATCTTAAAATGCTTCCTACTGTGACGATGCAGGTTCGCTCCAGGTTCCCATGCAGCTTCAGGGAGCTCTTGAACCCGACACCATTGGTAATGTCACCAATGAGCTCGGCAGTGAGGTATAAGAATGGAGCAAGGGGATGGTGTAAAAGTGCAAAGTGCTTTTGTTCAAAACAACGAACAACAAAACAAAGTCCAAATTAAATAACTGCAGTGTATCACAAAAGTCTTCAAATAAATAAATAATCCCAATAAAACAGTTATGAAGTGGAGGTTAAAAATAATAGAAAAAAAAAAAAAAACAATTCTTTAAAACAACGAGGTTAAAACAATGCTAGAAGCAGTCCTTTAAAAACATAAAGCCCGGTGTCTTCTTTTACCTGGTGGCTCCCCTGCTTCTCCCATCTGGGCCCCGCAACAGGAGAGTCGCCCTAACCAGCAGCTGACCTTCTTCCCACACGACTGATCTGGAGGCTTCCCGATCCCTGGGTACAGTCTAGCGCTCTCCAGATCGAGACTTGGCTTTCAACCCAATGGCCAGGATGCTCACGTTGGGGCTTCTCCTTCCAAGCCTCCCGACTCCCGCTGTCTTCTGTGGTGAGCCGCCCTCCTGCTGGTCAATCCCGCTCCTGAGAATGCTCAGCGGGAGTGACCATTACCAACTGCCCTAGGTGTTGGCCAATCACCCCCGCTAGGGCTCTCTGTCCAGCTGCCTTCACTTGCTCACTCGCTCGCTCACACTGGCTTTCTCTCCTCACTGCTTCCTGCAACCTCCGTTTCTTGTTCCTTCATTCCCCCCAGTAGCCACCTCACGGTTTTATTTATGATGGGGACGTGGTTCACTTGTGGCGATTAACAGCTCCCAGGAACAATTACGGATGCTGACGACTCTTCACCTGTGCACTTAAGTGAGAATCGCCTGCATCACAAATACCCCGAGAACTGCTTGGCCACACACCACCACACCCCCTCGCTAAGCCACGAGTGCGGCGATTATTTATTTAAAACTGGCCTTTTTGACGTGAGCTGTGGACCCGCTATACCACACCTACATTGGTTCCATATTCTGAGTGAGTGAGGCTCAATTGGGTTGTTAATGTATTGGCGATAACTTGCATTTATCGAGGCACAAAGCAAAGAATATAAAGAAGTACTGCAGGATTTTATTTCTATTGTGGACCAAGCCTGTGTATGTTCATCTATTTGTGTCCATGTCCATGTTTTTATAGTTTTTATATTTGCTGCCCAGTAATAAAATTGAAAGTTATATAGAGCCATGCCGTCTTCTGCTTTAGGTCTTTGTAGAGTTGATCTGTGGATACGTGGATGTTTTGAATTCCAAATAAATGAGGTTATGGTTGAATCTAACTTCTTAAAAATAATCTATTGATGTATATTGAAATGTTTTGAACAAATCTCAGTTTCTGATGGCATCCGTGTTGTTCTGTGCAAAATGTTATCATTTGTGGTGTTGCTGGGCATGCGTATTTGGAGAAGCCTTCGCTGACAACTGTCTTATTGGCCGTAACTGTCTTGAGCTATTTTACACACTTGAAATAAGCAATAATGATATTTAATTGAAATGTAAAAATACATCAGAAATTATCAATAAATGATTTAAATTACATTACGAATAACACTTGAATACACATAAAGATATGCTAATAAATAACATTACAACTTCAGTTTTGTTGCTAATATCCTAATAGTCAACAACTGCATTTTAACAGCAATTTAACTTCAAATTAATTTTAAATGAGGAGTCAAATGAAAATGTTAGCTTTTAGGAGTAATTTATCATACAACAAAAATAACATAATCATTGATACTACCATAGGGTAATTGTTTATTAATGAAAGTGTGGCCCTTGATTATTTAATTGTGGTGTCTAATTTTAAAATTAAAATGATCATTTAAGCAATTTGGGGCACAGAATTTTTAGCATTGTTGTATTTGAAAAATGAAAACAAAGAAGAAAGATAAAAATACTTCTTTTAACCTCTTTAGTTTTAGTTTTATCCCCGATTAAAAAAATGGCAAAAATATTGCATTTTTTCAACAACAAAAAATATTATTATGTTTAACAGAACCATGTAAATACCAAAACATCAGCATAAATACATTAGATAAAGCATGTCTAGTGTCCACTGATGGAGATTTACTACACGTCTTTCGTGTGACATATTTTGAAACAGTCACCATTGCACAGCCCCATATTGCAATCGGGATAATACAAGGGTGATTCTTTGTACACTTTACTTAGAATATTTTTCTGTTGCTTGCACACGAGAGGGTAGAATGTCAGTACCTCATCTGCTCAATCGATATGCCCTGTGTGTTATTTTAGGCTGCCGTATCGCAAGGCTTAGCAACTTCTACATTCCCCTGACATGAACATTGACAATTGCTGCATTGCGAAATGTTCTTATGATGTTAACATCTTTCTTGTCCTTCCACTTGATTGCAATCATTTTGCCTTCTTGCTACCCATGTACTTGCTAATACTAAAGCTTGGTGTGACCAAATTTACCAGGCATTTCACAGCGGGTCGGTCATGTAATGCCATATTCAACAGTTTCACTATCCGTGTTACTGTCTGATGACCAATTCACATTGTCATCACTGTCACTTGACTTAACTAATGGTTCAGTTTCAGTTTGCTCTAAAACTGGATTTACAGCTTTTTATTGGCACGCCATTGTGTTTTTTCGTTGAAGCCTCTGCCTCACTCATGAATATTGATGAGCTACTATAGAGTGGTAGATCGCATGGAGATATATTTGATTTTTTTGCATGATGATGTTATTTTATCTACTAGATAGTGGCAGAATGCTATCCCAGGCAATATCCATTCTTAATACTGAATAAACACAATCAAAAAAAGTTCATCTTATTCTCACTCGGAGTTAAACTTTTTTATGTAGAATTCCAAGCCTGAGAGAGACTTGGGGTTAACACCAAGAAGGTTCAATTCTTGTAAAGAACTTTGAGCTACATGCCTTATATGAAAATGTGCTACAGAAATACATTTTATTGTTGTTCTCGTCTCTGAAGCCAGTCATCTGTCATGATTCTCTTTATTGTTGTGTCATTAGTAATTTTTTATCAGCATTTAATTGAGTACTCAGTTTTCCTTGTTCTTTATTTTTTAATGTTTATTCTGACCAAACCATTTTGTGTTCTGTCAATAACCTCCATCTTGTGATAATTTATCATAGTTGCAGCCATGTGCTACAGTTTGGAGTTCCATACATGGGAAAGGGATTTGTGAGTCCCCCAAAGTCCCAAGAAACATTCACTGACCTGTGTAGAAGAAAACCAGAAAATGTGGAGCTGGCTTTGAAAGTTCAAAAAGACCATAAAAGTTCTAGAATATACAAAATGCCTTGCACGTTAAAAACAGTGAAAACTCTGGCTCGATTGACCATCTCAAATTGAAATCTTTATAAATAGAAGATTTATTAACAACAAAATTGAAAATACAAGAAAATGTTTTAACAGGTCAAGAAAGGCAATCCTGAATCAAACAAGTCCAGATACACTGGTCCAAAAACAGAACTGGAAGAAGAGAGTTAAAACAAAAAAAAAACCCCAGAAATATACAGAAAACCCTTTGACAAACTGAATGTTTGACTGCTGGATCTTGTTTCTGGCAAGAATATAAAGCTAGAAG